>NW_024070189.1:104798262-105175405 GCF_014754425.2 Oryx dammah | reverse complement strand
GCAAAGAGTCGAACACGACTGAGCGACTGAACTGAACTGAATCAGGTGTGACACAAATCAGATTTCCTATGATTAAACAGTAGGGCTTCCCAGGTGGCACTAGTGGTAAAGAACCCCTCTGCCAATGCTGGCGACATAAGACACGTAGATTTGATCCCTAGTTGGGGAAGATCCCCCAGAGGAGGAAATGGCAACCCACTCCAGTATTCTTGCCTGGAGAATCCCATGGACAGAGGAGCCTGGTGAGCTACAGTCCGTAAGGTTGCAAAGAGTTGGACACAAGTGAAGTGAGTTAGCACACTTGATAACACAGTGGAGGTGACAAATAGATTCAAGGGATGTCATCTGGTAGACAGAGCACCTGAAGAACTATGGATGGAGTCTGTAACACTGTACAGGAGGCAGTGACCAAAACCATCCCAAAGGAAAATAAATACAAAACGGCAAAGCGGTTGTCTGAGGAGGCTTTACAAATAGCTGAGGAAAGAAGAGAGGTGAAAGGCAAGGGAGAAAGGGAAAGATATACACAACTGAATGCAGAGTTCCAGAGAACAGCAAGGAGAAATAAGAAGGCCTTTTAAAATTAAAAATGCAAAGAAATAGAGGAAAACAGCTGAATGGGAAAGACTACAGATTTCTTCAAGAAAAGTGGAGATATCAAGGGACTGTTTCATGCAAGGATGGGCAGGACAAAAGACAGAAATAGCAAGGACTTAACAGAAACAGAAGAGATTAAGAAGAGGTGGCAAGAATATATAGAAGAACTATACAAAAAAGATCTTCATGACCTGGATAACCACGATGGTATGGTCATTCACCTAGAGCCAGACATCCTGGAGGGTGAAGTCAAGTGGGCCGTAGGAAGCATCGCTATGAACAAAGCTAGTGGAGGTGATGGAATTCCAGCCAAGCTATTTAAAATCTGAGAGATAATGCTGTGAAAGTGCTGCACTCAATATGCCAGCAAGTTGGAAAACTCAGCAGTGGCCACAGGACGGGAAAAGGTCAGTTTTCATTTCAATCACAAAGAAGGGCACTGCCAAAGAACGTTCAAACTACGGTACAATTGGACTTATTTCACAGGCTAGCAAGGTTACGCTCAAAATCCATCAACCTAGGTTTCAGCAGTATGTGAGCCAAGAACTTCCAGTTGTATAAGCTAGGTTTAGAAAAGGCAGAGGAACAAGAGACCAAATTGCTAACATTTCTTGTATCATAGAGAAAGTAACAGAATTCGAGAAAAACATCTACTTCTACTTCACTGACTTTGAATGTGTGGATCACAACAAACTATGGAAAATTCTTAAAGCGATGGGAATACCAGACTATCTTACTTGTCTCCTGAGAAACCTGTATGCAGGTCAAGAAGTAACAGCTACAACCTGACCTGGAACAATGGACTGGTTCCAAATGGGGAAAGTTCAGTCACTCAGTTGTGTCTGACTCTTTGTGACCCCACGGACTGCAGCATGACAGGCTTCCTTGTCCATCAGCAACTCCCGAGCCTACTCAAATTCATGTCCATCTTGTCCATGATGCCATCCAACCATCTCATCCTCTGTTGTCCCCTTCTCCCGCCTTCAATCTTTCCCAGCACCAGGATCTTTTCCAAAGAATTAGTTCTGCACATCAGGTGGCCAAACTATTGCAGCTTCAGCATCAGTCCTTCCAATGTATATTCAGGGCTGATTTCCTTCAGGATTAACTGCTTGGATCTCCTCGCAGTCCAAGGGACTCTTCAAGAGTCTTCTCCAACACCACAGTTCAAAAGCATCAATTCTTTGGCGCTCAGCTTTCTTTACAGTCCAACTCTTACATCCAGACATGACTACTGGAAAAACCATAGCTGTGACTAGATGGACCTCTGTTAGCAAAGTAATGTCTCTGCTTTTTAATATGCTCTCTAGGTTGGTTATAACTTTTCTTCCAAGGAGCAAGTGTCTCTTAATTTCATGGTTGCTGTCACCATCTGCAGTGATTTTGGAGCCCCCAAAATTAAAGTGTGTCAGTTTCTATTGTTTCCCCATCTATTTGCCATGAAGTCATGGGACTGGATGCCATGATCTTTGTTCTTTGAATGTTGAGTTTTAAGCCAACTTTTTCACTCTCCTCTTTCACTTTCATCAAGAGGCTCTTTAGTTCTTCTTTGTTTTCTGCCATAAGGGTGGTGTCATCTGCATATCTGAGGTTATTGATATTTCTCCCGGCAATCTTGATTCAAGCTTGTACTTCATCCGGCCTGGCATTTTGCACGATATACTCTGCATATAAGTTAAATAAGAAGGGTGACAATATACAGCCTTGACGTGCTCCTCTCCCAATTTGGACCAGTCTGTTGTTCCATGTCGAGTTTTAACTGTTAGAAATTGCGAAAGGAGTACATCAAAGGAGTACACCCTGCTTATTTAACTTATATGCAGAATCAGTTCAGTCGCTCAGTCATGTCCGACTCTTTGCGACTCCATGAATCGCAGCATGCCAGGCCTCCTGTCCATCACCAACTCCCGGAGTTCACTCAGACTCACGTCCATCGAGTCAGGGATGCCATCCAGCCATCTCATCCTCGGTCGTCCCCTTCTCCTCCTGCCCCCAATCCCTCCCAGCATCAGAGTCTTTTCCAATGAGTCAACTCTTCGCATGAGGTGTCCGAAGTACTGGAGCTTCAGCTTTAGCATCATTCCTTCCAAAGAACACCCAGGGCTGATCTCCTTCAGAATGGACTGGTTGGATCTCCTTGCAGTCCAATGGACTCTCAAGAGTCTTCTCCAACACCACAGTTCAAACGCATCAATTCTTCGGTGCTCAGCCTTCTTCACAGTCCAACTCTCACATCCATACGTGACCACAGGAAAAACCATAGCCTTGACTAGACGGACCTTAGTCGGCAAAGTAATGTCTCTGCTTTTGAACATACTATCTAGGTTGGTCATAACTTTTCTTCCAAGGAGTAAGCGTCTTTTAATTCCATGGTTGCAGTCACCATCTGCAGTGATTTTGGAGCCCCCCAAAATAAAGTCTGGCACTGTTTCTACTGTTTCCCCATCTATTTCCCATGAAGTGATGGGACTAGATGCCATGATCTTTGTTTTCTGAATGTTGAGCTTTAAGCCAACTTTTTCACTCTCCTCTTTCATTTTCATCAAGAGGCTTTTTAGTTCCTCTTCACTTTCTGCCATAAGGGTGGTGTCATCTGCATATCTGAGGTCATTGATATTTCTCCTGGCAACCTTGATTCCAGCCTGTGTTTCTTCCAGTCCAGCGTTTCTCATGATGTACTCTGCATAGAAGTTAAATAAACAGGGTGACAATATACAGCCTTGACGTACTCCTTTTCCTATTTGGAACCAGTCTGTTGTTCCATGTCCAGTTCTAACTGTTGCTTCCTGACCTCCATACAGATTTCTCAAGAGGCAGGTTAGGTGGTCTGGTATTCCCATCTCTTTCAGAATTTTCCACAATTTATGGTGATCCACACAGTCAAAGGCTTTAGCATAGTCAATAAAGCAGAAATAGATGTTTTTCTGGAACTCTTGCTTTTTCCATGATCCAGCAGATGTTGGCAATTTGATCTCTGGTTCCTCTGCCTTTTCTAAAACCAGCTTGAACATCAGGGAGTTCACGGTTCACGTTATTGCTGAAGTCTGGCTTGGAGAATTTTGAGCATTACTTTACTAGCATGTGAGATGAGTGCAATTGTGCAGTAGTTTGAGCATTCTTTGGCATTGCCTTTCTTTGGGATTGGAATGAAAACTGACCTTTTCCAGTCCTATGGCCACTGCTGAGTTTTCCAGATTTGCTGGCATATTGAGTGCAGCCCTTTCACAGCATCATCTTTCAGGATTTGGAACAGCTCAACTGGAATTCCATCACCTCCACTAGCTTTGTTCGTAGTGACGCTTTCTAAGGCCCACTTGACTTCAGATTCCAGGATGTCTGGCTCTAGATGAGTGATCACATCATCATGATTATCTGGGTCGTGAAGATCTTTTTTGTACAGTTCTTCCGTGTATTCTTGCCATCTCTTCTTAATATCTTCTGCTTCTGTTAGGTCCAGACCATTCTGTCCTTTATCGAGCCCATCTTTGCATGAAATGTTTCCTTGGTATCTCTAATTTTCTTGAAGAGATCTCTAGTCTTTCCCATTCTGTTGTTTTCCTCTGTTTCTTTGCCTTGATCGCTGAAGAAGGCTTTCTTATCTCTTCTTGCTATTCTTTGGAACTCTGCATTCAGATGCTTATATCCTTCCTTTTCTCCTTTGCTATTCACAGAATACATCATCTGAAATGCTGGACTGTATGAATCCCAAGCTGGAATCAAGATTACCAAGAGAAATATCAAAACCTCAGATGTGCAGATCATACCACTCCAATGGCAGAAAATGAAGAGGACCTAAAGAGTCTCTGAATAAGGGTGAAAGAAGAGAGTGAAAAAGCTGGCTTAAAACTCAACATTCAAAAAACTAAGATCATGGCATCCAATCTCATCACTTCATGGCAAATATAAAGGGAAAAAATGGAAGCAGTGACAGATTTTATTTTCTTGGGTTCCAAAATCACTGCAGACAGTGACTGCAGCCATAAAATTAAAAGATGCTTGCTCCTTGGAAGGAAAGCTATGATAAATGTAAATAGCATATTAAAAAGCAGAGACATTGCTTTGCTGACAAAGGTCCATATAGTCAAAACTATGGTTTTTCCAGTAGTCATGTACAGATGTGAGAGTTGGACCATAAAGATGGCTGAGTGTTGAAGACCTGATGCTTTCAAACTGTGGTGCTGGTGAAGGTTCTTGAGAGTCCCTTGGACTGCAAGATCTAACCAGTCAATCCTAAAGGAAATCAGTCCTGAATATTCACTGGAAGGACTGATGTTGAAGTTTAAACTCCAATACTTTGGCCACCTGATGCATAGAGCTGACTCATTTGAAAAGACCCTAATGGTGAGAAAGATTGAAGGCAAAAAGAGAAAGGGGTAACAGAGAACGAGATGACTGGATGGCATCACCTATTCAATGGACATGTATTTGAGCGAACTCCAGGAGTTAATGGAGGACAGAGAAGACTCCTGTGCTGCAGTTCACTGGATCACAAAGAACTGCACATGATTTAGCAAGTGAACAACAACAAAAAAACCATATCATATTCAAACACAGAAAACCAAAAATAAAGAAAAAAATACATGTTACCTATACAGGAACAAACACATGTTATCTAAGAATTACAGTAGATCTCATGAGAAATCACAGAAATATGAAGATAAATATTTAAAGTACTTAAAGAAAACACTAACCTACAATTCCATATTCACGGAAATCAAAGTGATGAGAAATATTTTCTCAGACAAAAAATTCATTACCAGCAGATCTGTCCTGCAAGAAAATGATGAAAGAAGTTCTTCAGGGAGAAAGAAAATAACGCAGATCAGAAATGTGAATCTACATTAAGGAAGAGTGACAAAGAAGGAATAAATCAAGATATTTTTCTTATTCTTAATTGATCTAAAAGACAGCTGTTTAATTAAAGTAATAATAACAGTGAATTTGGTGACTATAGTAAGTGGTGAGTAAAATGACTGACAATAATGCCATAAGAGATGGGCGGGAAGAATTGGGATTACTCTGTCATCAAGGTATTTGCCGTACGTAGGAAGTATTATTCAAAGGTAGACTCACAATTAGTGGTAATTTATACTGCAAACTGCAGGACAACCATTTATTAAAAAAAAAAAAGTATTACTGATACGTAGAGATGGTACAAAGATCTGTGTTGCCAGTGGTTTGGAGTAGGGCAGGGGAAGATTGTTGAATAGGTGGAGTAAAGAGAAATTTTTTGGACAGTGAAACTATTCTGTATAATACTGTAATGGTGGATAGAAGACACAATGCATTTTTCAAAACTCATAGAAATTTACAACACAGAGTGAAATTTAATGTATGCAAATTTTTTGTATGCAAATTTTAAAAAGTCATTTACGATGTTGGGGGATCCCAGGATGGAACAGAGTCTGAGAGAACCATCTAAACATAACACAAATGTATGACATAACCTAATGAAGGAAGTGGTACAAACGATGCCGACATTCTTAACTCTGGAAATGAGTGGAGGCTGTAAGACAAAAGGAACTGTACATAAGTATTGTACTCTGGTCGATAAAGTAGTTTTTTTCAGTAAAGTAGTTTTTTGTTGTTGTTGTCGTCGTTCGGTCGCTGAGTCGTCTATGACTCTTTCCAAGTCCAAGGACATAGCACTCCAGCCTCCTCTGTCCTTCCAATGAATATTCAGGGTTGATTTCCTTTGGGATTGACTGGTTTGGTCTCCTTGGAGTCCAAAGGACTCTCAAGAGTCTTCCCCAACACCACAGTTCAAGAGAATCAATTCTTCAGCACTCAGCTTTCTTTATTGGTCCAACTCTCACATCCATTCATGACTACTGGAAAAACCATCGCTTTGACTATATGGACCTTTGCCAACAAAGTGATGTCTCTTTTTCACACATATAGACTGGAATTGAATGGTTAAAGTCAAAGGATGGCAGATGGTGGGAGCTATGTTTCTCACTGTTGTTGGAATGGGAGGTTACAGGTAAGGAAGGGGAGCAGGCTTGAAATTTCCCCGTGGTAATAAATTAGAGTTGGAGATATCAGCATGAACTAATACATAGCTTAACACAGACACAAGAGGTTACATATAGCAATGTACACACACACACAAACACAGATGGTTACATATAAAAATACACACACACATACACACAGGTTAGTATACACATATATTTCCTTGTCAGCTAAGAGAATCTAAAAGCAAAGACACCCCAGTAGCAATGAGTAAACCTAAGGCCCAGATCTTGTTTTTAATATAATTCTCCAAGAAAAAGAACCAAGGCTACTAGAGAAATAGCTGATTTTGATACTGGGAAGCCTAGAGCATCTTATAGCATCCAAGGTAAGAAAGCGATCCAAAAGCAAAACAAAAAAAGTACACACTGATAGTTGTATGTCAAAGGGGCAGGGTAAAAAGTGAAAGAGCTCCTACTGGCCAAAGATGGAACAATTTAAGCAAACAAAATAAAGCAGTACTAGATTACAACCTAAAATATAAAATAAGAATCTGTGAATCCATATTGATATAAATGGGGAAGAAGTGACAATCCTCCATTTAGAATTCCAGATAATTTATGTAGATTCTCTACCCTCAAGGAGATGGAACATAACCCCCTCCTCCTTACATGTGGGCTGCACATAGTGACTTCTGTTCAAAAAGGACAGTGTGGGAAGATGGAAAAAGATAGAAAGTTTGCCATAGAGAAACCTGGCAAAAATACCTCAGTTAGGTGATTAGGTCAATGTCAACAGTGATGAGTTATGTTATTAATATGTAGTTTTGATGATGTAACAGGAATTACACTTTATATCTAATTCTCCCCCAAATCTCTAACTTCAGCCCTACATTAAGGAAAACATCAGACATACCATAACAGAGGAACATTCTACAAAACATCTATCTAACCAATACTTTTCAAAACTGTTATGGTCATCAAAAATGAGGAAAGGTGAGAAACTGAGAGCCAGGAGGAGCCTAAGGGAAATATGACAACTAAATGTAACACGGCATCCTGGATGGGATCCTGGAACAGAAAAAGGACTCAGAGAAAAACTAAAGAAATCTGAATAAAGCACAGACTTTAGTTAATTACAGTGTATCAATACTGGCTCATTACCTACAATAAATATTTCATAATAATGAAAAAAGTCAATAATAGGGAAAACTGGGTACAGGGTGTATGGTAATTATGGTAGTATCTTTGCAATCTGAAACTATCCTGAAAAAAAAAATTTTAAATAGTGACAATAACAAAAACAAATATTGATTTACTGCCAAAAAAAGTTAAGTGAGAAACTATAAATCAATAGCACCGAGTCCTATGTACCTTTTCCCCACCAGATAAATTACATGCTGCATGGAAATAGAAGCGAATAAGGAATATTGGTAGAATCTGGAAATATCCTGCTTTTTCCAAAAATTATGTTTGTTTGCTATTTGATTTTTCTAACAGACAGCAGAGAGAAATTCACCTTTTAGGACCCTTAATGAAGAAAGAAGCTGAAATTGAGTATTACCACTGAACTGATTCAAATGAAGTAATGAGATCTGTAATTGGGTCACTTTGGCTCCAAGAGACTTAATCAAAAGGGTTATATACTAAATTACTGGTACACAATTTGCATCTCCACTGGTTCTGCATTGCAAACATTTCTCTACATCTTCCTTTAGCCAAAATCAAGTAAGTCTCTCCAGCTTGGGGGTGTGGGAAAGCTCAGACAGTGGAAGTCCTACCTCTTGACAGAGGGTAGGCCAGGTTACTGCTGGGTTTTGCTTTGCAGTGAATTGTGCTGATCTTATATTCTGGTTTCTGGAAACATCCATCTTCTTGTAACTAAAGAATCGAAATAAAGTCTAGCCTAGAGATTTTAGGACCAAATCTGGCAGATTCTAAAATAATGCTGTTATTAACAATAGTGACAGCTAGCATTTATTGAGATTTAATCTGAGCTGCTCTTAATACTTTACATAATACTTTTTCAGAGCATGTTAACTGTATAGACTGTCTTGTCTGGGTTCAAAAGTCAGCTGTACTACTGTGAGATCTCTTCAGGAAAATCAGAGATACCAAGGGAACATTTCATGCAAAGATGGGCACAATAAAGGACAGAAATGGTACGGACCTAACAGAAACAGAAGATATTAAGAAGAGGTGGCAAGAATACAGAGAAGAACTGTACAAAAAAAGATCTTCATGACCCAGATAATCACAAAGGTGTGATCACTCACCTAGAGACAGACATCCTGGAGTGTGAAGTCAAGTGGGCCTTTTAGAAAACATCAGGATTGGGAACTCATGTACACCCATGGCGGATTCATGTCAATGTATGGCAAAACCAATACAGTATTGTAAAGTAAAATTTAAAAAAATAATAATAATTTAAAAAAAAGAAAACATCACTATGAACAAAGCTAGTGGAGGTGATGGAATTCCAGTAGAGCTATTTCAAATCCTGAAAGATGATGCTGTAAAAGAGCTGCATTCAATATGCCAACAAATTTGGAAAACTCAGCAGTGGCCACAGAACTGGAAAAGGTCAGTTTTCATTCCAATCCCAAAGAAAGGCAATGCCAAAGAATGCTCAAACTATGCACAATTGCACTCATCTCACATGCTAGCAAAGTAATGCTCAAAATTCTCCAAGCTAGGCTCCAACAGTACGTGAACCATTCAAGTTAGATTTAGAAAGGGCAGAGAAATCATAGATCAAATTGCCAACATCCACTGGATCATAGAAAAAGCAAGAGAGTTCCAGAAAAACATCTACTTCTGCTTCATTGACTACACTAAAGCCTTTGACTGTGCATCACAACAAACTGGAAAATTCTTCAAGAGATGGGAATACCAGACCACCTTACCTGCCTCCTGAGAAACCTGTATGCAGGTCAAGAAGTAACAGTTAGAACTGGATATGGAACAATGGACTGGTTCAAAATTGGGAAAGGAGTACGTCAGGGCTGTGTACTGTCATCCTGCTTATTTAACTTATATGCAGAATACATCATGTGAAATGCCAGGCTGGATGAAGCACAAGCTGGTAGGGAGAAATATCAATAACCTTAGATATGCAGATGATACCACCCTTATAGCAGAAAGCAAAGAGGAACTAAAGAGCCTCTTGGTGAAAGTGAAAGAGGAGAGTGAAAAAGTTGGCTTAAAACTCAACATTCAAAAAACAAAGATCATGGCATCCAGTCTCATCACTTCATGGCAAATAGACGGGGAAACAATGGAAACAGTGACACACTTTATTTTCTTGGGCTCCAAGATCACTGCAGATGGTGACTGCAGCCATGAAATTAAAAGACACCTGCTTCTTGGATGAAAAGCTATGACAAACCTAGACAGTATATTAAAAAGCAGAAACATTACTTTGCCAACAAAGGTCCATCTAGTCAAATCTATGCTTTTTCCAGTAGTCATGTATGGATGTGAGTTGGACCATAAAGAAAGCTGAGTGCCAAAGAATTGATCTTTTGAACTGTACTGTTTTGGAAGACTCTTAAGAGTCCCTTGGACTAAAAGGAGATCAAACCAGTCAATCCCAAAGGAAATCAATCCTGAGTATTCATTGGACGTACTGAGGCTGAAGCTGAAGCTCCAATACTTTGGCTACCTAATGTCAAGAGCCGACTCACTAGCAAAGACCCTGATGCTGGGAAAGACTGAAGGCAGAAGGAGACGGGGACGACAGAGGATGAGATGGCTGGATGGTGTCACTGACTCTATGGACATGAGTTTGAGCAAGCTCCGGGAGATGGTGAAAGACAGGGACACCTGTCATGCTGCAGTCCATGGGGTCGCAAAGAGTTGAACACGACTGAGCAACTGAACAACAACAAAACTGTGATTAATAAGTTAATTGCTTCTCTGTGCCCCAGTTTCCCCATCTGTAAAATGCACATATTAGCAGTCCTCTATTAGCAAGTTTAAATGAGGCATGTATGTTACTAACTACACTTACAAATGAGGAAATAGAGCACAGAGGAAGAAAATAATTTTATTTCACCACATTCCTAGTCTACATGTGAACTCATAAAATCAACTTTCAGAATCCACATTTTCAAACTGTGGGCTACCACTACTTTTTGGAAAAGCAGCCAGTGACAAACCAGGGAAGAAAGTTGGTGTTGGGAGAATAACAGAACTTCCATGTAGAAATATTTCATAAGCATTTGGGAATGACACACTGGATCTTTAGGGAAAAGTTCAGGTCTGAGGAGAGAGATTCGATAAAGATCCTAAGAAAAATCAGAGTTAAATAATGAAAAGAGATCTCAAAAGGACCAAGAAACAAGAGCTGGAGGGGGAACAAAAGAGAAGGAGACAGAGGCACCCAATGGATGAGAGGGATATGAGATGGCTTAGCATCACAGCTGCACAAGGCAGAGAGAGTGACAAGAAAGAGGGAGTCCTTTGTCCTCCCCAAAGCCAGCCTGAGAGCCCAGGTCAAGTTCAGTTCCTTCTGTGATGCTCACCTAATCTTCAGTATCAGTCCTAACCTTCAGTATCAGTGCAAAATAACTCCACTTGTCCAATCTCTTCTCTGAATTTTCTTGGGCATTTGGTCATTTCCTAAGATCAGTACCAAACTCCCTGAGGACAGAATTAACACCTCTCCTCTCTATATCCCCTCTGTATCCCCAGGGCCATGCACAGTACCCTGTACATCGTCAGTGCTCAACAAATAGCTATTGAGCATGTCTCTTGGCCCTTCCATGGCTTTGCTCCAGTGACACTCTATCACCTGTGAAGATAAAGACTGCCTATACCCCATACTCTTCACCAAGCACCTATCCTATCTGGAAGCTTATGTTCAGAGCCGACTCAATCTTTGCTCATGAAGTGAGTTTGGGGGTGAATTAAGAGTGACCTCTGTCTAGGGACAGAGGATGCACATTCCTCAGCAATCCCTTGACAAGTCCAAGATCATGGGAAAAATCTATCAGACTCTAGATTCACCATAGTTTTCATTGGAAAGCAAAGTAGCTGGACAAAGAATGGAAATACGTCCACCATCTCTGAACACAGTGGGAAATTCATGAAAAAGACAAAATTTACTTACTGTCACCTGAGCAGGCAGCAAATCCAAGGCCATTCTTTTCTTCTCAGTTTTCCTGTCAAGGGAGAGCAGAGTGCTTGACAAGGTAGGTCTGTAAAGAAAAAAGGTGTCATGAAGAACTCTGGTGTCAAAACATGGCTTGGAAAAAGGAAGTTACAACTACCCCTAATGTCCATTAGATCTGAACAAAGCCATGCCATATAAATGACTCAAACCACGTTTAAAAGTGTGCCTACTAAGCCAATTAAGTTCTAAGACAATTTGCCAACCTCCACCTCCACCTTGTATTAACCATACTTCTAATTTCCATATATAGATGCTTTTTAACATCCGCTGGGCTCTATTAGCTGTATCTAAGCAAATTGCAACTCATCACAGACTTCTGGGGTCCTGAAGATAGTTTTAAACTATACATTCAAACGGTCACAGCAAATGTGAGTGTCCCAGATTGCCACTTTCAAACATATCTAGCCAATCCTAAGCCTGTTTGCCTTGCTTCACCATTTCCTTCCTGAAGAAACCACAATAAACATGTTTGCCCACACGTGTCGTCCCTTTTTCTATGGAGTTGTTAGGGGAAGCACACTGATTGAAACCACACACCCTGGCCAGGCACCACAGTAACTATCTGCATGAGTTGTTTTACGACAGGACGTCCTGGTAAGGAACAGGGAACTAAGAAGCTTCCACCAACCAGAAGAGTTCGGGAAAGGTCAAAAGGAGACATCACCTGTCTGACCACCTCCCAGAATCCTTCTCTCTAGCATCCATCTTGGCTGAACAAGGTGTGCACCACCAGGAAAGACTCTGAGTCAGAACGACTGGCTAAGGACAACCCGGACACTAATCCCATCACCATAAAACCCGAGACTGCGAGCCACGCGGCAGAGCAGTTCTCCTGGGTTCCCTTACCCTGCTGCTCTCCACCCGGGTGCCCTTTCCCAATAAAGTCTCTTGCTTTGTCAGCACATGTGTCTCCTCGGACAGTTCATTTCCGAGTGTTAGACAAGAGCCCAGTTTCGGGCCCTGGAAGGGGTCCCCCTTCCTGCAACAGAATGACCAGCACGTGTTTCTGAGTGGCTCCTTCCTGGACGGCTGTGTTCTTTCCAGGGAACTGTCACACATAATGCACACCAATTCGGATGCCACTCCTAAACACAAATTCCACAGGTGCCACCTCTTTTAGCATCCACAGCTCCCCAAATCCTTTGTTCTTCATACACAAACCCCAACTGGGAAAGCCAGGTAAGAGAAGTAGGCAGACCACTGTCAGAGAAGAGTGGTGGTCCAGGCTGCCTGCACTAGCCACCGAAGTTTGCACGAGGCTCTGCAAACCGAGTATGCGTGTACTGTCAACCAGAGGAGGAAAGCTGCTGTACCAGCACCATAGTTACTCTATGGTACACATCTCCCCATCTTGTATCCTGCATGTATTATTTAATCCGCACAACCACTCTAAAAAGTACTGCTACCTCAAATTACGGCTGTGAGGGAGACTGAGAACCAGGGAGTCTAGTGACCTTCCCCAAGAAACAAAACTGCTAAGTATACAGTAGAGGCAAAAAGGACCACGGTGAAGTCCAAAGCCCCAGTTAATGTGGCAAATTAGCTGTCTACCTCTACCTCATTTTCTTCACTGTAAAACAGGATCTACCTGTTATCTGAGGTTGAAATGAATTCATTCATTCAAGGCGCCAGACTAGTTACTGGCACAGATGAGGTCTCCACAGGCATTGCTATTGTTACTGTCTGTTTGATCAGAAATCTCTGAATAGCCAGCCACAAAAGACTCCCACCAACAGCAGTCCCGGACCACCCCAACTCACCTGACGGGGCGCTCTCTCCCCGCGACTCTCCCTGGGGAGGGGTGGGAGTGGGGGCAGGGCAGCGACTCCCCTTGAAGCATCGCGGCCTGGGCCGTGCAGACCGCCTCCAGACCCCCTCGGCCTCGGTATCTCCCTGGGGCCTGCGCGCAGCCCCGCCCGGCCGGCCACACCTCCCAGCCCAGACCCGCACACGTGCTGGCTCTGACTGCACTGGAAGATGCAACCGAGAGGTTCTCAGTCCCTGGCAGGCCGCCCTTGCAGAGCCGGGATCACCCGCGCCACGAGCCCCGAGAAAGCCGCGAGCCTTCCTTGCAGCCCCGCAAACCCAGGAGAACTACGACTCCCGGCATGCCTATGGCCTCGCGCCTACTACACTTCCCAGGGGCGCCGTTGGCGCCGCCACTTCGCAGACGGGAATGTTCCCCCTTCTGGGGAGCTGTTGGGCCTAGGTGTCTGCTGGGGTCGCAATGCGAGGGACTGTTCACGTTAACAAATAAGGCGGGTGATCTCCAAAACGCTTCCTGCCTAAATCAGCTGCGTGACTTGTTTTGTTAGGCAAAATCATTTGAATAAAAACCCTGAATTTTGACGCCTTTAAGGTCGGTGCTACCTAGCTCCTACCAGCTAGTTTTGTTTTTAATTATTTTAATAGTGTACACGGAGGATAATGTATGAACAGGTATGTTTAAGCACAATAAAACTAACAACTATATACTCAACATTCTGCTTCAAAAGAGAACTTGACCAGAATCTCGGAAGACCTGTCCACGATGTTCTCCATTTTTCTAAACTGTGTTAAGCATTTCCTGGCTTAGCCTGATTAGTACATCTCAAGCAGGTGCCCCTAAAACAATGTGCTTACTTTTGCAAGGTGTTTCATCTTTATGCAAATAGAATCTGCTATATGTTTTTCTGTGACTTACATGCTGAATGTGACTTACATGCTAAACTTATTAGGTTCACCTATCTTCATATATGAAAAGTTTATTCATTTTCACTGTTGTATGATTGCATTATTCATTCATTTAACAAAGTATATTTAACACTTGTCTTGCACCTGGCTTTGATGTAGATGCTAGAAATAAACCAGTAAATAAAACTGGCACAACATCTGCATTCATGCAGCTTAAATTGTCAAGGGGAGAGAAAGAAGAAAAATAATAGCAAAAATAACTCAGCCATTTAAAAGAAAAAATGAAATAATGCCATTTGCAGCAAAATACATAGGCCTAGAGATGATCATACTAAGTGAAATAAATCAGGCGGAGAAAGACAAGTATCGTATCACTTATATGTGGCATCTAAAAAAGTGATACAAATGAATTTATTTACAAAACAGAAACAGATTCACAGACACAGAAAACAAATTTATGGTTATCAAGGGGAAAAGGGGTAGAGGAAGGATAAATTAGAATTTAGGGATTTTCAAATACAAACTACATAAAATAAACAACAAGGTCCTACTGTATAGTACAGGGAACTATATTCAATATCTTGTAATAAACTATAAGGGAAAATAACCTGAAAAAGAATATGTATAGCTGCATAACTGAATCACTTTGCTGTACACCAGAAACTAACAAAACATTATAAATCAACTCTATGTAAATAAAATAAATAAATGGTATGTATTTAGATACTGACACAGCTAATAAGAACAAGAAAGGGGACCAGGACCCTTGATAAGAGCGATTTTACAATTTTACACAAAGTGGTTAAGACATGTTTGACCGACAAAGTCAAACATTTGAAGAAGGACCTGCAGAAGATGAGAAGTGAGCCAAAGTAAATATCTGGTGGAAAGCTTTCTGACAGACCAACAGGCAGATGCCCTATGGTAGGAACATACCTGGCCTATTGAGGAGACAATAAGATTACAGTTGCTGCAACCAAAATAAGGAGACAGAGAAGTAGGAGATCAGAGGCAAGAGGACTAAATTTATAGGCTCTTATTGGTCATTATGCCACTGGATTTGACTCTGAAAGAGAATGCTCTGGGCACTGCAGAGATAAACTCTTATGTCCATTTTTTTAGTGATCACTGACTGCTGTGCTAAGAATAAACTAAAAGTTCAAAGGAAGAAGTACAGCGACTAAGACTAGAAGGCTAGTGTAGTAAATCTGTGAGAGAAGACAGGAGTTTGGACTAAGTAGAAGTTATGAGAAGTGTCTGGAAATACTAAAATTCAAAATATGGAAAAGATGAGAATGTTAACATTGGAATATTATGTTTTTTCAACTAGGAAGTATATCTATTCCTTTTAAACAGTCCTGGTAATTATATTATTTTTAAAAAAATATTCTTTATGCTCATTCATCTGATTATAAAAATTAAGAATTAGCTTGTCTCTTAGCCACTGCAGTGAGGAGCCCATGAACTGCAGTGAAGAGTAGCCCCCACTTGCTGCAAGTAGAGATAAGTCCTTGCAGCAACAAAGACCGAGCACAGCCAATGAATAAATCCACTAAAAACAAAATTAGCTTGTCTCTTGATGTCCTTTTGCTGACCTAAAACAAATACACAGTCAGTTTTTTTCTCCAGCAAAATGGGTGTATTCAGGATTAACAAAGAATTGCAATTTGAGGTCTGTAAACATGGCTGTGCAAGTCCTCAGCAAAAATGGAGAAGAGCTCTCTTTTCTAGAGGGAAAAGGAGCGGCGAAGGCTATGATAAAGAGTCCACGGTGTTTTCACTGGCTGAGTCCTGACAGACTCTCACTGGCTGATCTCTTGCCGGCAAAGAAGGGGAAGTCTTTGCTTTTCCTCTTGGGTTCTTCCTGTTGTAGGGGTGACAAGCACCCCCTTCTGGTCTCCTATCTCTACTGAGGTTTCTGTTTACTGCTTTCTTACACTTTGTATTTGGGTTGGCCAAAAAATTCATTCAGGTTTCTGAATATTCCAATATTTTAAACCAAACACAATTTTATTTTCCGTCCTATTTAAAATGTTAAAAATACGAGCTAATAGGCTATCTAAATTTTAGTACTTCTGTATTCCATTTTCTCTCTCAGCTGTGAATTTTGGTAATTTCCTTAAGTTTTATAATTTATTTGCAATTAAGTTTATACTTAATCAGTTTCTTTACTGATGATGAGATGCTTGTGCTCAGTTGTATCCGACTCTTTTGAACCCCATGAACTAGCCCAGAAGGCTCCTGTATCTATGGATTTTTCCAGGCAAGGATACTGGAGTGGGGTGCCATTTCTTTCTCCAGGAGATCTCCCCGACCCAGGGATTGAACCCAGGTCTCTTGTGTCTCCTACAATAGCAGATGGATTCTTGACCATGTCTATTCCATCACTTCCTAATTTTCACTTTTGGTCTTGACATTTCTGTCTCTTTTTCACATTGTCACAGTCTAATTTTTATCTGTGCCCTCTCAGTTATTCCATGGACCCCTTTTACTTAGTTTTCTAGAGACAGCTGAAGCCAATCTCATTTTTCTTCTCTTTTAGGAAACATTCTTTTGTTTATTTCTCTATGTTTACTTATATAAATCTTCCCCACTCCCCATTTCCTGTATCTTTTAAGTACTTTTTTCTGTTTTTCTCCCTGTAGCTAGCACTTGTTTTTTTCCATTATTTTTGTCTGGGACAATAGAAAGGATAAGCCTCAATTCTTTTTCTCCTTTCTTCACTGGCAACATATTAAACTGTTATTCTTGGTGTACAGCTTTCACGACAATGTGAAAACCTCACATTTAATTCTTTGTCCTTTCCTCCATTTTATGGGAGGGGGTTCAAATTTATCTTCCAAGTTAAAAAACATAAAGGACTATTCTTCCACTTTCTCTTTCTAATATAGTTTACTGCTTTAAAAGAAATGACCATCTACTTTATTTGAAAAAATGTCTGCACTACATACAACATCCATGAAATAGTAAGAAACCTTGACCCAGCAGGCCGCTTGGGTCCACTGTAGTGTAACTGAAGGTCAACTACTTTTTCCCTTCTTTCTTGCCTCCTTTTCTCCTATCTTCCCTTCCTTTTTTTTTTTTAACAGTGGGAAAATAAGAAGAAAAATTGTAGAAAAGAAAAAAATAGGAATTGTTTCCAACTCTTCAAAATGTGAAAGGCTAAAATGAAATATATGTGAAGTGTGTAAAATTAAATTACAGTTTCTCTTCCATCTTATTCTCTTAATTAATCAGCTGAAAGGTTGAAAGATTGCTGCTGTAAGCTGTGTATTATGCCAGGATTCATGACCTCCGGAGGAGAGGATTTCGATCTGAGGTCAGAGACGAGGCCTAACTACTTGGAGCTTTCTGTGTAGCCACATTTGATTAAAGTATAATAGAGACAGGGAAAGCTTCTGACATAGACATCAGAAGGGGACAGAGTGTCCCCTTGCTAATTTTTAGTAAGGTGTTTTATGTCTGTTAGAAAGCTATTAAGTAAGAGAGACACCTCAAGGCTGAGGGAGTTTCACCAGGTCCTTCTTCCACAATATGCGCTTTTGAGATAGGATGGTACGAGGTGTGTCATCCCCCAGCCATAAAGCAATTGACAGGAATTCTGGTTTGTTGAGCCCAAGGTTTGAGAAAAGAAAAAAGTTAGTCTTAGGTGGAGCCATTTTGAAGAAAGGCAAATTCCTAAGCAAATACATAGTTTCGTTAACATAAGAAAAATGCATTGGTTAGCTCAAGGGAGAACCAGGTGTCATCAGTACAGAACTGAAAGAAGCCTCTTTTGATTTTGTGTAGAGAAGGGGAAAAAAAATCTGCCACTTGTAGTTTATTTCCTCCTGCTGCTTGGGGACCTCTGGCCTTCCTGCCTGTTACTCTCTCAATCTTAATGACATCCATCCCTATATGTACATGTGCAATTGAGGCTGATGGACTGGCTAGATTTAGGGAACACAAGAGTGCATACTATTTAAAATGCCATCCAAATACTACTGCAAACCTGAGTGTTACAATAGAAACATGCAATAAGTTATTTATATCTTCCTATCCTATATATTTAAACCTTTAGACATTTAAGGGATATTTGTACGCACACATTTAAGAGTGATTGCAAGGTCTTCCCTGGTGATTGAGTGGTTGGCAATCCACTTGCCAGTGCAGGGACATGGATTCGACCCTGGTGCAAGATTCTACATGCCACGGGCAGCTAAGCCCAAGCCCGTGTGCCACAGCTGCTGAGCCTGCCCTCTAGAGCCCTCGAGGTGCAACTACTGAAGCCTAGGCACCTAGAACCCATGGTCTACAAGAGAAGCTACTGTAATGACAAGCCTGCACACCACCACAAAGAGTAGTCCCTGCTCACCATAGACAGAAAAAAGCCCACACACAGCACTGAAGATCCAGCACTGCCAAAAACAAAAATAAAAGTGACTGCAACATTTGCTTAGAAAAAAATAACCCACTGACCTAAATGAAGAGATGTACAGGCTGGATGGTGCTGAAATATAGGGATTCAGGGGGTAATTCTATCCAAGTCTTCCCGTCACAACTCTATAAATTTACGGGGTGAGTCATGAAAACCTACAAATGATTTTTATTATGTACTATCTATTTGTTTAAAAGAAATGGAAGCTTTGCTAGCTTGTTTTCCTTTGCCCATATCTTTCTAGTGAAGCAGAGATCACAAAACAGATGTTGGAGCACTGACAGTTTCTAGACTTCTTGCCACAGGTATGACAGGGGTTTGTTCTGTTTAAGAAACAGCAAGTTTTTTGGATGTGGCATGTAATAGCACTTAAAGAATATTTTTGGAATAAACAAAAATCGGATAAAAATCATATATGGTTGTTTGGATAACAAAAATGTTTCTTTAGATAATTCTTGGAGGTGAGGTAGCAATGGTGGTATAATCTACAGCTCCCACCATATCCTTTAAAAAAAAAAATAAAGGACATGGAACACAAAAGAGGCAGTGGGGTTCTTAAAACTGATATAAAACCACCACCAGAAAGAGAAAGTACGGCCTTTGTGTGAAAATATACACAAGTTTACTGGTATTTAAGAGAACCATATATAGGTAAGTGCTTAAAAGTACATGCGAGGTATATAAACAACTTCCATAGCTCAATAACAACAGCAAAACTATGCAATTCAAAAACTGGCAAAGGTTTTAAATAAACAATTCTCCAAATAAAATGGATACAATACAAATGGCCAAATAAGCATTTTAAAAGATGCTCGACATCCCTAGTCATTAGAGGAATGCAACTCATAACCACAATGAGATGCTACTTCACAACTGTTAGAACGGTTATTATAAAAAAAAGAAAAAAGTGTTAACAACTGTTGTTGAAGATGTAGATAGTAGAACCCATATTCAAATTAGAACCCTTGTACATTGCTAATGAGAATGTAAAATGCTGCATCCTCTGTGGAAAAGCGTTTGACAGTGTCATATAAATGTTGATATCCACTTCTCAAATGACGATGCAGTCTCACTCTTAGGTATTTACCCAAGCAGAAATTAAAACAATGTTCACACAAAAACCTGTATGCAATTGTTTGCAGCAGCCTTATTCATAGCTTCCAAAAATTGGAAATAACCCAAATGTTCCTCAAGTGGAGAATAATAAACTGTGGTACACTCATATAATGGAGTATCACTCAGCAATTAAAAGGTACAAAATACTGATACACACAATGGGGTATTCTCAAATGTAGTAGCCTAAGTAAAAGCAGCCAGACATATGATACTTTATAAAGGGGAAAACTATGAGATAGTGATTGAAACCAGGGAGTCAAACAGATAGATGTATGCGGGTGTTCATAACAGCATTATTTACAGCAGTCAGAAGGTAGAAGCAACTCAAAAGTCTGTTGATTCATGAATGGATAAACAAAATGTGGTCTTCATATACAATGGAATTTTATTCAGCCTTAAGAAAAGGAAGGAAATTCTGAAACATGCTTTGACATGGATGAATCTTTAAGACATTACACAAGTGAAATAAGCCAAACACAAAAAGAAATACATGGTATGATTCCACTTAAATGAACTAAGTAGGAAAGGCAAATTCATAGAGACAGAAGGTAGAACAGAAGTTACCAGGGGCTGGGGGAAGGGTAAGATGGAGAGTGACTCCTTAAAATGAGTCACTCATTGAGATGATGACATGTTCTAGAAATAGATTCTGGTGATAGTTACACCCACATGGTGACTTCACACATTGCTACTAAACTATACACTGTAAAGTGGTTAAATGACAACTTTTAAGTTATAAATATTTTACCAAAAAAAATTTTAAGTACATGCAGGTTGCAAGAGGGCATTACTGGGAAGGTAATGCTTCAGGGGAAGATTGTTAGCAGAGAGAAACAGGTGTGGAAGCCATATTTCAAGGGAGGAAATAGAAGATCCTGCAAAAGAAAAAAATCACTCTAAGTATTTTAGACCCCACAATTTTTCTCCCCAATCCTCAAGAAATTTAGGCAATAAATCATACTTTCCTACACAGAAAGAACTAAGTGTACTTGAATTAGAAATCTTGGACACAACCCAAACTTGTTGTGACAGAAAGGACACAGACACCACTTTGCTGGGAATCGTAGAGGCTAATTCTGGGACAATTTCAGCATCAATTAAATAATGATATTAGCAGATTACAGTCAACTGAAGAAACAAGAAACTGTGCTTCCAGAATCACAGAAATAAACAGAAAATGAAATTCTTTGCTGAAGTGGAAAGTCAATTATTAAGTGTAGAAAAAAATAACACAATAAGAAAATTTCCATTTGAAAACTATTATAGCTTATTTTATATATTAGATTAGATTCTATAATTTTTATATATTACAAATTATAATATAATAATATATAACAGTTTATATTATATATGATCATAAATATATTATATATACCATACATTATATATATACCAAATATGATATATGATATATTAATAATATATTTTCTATAAATTATATATTATAAATTAATAAATTGTATAAATATTATATATAAACACAATAGTAATTAATCTATGATACATGTAAATTAATACATTATACATATAATACATGATATATATTAATCTATCATTATTAATCTATCAATATATATTAATATATGTCCAAGGAGCAGTGGCTGTACGGGCGCAGGAGGGCCAAGAGGAGCTACTCCACTTTCAAGGTCAGGAGGGGTGGTGGTGAGGAGATACCTCTCATTCAAGGTAAGGAGCAGCAGCTGCGCTTTGCTGGAGCAGCCGTGAAGAGATACCCCATGTCCAAGGTAAGAGAAACCCAAGTGAGATGGTAAGAGTTGCGAGAGGGCACCAGAGGGCAGACACACTGAAACCATAATCAAAGAAAACTAGTCAATCTAATCACACGGACCATAGCCTTGTCTAACTCAATGAAACTAAACCATGCCGTGTGGGGCCACCCAAGACAGGCGGGTCATGGCAGAGAGGTCTGACAGAATGTGGCCACTGGAGAAGGGAATGGCAAACCACTTCAGTATTCTTGCCTTGAGAACCTCATGATCAGAATGAAAAGGCAAAATGATAGGATACTGAAAGAGGAACTCCCCAAGTGCCCAATATGCTACTGGAAATCAGTGGAGAAATAACTCCAGAAAGAATGAAGGGATGGAGCCAAAGCAAAAACAATACCCAGTTGTGGATGTGACTGGTGATAGAAGCAAGGTGCGATGCTGTAAAGAACAATAGTGCATAGGAACCTGGAATGTTAGGTCCATGAATCAAGGCAAATTGGAAGTGGTCAAACAAGAGATGGCAAGAGTTAACGTCGACATTCTAGGAATCAGCGAACTAAAATGGACTGGAATGGGTGAATTTAACTCAGATGACCATTATATCTACTACTGAGGGCAGGAATCCCTCAGAAGAAATGGAGTAGCCATCATGGTCAACAGAAGAGTCCGAAATGCAGTACTTGGGTGCAATCTCAAAAACAACAGAACGATCTCTGTTCGTTTCCAAGGCAAACCATTCAATATCACAGCAATCGAAGTCTATGCCCCAACCAGTAATGCTGAAGAAGCTGAAGTTGAACAGTTCTATGAAGACCTACAAGACCTTTTAGAACTAACACCCCAAAACAGATGTCCTTTTCATTATAGGGGACTGGAGTGCAAAATAGGAAGTCAAGAAACACCTGGAGTAACAGGCAAATTTGGCCTTGGAATATGGAATGAAGCAAGGCAAAGGCTAGTAGAGTTTTGCCAAGAGAACGCACTGGTCATAGGAAACTCCCTCTTACAACAACACAAGAGAAGACTCTACAAATGGACATCACCAGATGGTCAACACGGAAATCAGACTGATTATATTCTTTGCAGCCAAAGATGGAAAAGCTCTGTACAGTCAGCAAAAACAAGACTGGGAGCTGACTGTGGCTCATCATGAACTTCTTATTGCCAATTTCAGACTTAAATTTAAGAAAGTAGGGCAAACCATTAGACCATTCAGGTATGATCTAAATCTTATCCCTTATGATTATACAGTGGAAGTGAGAAATAGATTTAAGGAACTAGATCTGATAGACAGACTGCCTGATGAACTACAGATGGAAGTTCATGACATTGTACAGCAGACAGGGATCAAGACCATCCCAAGAAAAATAAATGCAAAAAGACAAAATGGTTGTCTTAGGTGGCCTTACAAATAGCTGTGAAAAGAAGATAAGCCAAAGGTAAAGGAGAAAAGGAAAGATATACCCATTTGAATGCAGAGTTCCAAAGAATAGAAAGGAGAGATAAGAAAGCCTTCCTCAGTGATCAATGCAAAGAAATAGAGGAAAGCAATAGAATGGGAAAGACTAGAGATCTCTGCAAGTAGAGATACCAGGGGAACATTTCACACAAAGATGGGCTCAATAAAGGACAGAAATGGTATGGACCTAACAGAAGCAGAAGATATTAAGAAGATCTTCATGACTCAGATAACCACGATGGTGTGATCACTCACCTAGAGCCAGACATCCTGGAACATGAAGTCAAGTGGGCCTTAGGAAGCATCACTAGAAACAAAGCTCGTGGAGGTGATGGAATTCCAGTTGAGCTATTTCAAATCCTAAAAGATGATCTTGTGAAAGTGCTGCACTCAATATGCCAGCAAATTTGGAAAACTCAACAGTGGCCACAGGACTGGAAAAGGTCAGTTTTCATTCCAATCCCAAAGAAAGGCAATGCCAAAGAATGTTCAAACTACCACACAAGTGCACTCATCTCACACGCTAACAAAGTAATGCTCAAAATTCTCCAAGCCAGGCTTCAACAATACATGAACTATGAACTTCCAGATGTTCAAGCTGGATTTCAAAAAGGCAGAGGAACCAGAGATCAAATTGCCAACATCCATTCAATCACTGAAAAAGCAAGAGAGTTCCAGAAAAACATCTATTTCTGCGTTATTGACTATGCCAAAGCCTTTGACTGTGTGCATCACAACAGACTGTGGAAAATTCTTCAAGAGATGGGAATACCAGACCATCTGACCTGCCTCCTGAGAAATCTGTATGCAGGTCAACAAGCAACAGTTAGAACTGGACATGGAAAAGACTGGTTCAGAATTGGAAAAGGATTATGTCAGAACTGTATATTGTCACCCTGCTTATTTAACATATATGCAGAGTACATCATGTGAAATGCCAGGCTGGATGAAGCACAAGCTGGAATCAAGATTGCTGGGGGAAATATCAATAACCTCAGATATGCAGATGAAACCACCCTTATGGCAGTAAGTGAAGAAGAACTAAAGAGCCTCTTGATAAAAGTGAAAGAGGAGAGTGAAAAAGTTGGCTTAAAGCTCAACATTCAGAAAACGAAGATCATGGCATCCAGTCCCATGACATCATGGAAAATAGATGGGGAAACAATAGAAACAGTGACAGACATTAGTTTCTTGAGCTCCAAAACCCCTGCAGATGCCAGCTGCAGCCATGAAATTAAAAGACACTTGCACCTTGGAAGAAAAGCTATGACCAAACTAGACAGCATATTAAACAGAAGAGACATTACTTTGCTGACAAAGATCCGTCTAGCCAAAGCTATGGTTTCTCCAGTAGTCACGTATGAATGTGAGAGTTTGATGATATAAGAAAGCTGAGCACATAAGAATTGATGCTTTTGAACTGTGGTGTTGGAGAAGACTCTTGAGAGTCCCTTGGACTGCAAGGAGATCCAACCAGTCCATCCTAAAGGAAATAAGTCCTGAATATTTATTGGAAGGACTGACACTGAAGCTGAAACTCCAGTAACTATGGCCACCTGATGTGAAGAACTGATTCACTGGAAAAGATCCTGATGCTGGGAAAGATTGAAGGCAGGAGAAGGGGATGGCATAGGATGAGATAGTTTCATGGCATCACCGACTCAATGGACATGAGTTTGAGCAAGCTTCAGGAGTTGGTGATAGACAGGGAAGACTGGCATGCGGCAGTGCATGGGGTCGCAAAGAGTTGGACATGACTGAGTGACTGAACCGAAGAATGCTATGATCCTGAGATTGCCCTTTGTACAACATCTGAGGTCATTACATCTTAAACTTTATCTTACACTTTATCCTTAAACTATTTGTTCCTTAAACTTTATATTAAACTATATGTTCAGCTTATATAGGTTGTTCAGCTTATATCGGTTGTTCAGCCATGAAGATCTTTGTTTTATTCTCACTCAGTGCACAGTTGGACCAAAAATTTGTATTTAACTAACAGAAGCAGAAGATATTAAGAAGAGGTGGCAAGAATACACAGAAGAACTGTACAAAAAAGACCTTCATGACCCGGATAATCACGATGGTGTGATCACTCATCTAGAGCCAGACATCCTGGAATGTGAAGTCAAGTGGACCTTAGAAAGCATCACTAGAAACCAAGCTACTGGAGGTGATGGAATTCCAGTTGAGCTATTTCAAATCCTGAAAGATGATGCTGTGAAAGTGCTGCACTCAATATGCCCGCAAATTTGGAAAACTCAGCAGTGGCCACAGGACTGGAAAAGGTCAGTTTTCATTCCAATCCCAAAGAAAGGCAATGCCAAAGAATGCTCAAACTACCGCACAGTTGCACTTATCTCACACGCTAGTAAAGTAATGCTCAAAATTCTCCAAGCCAGGCTTCAGCAGTACGTGAACTGTGAACTTCCTGATGTTCAAGCTGGTTTTATTTTTTTTAATTAATTTATGTTTTTTTTTATTTTACTTTACAATTCTGTATTGGTTTTGCCATACATTGACATGAATCCACCACGGGTGTACATGCGGTTTTAGAAAAGGCAGAGGAACCAGAGATCAAATTGCCAATATCGGCTGGATCATGGAAAAAGCAAGAGAGTTCCAGAAAAACATCTATTTCTGACTTATTGACTATGCCAAAGCCTTTGACTGTGTGGATCACAATAAACTGTGGAAAATTCTGAAAGAGATGGGAATACCAGACCACCTGACCTGCCTCTTGAGAAATCTGTATGCAGGCCAGGAAGCAAGAGTTAGAACTGGACATGGAACAACAGACTGGTTCCAAATAGGAAAAGGAGTACGTCAAGGCTGTATATTGTCACCCTGCTTATTTAACTTCTATGCAGAGTACATCATGAGAAACTCTGGACTGGAAGAAACACAAGCTGGAATCAAGATTGCTGGGAGAAATATCAATAACCTCAGATATGCAGATGACACCACCCTTATGGCAGAAAGTGAAGAGGAACTAAAAAGCCTCTTGATGAAAGTGAAAGTGAGAGTGGAAAAGTTGGCTTAAAGCTCAACATTCAGAAAACAAAGATCATGGCATCTGGTCCCATCACTTCATGGCAAATAGATGGGGAAAGAGTGGAAACAGTGTCAGACTTTATTTTTTGGGGCTCCAAAATCACTGCAGATAGTGACTGCAGCCATGAAATTAAAAGACGCTTACTCCTTGGAAGAAAAGTTATGACCAATCTAGACAGCATATTCAAAAGCAGACATTACTTTGCTCACCAAGGTCCGTCTAGTCAGAGGCTATGGTTTTTCCTGTGGTCATGTATGGATGTGAGAGTTGGACTGTGTTGGACTGTGAAGAAAGCTGTGCCTCGAAGAATTGATGCTTTTGAACTGTGGTGTTGGAGAAGACTCTTGAGAGTCCCTTGGACTGCAAGGAGATCCAAACAGTCCATTCTGAAGGAGATCAGCCCTGGGATTTCTTTGGAAGGAATGATGCTAAAGCTGAAACTCCAGTACTTTGGCCACCTCATGCGAAGAGTTGACTCATTGGAAAAGACTCTGATGCTGGGAGGGATTGGCGGCAGGAGGAGAAAGGGAAGACCGAGGATGAGATGGCTGGATGGCATCCCTGACTCGATGGACTTGAGTCTGAGTGAACTCCGGGAGTTGGTGATGGAGAGGGAGGCCTGGCGTGCTGCGATTCATGGGGTCGCAAAGAGTCGGACACGACTGAGCGACTGAACTGAACTGACATACACATTGGTCTTCATATGGATCATCATTGTGATTGGCCTGGGCAGCCTCTTCTTGATGAGGGACTCCCTTTCAGGCATCGAACAAGCTGAGGAATTCTCTACTCCTCTCCAAGTCATTTCCTTGCCTCATACTCACAGTTAATAATCATCCTGAATTTTCTGCTTTTGTGGTAGCTAGTTTCCAAATATGGTCATCCAATGAACCATGCTCCCTGGTATTAATGTTCTTGTATAATTTTCTTGCCTTTAATCTGGGCCAAATCTGTGAGTTAATGTTGTTACTTCCAAAACTGAGTTATAAGATTTGTGCTTCTACCTAGGTCTCTCAGGATGCTTGCTCTAGGGACATGGCCTCTTAGAAACTAGCTACCTTTCTGTGAGAAGCCCAATCTACATGGAGAAATCCAACCATGCTCCCAGCCTACAGTCATCAAAAACTGACAGTCTTGGGTATCAAGCCCAGTTGTGCCTCTAGCCACACCTGCTACTTGAATGCAAACACATTAAGACACTCTTAAGTAAGAATTGTCCAGCTGAGCCCAAACATGAACCCAAGACAGAAACAAATAATTTTTTAAACTGTTAAATTTTGGCGAGAGTTGTTACACAGTGATGGATAATGTGGACCATGAACAATGAAATGGAGTCACTTATGTTCAAGGGATCTAAAAAGGAGCCAAGAGGCCATTATCGCAGATGCAATATAAACTTTTGACAGTCAAAAGTTCCTGAGACCATCTAGAACCTGCTTTCCTTACTCATTAAAGATCACGGATTAGCAAACAATTTGCTGTCCACAAGTGACTGAATGCCACCACATTTCTATAAAAATACATCTATATAACATCCCTGGAATGCCTTTATCTGTTGCTTTTATAAACCCTAACATTTTATTTTCCTTGGGAAATAAATAATCCCGTTGGAGCACATTTGAGTTGCTCTTAGAATCTGCCTCTTGATTGCAATACTTAGGACCTCAAATAATTTTTCATATTTGCAGTCTTCTATGTTTGGGTGGTTAATTATAACTAAAATACCATCTCATCCGGTCACTTGTTTTTATGATCTTCACCACATATCACTTAGCATAAACTTAATTTTGCAAAAAATGTTATCCCTAATGTAGTTTCCCATGACTTTCTAGAACTGTGTTTTAAAATTCATCTGTGTTTTATATATAGCTTTGGTTCATTGATTTTCATTGATGTTTACTGAATATATTCTCTTACAGGCATTCAGACTACTTCCAAATATTTGCTATTATGATCAGTATAAGTATCTTTATACATGATTCTTTGTGCTTATATGCAAACATTTATCTAGCATGTACAGGTGCCAGTGTATTACACCAAGCAAATGTTCGACTTTGTAAGATGTCAATGATCTGTACTGATTTATACTCCCACTAGTAGGGTAGAATCCCAGTTATTTCACATATATTCCAAAACTCAGTATTGTCATACATATTTGCTCATCTGTACTTAGAAAATCATATCTATGGTCCTAATTTACCTTGGTCCCAATGAAATATCCTTTTATGTTTTTAGAAATTTCTCTTTTCTCATCTATGAAATAATAAGTAGTCATGTATTCAGATCACTTTTTTCTATTCAGTTTTTAATTGATCCATACAAGTCCTTCAGATTTTCCAGAAAACGTATTGGGCATGTTGTAGAAAGATTTCATTCTGTTTTGTGTCTTTTCCTTTTAGGTATACTCTGATAACCACAAGTTCCTTATTTCAATGTGAGCAAACATTATAAACATTTTATAAAGCTTATTTGTATCCTGTTTAAAAAATCCTTGTGGTCATAAAATTATTGCTTACATATTCTTCCAAAAGTCAGTTTTGCCTAGCATATAACTCTTGATATGGTGAGAGTAGGCATCCAGTTTTTTTTTCTATGTGGATGAACCATTTCTGCTTCTTAGAACCATTACTGAGTAGTCTATTCTTTCCCCGTACTTGTCATGTCATGAATACTTCTAATCTTTTACCATTTTTTTTCAGCAGGTTTTTTGGTAAATACCTTTTTAGCCAGTTATAAACTTCCTTCCTGCTGCTGCTTGGTTAAAGTTTTTAATCATGAGTAGGTGCTGAGTATTTTGGTTGTTTTTCTGCATCTATTGAGACGAACCTATGGATTTCTGTTAATACTAAGATGGCACATAGCATCTGTAAGCTTCCTAATGTTAAAACCACCCACGCATCTCCATGAATAACCTGTACTTAACAGTAAAACTAGTACTATGTCTAGGTACTTTTGGGCTCCATCTGCTTATGCTTTGTTTAGGATTTTTACATGTGTTGATGGGTGATACCGGACTGCAATCTTTCTTGTATTTTCCTTACCTGATTTTGGTACTGGGTTATATTAGAAATCATCAGGCTTACAGATTATCTCCTCTGAAGGATCCTGCTAAAGACATAAACAATGTTACCTGCAAGTTTGATAGGCCTTGCCTTAAAAATAAATAGGCTTCATATTTTGTGTGATTTTAATTTTTTGGTGATTTTAGGTCATTGATACTTATGGAATGCTATGGTCTGAATGTTTGTGTCCCCTCAAAACACATGTTGAAACCCAACCCCAAAGGTGATGTTATTAGGAGGTGGAGCCTGGGAGGTACCTCTCATGAGGCTACCTCCCTCATGAATAGATCAGTGCCCTTAAAAAAAGAGGCCCTGGGAGATGAGGACATGGTGAGAAGGCACCAGAAATGAATCAGGAAAGGGATTTTAACCACAACACAACCATGTTGATGCCCTGATCTTAGACTTCCCAGCCATAACTGTGAGAAATAAATTTCCATTGTTTATAAGCTATCCAATCTCTGGTATTCTGGTATAGCACTCCAAACTAAGAAGCTCTATCTCTCCTAGGAGAGTTATATACTTCCTAAGAACTTCCCTTAGGTAATCAGAGAATTTAAAAGAATGTTGTATGAAAAGGGACATTGCAAGTAGAATACTAAATGACCCCAAAGAGTTTGTTCCTCACAAGTCTGAAACAATGAGACCGATTAGTCCTAAGAGGCAAAGATGAATTCACTAATTTTTGCTTTATCTTCACTCCTAACCCTTTTGGAGTTTTTTTTTAAAAGCATCTTGGCAAATAGAAAAAAACTGTTTTTTCAATGAAATGAGTATTCCAGTTCTTAAGTGCTTGCCTAATCCTGATAAAACTGGCAAAATTAGATGTTACCCTCTGTGAAGCTCAACAATCTTAGTATGATTTGTTTTTACCTTGTTCAAATTACTGTTCACATTGTAGAAATGGTTTCTGGGATTAATAACTTGTTAAAGGACGCAGTCCATTTTTTTGGAGGAAAAAGCATCTGAACTTAGAGCCTCAACTTTTGTCTAGTGGTCCTCAGAGTGTGAAAGGGAGCAAGCACCACCTGATGGAGGTGAAAGTAAAATATAAGCGTGAAAACTACCTTGTTCACTTGACCTAACAGGAGGACTACCAGAGTTCCATGTGTTCCTGGGTCTTCCTGGTGGCTGGTAACCAGAGAACTCAAGGAAGCAGGCACACAGCCTGGCGGCCAAGAGTCATGCTCCCTATGTTTACATTGCAAGATAATTTTTAACAACTCTTATCCGTAAATCAACTTGCAAAAGCAGTAGTTGTCTAAATTATCTTTAATTCTCAATGTAATACAACATTGGTAATCAATTTATGAGAAAAACAAAGTCAAATACCATGTATTTTGTGATTTGAAATAAAGTAACTTTAGATCTGATTCAGAATTTGGAACAAGTAGTCAGGGAGAACACTCCCAGAACTTAAACCAGTTTACAGAGTGATTTTATTTTCAGGTGAATGGCTTAGGAAGCACGGGAGAAATAACTCAAAAGTTTTAACAACCACCAAGTACAGAAGTTGCTTTTAAACTCTTAAAAAAACAAATTTTACTGACAGTGAGGTAGTTCCAGGTCATCTGTTTAAATTTCATCTCTAATACATTTTTCTTAGTACAACTGGCTTTGAAACTCAAATGCAGTTTCAAAAATATACAATCCTAGACTAATCCAAAGTCTGGATTTTATGGCTGCACTTTTCCATTAATCAACAAGTTTCCCAGTGATGCCTGTAAAAGCTGGTAGCTGTTACCACGTAGCACTAGAAAATAAAATAAAATACTAACCCTTTGATTTGATAAATTTTCTATTTTATAGTCAGTAATAAGTTAAGAATGTATGAACAAACATTTTATACAAGCTTTCCTAATATTTCTAAGGTTACCTTGCATCATAAGTCTCTGATGTTTGGCAAGGTCTAAATCCTGAAGTTTAATGCACAGTTAACTACTCCTCATGATTCTCTCCCCAGAATGAATTCTTTGATATTTTGTAAGGAATGAACTTCAGTTGGAAAGTTTTTCCCCAGGCATTTAACTTATAGTTTTTCTCCAGTATGAGTCCTCTGATGATTTGTAAGAGACGAGCTCTGACTGAAAGCTTTCCCACATTCTTTACATTTATAGGGCTTTTCTCCTGTATGAATTCTCATATGTGTCATAAGGGATGAACTTTGTCTAAAGGCTTTCCCACATACTTTACAATTATATGGTTTCTCTCCAGTATGAATTCTCTGGTGCTGAATGAGTGCTGAGCTTTGGTTGAAAGCTTTTTCACAGTCATTACATTTATAAGGTTTCTCTCCGGTATGAATTTTTCGATGAGTATTAACTGCCGAGTGTGAACTGAAAGCTTTTCCACATTCCTTACAATTATATGGTTTCTCTCCAGTATGGATTCTGTTGTGTATATTAAGCCGTGAAATCCAGGAGAAAGCTTTCCCACATTCATTACATTTGTAGGGTTTTTCTCCAGTGTGAATTCTTTGATGTTGTATAAGAGCTGAGCTTTGGCTAAAGGCTTTCCCACATTCTTTACAGGCATAAGGTTTCTCACCAGTGTGAATTCTCTGATGTATAATAAGGGCTGAGTGGTAACTAAACACCTTTCCACACTCATTACAATTAAAAGGTTTCTCTCCAGTATGAATTCTGTGGTGTCTACTTAGTCGTGATATTGAAGTAAAGGCTTTCCCACACTGACTACATTCATATGGTTTCTCTCCAGTATGAATTCTATGATGCTGAATAAGAGATGAGCACTGGCTAAAGGTTCTCCCACATTCATTACACTTATAGGGCTTTTCTCCAGTATGAATTCGCTGGTGATTATTAAGGGATGAACTACCTTTAAACGTTTTTCCACATTCATTACATTTATAGGGTCTCTCTCCAGTATGCATTCTCTGATGTCCAATGAGAGATGTAGTGAAACTGAAGGCTTTTCCACATTCACTACATATGTAAGGCTTCTCTCCAGTATGAACTCTCAGGTGCTGAGTTAGAGATGAGCTTTGGCTAAAAGCTTTCCTACATTCCTTACATTTATAGAGCTTCTCGCCAGTATGGATTCTCTGATGTTTACTCAGGGAAGAACTGTGGAGGAAGATTTTCCCGCAGATATTACACTTGTAACACTTACGCACTGTGCTGATTCCCAGCTGTTTAAATAGAATTGAATACTGCTGTGAACAAGGTTTCCTTCCTCTGGAAACGATTCTGGGTTTTCTAATAAGTGATAATTTTAGATCAAGATTTTTCCCAAGATCAATACCTATAAAGCTCTTGTCCTTCATGCATGTTTTCTTGATGGTAACTAAGACTTCCCTCAAAGCTCTGTTCTCTTTGCTTTGTTGATTCTCTAGGGTTTCCTCGTTTATGTAGATTTTTCCCAACCTAAAGTCAAAAGGACCATCACCTAAGAGTTGATTCATTACGTCCTGATTTTCTTCTTCAGAAACTCTGGTTTCAAACAAGCTCTCCCATCCTAAAATAAATGAAACATGTAAGTCTCTCTTGCACTGAGAATAAAGAAAAATAACATCAAAAAATACAAGGATGGCTAACAAATATATTTATGGAGTACTTAGAAAAGGTAATGCCAAAAATGTTCAAACTACTGCACAACTGCACTCAATTCACATGCTAGCAAAGTAATGCTCAAAATTCCCCAAGTTAGGCTTCAACAGTACATGAACCAAGAACTTTCAGATACTCAAGCTGGATTTAGAAAAGACAGAGGAACCAGAGATCAAATTGCCAACATCTGCTGGATCATGGAAAAAGCAAGAGTTCCAGAAAAACATCTATTTCTGCTTTATTGACTATGCTAAAGCCTTTGACTGTGTGGATCACAATAAACTGTGGAAAATTCTGAAAGAGATGGGAATACCAGACCACCTGACCTGCCTCCTGAGAAATCTGTATGCAGGTCAAGAAGCAACAGTTAGAAATGGATATGAAACAACAGACTGGTTCCAAATTGGGAAAGGAGTACGTCAAGGCTGTATATTGTCACCCTGCTTATTTAACTTATATGCAGAGTACATCAAGCAAAATGTCAGGCTGGATGAAGCACAAGCTGGAATCAAGACTGCTGGGGGAAATATCAATAACCTCAGATATGTAGATGACACTACCCTTATGGCAGAAAGTGAAGAGGAACTAAAAAGCCTCTTGATGAAAGTGAAAAGAGGAAAGTAATAAAGCTGGCTTAAAACTCAACATTCAAAAAACCAAGATTATGGCATCCAGTCCTATCACTTCATGGCAAACAGATGGGGAAACAACAGAAACAGTGAGAGACTTTATTTTGGGGGGCTCCAAAATCACTGCAAATGGTGACTGCAGCCATGAAATGAAAAGATGCTTGCTCCTTGGAACAAAAGCTGTAACAAACCTAGACAGCATATTAAAAAGCAGAGACATCTCTTTGCTGACAAATGTCCATCTGGTCAAAGCTATGGTTTTTCCAGTAGTCAGGTATGGATGTGAGAGCTGGACCATAAAGAAAGCTGAGCACCAAAAAATTGATGTTTTTGAACTGTGGTGTTGGAGAAGACTCTTGAGAGTCCCTTGAACTGCAAGGAGATCCAACCAGTCCATCCTAAAGGAAATCAGTCTTGAATATTCATTGGAAGGACTGATGCTGAAGCTAAAACTCCAATACTATGGCCACCTGATGCGAAGAAATGACTCATTGGAAAAAACCCTGAAGCTGGGAAAAATTGAAGGCAGGAGAAGGGGATGGCATAGGATGAGATGGTTGGATGGCATCACCAACTCGATAGACATGATTTGAGTAAGCTCCAGGAGTTGATGAGGGACAGGGAAACCTGGCATGCTATAGTCCATGGGGTTGCAAAGAGTTGCACACGACTGAGCAACTGAACTGAACTGAGAAATTGTGAGAAACAGAAGAGCAAGAGAAAGAAGCAGAATGGAAGATCTACCTGGGTGGGAAAAAATCTGAAGAAAACTATATGTAGGTGGGCTGAGGAACTGAGAGGGCAGCTCTTCCAGTAAAGGAACCAGGTCTGATCTAGCAACAAAGCAGAGGTCAGCAGGGTACACGGTATATCTGCATACAGCAGGTTGTATATTATTCAGCTTCATCTTTCAGGTCAGCCACCAGTGCACTCAAGCCAAAACCAAGAGAAAACTGCAGAGGGGCTATAAACAAGTGGGAGAAGCACTGCCTCTAAAAGTCTCTTTGAAACACAGCCTCAGCTAGTGAAGTTTTGGGACTCCCTGGAGTGCTATGAATAATGTAATACATTTCACTGACAGTATCTACTTAGTATCCACTATGTACCATGCAAAGGTCAAGACTCAGGATTATAGAAAATATGCCGGATAAGAGTCGTATTTTCACGGGGTTTACATCCTAGTAGCCAATATTGACAATGACCAAGTAACCATATAAAGTACTAGGAGTGATGACAACTGTGAGAAAATAAACAAAAACAAGGTGATGTGTACAACTTGATATTTCAAACTATGGTGAGGAAATAAAATTAAAGATTTAAATAACATAAGTGTTGTCCATGTAAAAACTGGGTAAGAAGAGCAATTACAAAGGCCATAAGGCAGGAAAAAGCTCCGTGTGTTTGCAGAATATAAAGAACTAGTGTGGCCTAAGCAAGAGGGAAATGGGGGAGAGTGCTACAAGAGGAGGAAATGAGATGGGCAGGGGGTCACATCATGCAAGGTCTTGTAAAACACAGGGCAGTATTTGGAATTTCTTCTAAGGATCACTGGGGGGTTGGAGGAACATGACTGTTTTATTTAAAAAGGAAAACTATGGAGTTGTGTGACAAATAAGACTGTAATTGGGGGAAAAGAGGAAAAGAAAACAAAGACAGGTACAGGGCTGCCCATTAGGAGGCTGCAACAGTCTTCCTGGATGAAGGTTATGGCAGTTTGCACTGGCATGGTAACAGAAGCGGGCACACTGGGGTATTTTACAAGCAGAGACGACAGGTATGTTCACCTGTGAATAAGGAGTACAGAGTAAGTGAGAGGACTCAACAATAATGCCTAGCTTTTGGCTTGGGGTTTCCCTGGTGGCTCAGATGGTAGAGACTCTGCCTGCAACGCAAGAGACTCGGGTTCAATCCCTGGGTCAGAAAGATCCCCTGGAGAAGGGAATGGCTACCCACTCCACTATTCTTGCCTGGAGGATTCCATTAACAGAAGAGGCTGGTGGGCTACAGTCCAAGGGGTAGCAAAGAGTCAAACACAACTGAGCAACTAACACTCTGGCTTGGGGAATCCAATGGAGATGTGGGCCATATAGTGATACAGGGAACACTGGGAGAGTACATTTTTGAAAAGGATTTTGTCTACCATTTTTATCACTTAGAATACTATTCAAGAATGGGCTTACTGATTCAAAAGTAATGAATGTATTTTATAATAGAGCTTTAATATTCTTAACTAAAAAGGAAATGTATAATCATTGTAAGAAAAATTAAGAAACTCCAGAAAACTATTAAAATGAAAATGTAGTTCACCCATAAACATATCATACAAATATAATCAATCACTGCTAAATGTGGAATTTAGCTCACCAGAAGTTTTCTATATATAAAGAAAACACTTTTACTTAAAAAATTAAAGTGGGTTGAAACTAACCTCCCTGCACCACTTCACTTAAAAAAAAATATTGTGTGGTACATATATATAATAAAATATTACTCAGCCATTAAAAAGAATGAAATCATGCCATTTGCAGCAATGTGGACAGACCTGCAGTGTCATACTGAGTGAAGTTAAGTCAGAGAAAGAAATAACATATGACATCCCTTATATGTGGAATCTCTGTTCGTTTCCAAGGCAAACCATTCAATATCATGGTAATCCAAGTCTATAACCCCGACCAGTAACGCTGAAGAAGCTGAACGGTTCTATGATAACCTACAAGACCTTTTAGAACTAACACCAAAAAAAGATGTCCTTTTCATTACAGGGAACTGGAATGCAAAAGTAGGAAGTCAAGAAACATCTGGAGTAACAGGCAAATTTGGCCTTGGAGTACAGAATGAAGCAGGGCAAAGGCTAATAGAGTTTTGCCAAGAGAACGCACTGGTCATAGCAAACACCCTCTTCCAACAACACAAGAGAAGACTCTACACATGGACATCAGCAGACGGTCAACACCAAAATCAGACTGATAATATTCTTTGCAGCCAAAGATGGAGAAGCTCTATACAGTCAGCAAAAACAAGACCACAAGCTGACTGTGGCTCAGATCATGAACTCATTATTGCCAAATTCAGACTTAAGTTGAAGAAAGTAGGCAAAACCAATAGACCATTCAGGTATGACCTAAATCAAATCCCTTATGATTATACAGTGGAAGTGAGAAATAGATTTAAGGGACTAGATCTGACAGAGTGCCTGATGAACTATGGGTGGAGCTTCGTGACATTGTACAGGAGACAGGAATCAAGACCATCCCCAAGAAAAAGAAATGCAAAAAAACAAAATGGCTATCTGAGAAGGCCTTACAAATAGCTGTGAAAAGAAGAGAAGTGAAAAGCAAAGGAGAAAAGGAAAGATATAAGCATCTGAATGCAGAGTTCCAAAGAATAGCAATGAGAGATAAGAAAGCCTTCCTCAGCGATCAATGCAAAGAAATAGAGGAAAACAACAGAATGGAAAAGACTAGAGATCTCTTCAAGAAAATTACAGATACCAAGGGAACATTTCATCCAAAGATGGGATCGAAAAAGGACAGAAATGGTATGGACCTAACAGAAGCAGAAGATATTATGAAGAGGTGGCAAGAATACACAGAAGAACTATACAAAAAAGAACTTCATGACCAAGATAATCATGATGGTGTGATCACTCACCTAGAGCCAGACATCCTGGAATGTGAAGTCACGTGGGCCTTAGAAAGCATCACTACGAACAAAGCTAGTGGAGGTGATGGAATTCCACTGGAGCTATTTCAAATCCTGAAAGATGATGCTGTGAAAGGGCTGCACTCAATATGCCAGCAAATTTGGGAAACAGCAGTGGCCACAGGACTGGAAAAGGTCAGTTTTCATTCCAATCCCAAAGAAAGGCAATGCCACAGAATGCTCAAACTACTGCACAATTGCACTCATCTCACATGCTAATAAAGTAATGCTCAAAATTCTCCAAGCCAGGCTTCAGCAGTATGTGAACTGTGAACTTCCAGATGTTCAAACTGGTTTTAGAAAAGGCAGAGGAACCAGAGATCAAAGTGCCAACATCCAATGGATCATGGAAAAAGCAAGAGAGTTCCAGAGAAACATCTATTTCTACTTTATTGACTATGCCAAAGCCTTTGACTGTGTAGATCACAATCAACTGTGGAAAATTCTGAAAGAGATGGGAATCCCAGACCACCTGACCTGCCTCTTGAGAAACCTGTATGCAGGTCAGGAAGCAAGAGTTAGAACTGGACATGGAACAACAGACTGGTTCCAAACAGGAAAAGAAATACATCAAGGCTGTATATTGTCACCCTGCTTATTTAACTTATGTGCAGAGTACATCATGAGAAACCCTGGGCTGGAGGAAGCACAAGCTGAAGTCAAGATTGCTGGGGGAAATATCAATAACCTCAGATAAGCAGATGATACCAAATGTATGGCAGAAAGCGAAGAAGAAATAAACAGCTTCTTGATGAAAGTGAAAGTGGAGAGTGAAAAAGTTGGCTTAAAGCTCAACATTCAGAAAACAGATCATGGCATCCAGTCTCATCACTTCATGGCAAATAGATGGGGAAACAGTGGCTGGCTTTATTTTGGGGGGCTCTAAAATCACTGCAGGTGGTGACTGCAGCAGGAAATTAAAAGACGCTTACTCCTTGGAAGGAAAGTTATGACCAAACCAGACAGCATATTAGAAAGCAGAGACATTACTTTGTCAACAAAGGTCCGTCTAGTCAAGGCTATGGTTCTTCCAGTAGTCATGTATGGATGTGAAAGTTGGACTATACAGAAAGCTGAGCGCAGAAGAACTGATGCTTTTGAACTGTGGTGTTGGAGAAGACTCTTGAGAGTCCCTTGGACTGCAAGGAGATCCAACCAGTCCATCCTAAAGGAGAGCAGTTCTTGGTTTTCATTGGAAGGGTTGATGTTGAAGCTGAAACTCCAATACTTTGGCCACCTGATGTGAAAAGCTCACTCATTGGAAAAGACTCTGATGCTGGGAAAGATTGAGGGCAGGAAGAGAAGGGGACGACAGAGGATAACATGGTTGGATGGTATCATCGACTCAATGGACATGAGTTTGTGTAAACTCCGGGAGTTGGTGATGGACAGGGAGGCCTGGCGTCCTGTGGTTCATGGGGTCGCAAAGAGTCAGACACAACTGAGCGACTAAACTGACTGACTTGTGCCTTTGTGCTATAATTTTTTGGAACTTCCCCCTTCTTTTTACTTTTACCTTCCATAGCCATAACAGTAATGATAACAATAGCGAAAAATGGGAAACTAAAATTCCCAAAAGGAAGACTGTTATTTTAATAAAATATGACTTAACAATATAGTAGAGTTCTTTCAATGAGGTAGATGGCTAAATAATTAAACATTATAATTAAAAAACAAGCTCAAGAACAATATGTACAATCAATCTGTTTCTCTGTGTGTCTTTCTCATATACAAACACACTCAAATATTCATAGTTTGAAAGAATAGTAAAATATTAACAATGACTCAGTATGGTTGGTAAAATTTCAAATCAATCTTTTGTTTTTCTGTTTCTCACTTTTTAATACCATGCACACCTCAAATAAATTAAAAATAATTAATTTTTTAAATCTTACAAAAGAGTATAGTCAATTTGAAATTAGTAATTTATTTGCCAATCAGAAAGCTCACAACCAAATTTGAAACTCATCCAACAGATATATTTATTTCTGACAGCTGTGATTGAATTTGTTTCATATTGTTATTCTTACAGTCATGGACTTCCAACTGTCCATGGAATATGGCAGAATAATTGTCAGTATGTGGATAGAAAAAAAAAATCACTGAAATGAAAAAAAGACTTGGGTCTTCAAAGCAGTGGGCCCCATGAATGCTGAATAATATTAAAAACAATAAAAACCCAAACTTCCTTATATAGCTTAATGAAACTTGTGAATTTCAAAGATAAAAAGGATATAAAAAATAAAAAAGGAGAAAAGAGTTTTCTAAATGGAAACAGAGGTGGTGGGGGAAAGAGAGGCTTATAGTCAACAATACTCAGTGCACCAAAACAGTGGAACAAAGGTTGAACAATTTCTAGAAAAAACTGATGCCAGAATTCTAGATGCATAACATAATTCCCACAGGAGAGGGAAAAGAATTGATATTAGACATGTACAAATACAGTATACATGAACCTTTCTGAAACATTAGTCAGCAAATACTCTAGTCAAACCAAAGGCAAAAATCTCAAGACAGCACTCATAAATAGAAACACAAGCCTGAATTGACACAGAAAGCCTATCTTTTGCCATCAGGATAAATAAATTCCAGACAAGGAGCAAAACTCAAGAGTGAGTCATCCTCCGGTGTCAGAAACAAAGACAAAATTTTAAATGCAACAGAAACCAAGCCATTATGATTCAGCAACCCACAGGGATTTTAGAGATTGAGAGATACATTTCAGCAGCCAGGATCTGGAACATACTATTTTAAACTGTTAAGAACAGATACTACACTTGATCTTAGCCAAAAGGCCGAGAAGTGATGGAACATGTTATTTTAAAATTGTTTCACACCAAAAGAATGAGGAGAAAGCTATGTTTAATATCTGCAAACCTTCTGCCTAAATTCAATAACTGTTACCATTTTGCTAACCTTGCTGTCTCTCTCTTGCATAGTACATAAATATACATGCATCATTTTGGTTTTTTAGCTAAACCATGGGTAAAAAGTTGCAGATAAGTCAAAGCAAAGACCCAAGATGGGACAATGAGGAATGCATTGTAGTGATAAAAGCTTTGTTCAAATCGTAGAAAGAAAATAATTTAAGAAAATAATCAATCCAGTAAAAGAAAAAAGGGAGCAGATATGAATCATAAACCTTTACATATTACATGCTCTGCATTCAAATTACAACGGACATATGACAAAGTACAACTCCTACTGGAAGAATTCAACTCTCCCTCTGAACCTGCTATACCAAGTACTCAAAAAGGTCGAGTAAGGATATGCCCTTCCCAGCATTTCCCACCTGTCCTGACACATCCAGGAGGGTCTTGGTCAGTATCTCCCAAGCACGGTCGGTATCTCCTCCTTACTGATCAGCAAAGCTCAAGCAGCTCGGAAATGCTGTGCCCATTTCCCAATTACTGTCACTCACCTAGATATGTGCTGTGAGAAACTCCATTTTCCACCATCCAGGGGTCCTCCCCTTGTTCTAACTGGAGGATAACTTTTGGTTTGGAAAACAGAATCCCTGTTCATGAGCAAGAAAGAGAATGAATCCATGGTGCAGACAGGAGTGGCCAGTCACTCACTCAGATCCAGCCCCAGAGTCTGGGGCAAAGGGACAGCTGAGAGTAAATAGATTTGTTCTGAGAAGGGCTTAAAACCAGGCTCCCAGAGGAGGTCCAGGAGGTGGTCTCAGGAAGAAAGTTAGGGTTCTGGTTGTACATTTCCTCTAAGCTGAAACCTCTTTGAGACCCAGAGGGACAGAGTCCAGGGGGCAGAAGACAGAAAAAGTACAGAAAGGATGCCCATCACCAACTCTACCAAGCTGACACTGGGCCCTGCAGCTGAGGGCAACTGCAACCGCTGCTTTCTGAGTCCACCTGTGGGCCGAGTCTGGCCATGCCCTCCTCGGAGAGGGCACCAAGGTGCTCCCCCAGCAGATTCTACATCACAAGGAAATGTCCTTACCCAGAGAGAACAGGGTGCTGTAGTTCTCCAGCATCACCTCCTGGTACAAGGTTCTCTGCGCAGAGTCTAGGCACAGCCACTCGTCCCGGCTGAAGAACACAGCCACATCCCTGAATGTCACAGACACCTGTAATAGAAACCCATTCCTGCTCATCCAGGACCATACCCCCAGTGGGGTGACTGAGCAGCAACCCTGTCACCATTCTAGCTTCTGAGCAATTTCAAGCTGAATACTTCCTGACCACCCCTCCTTTACTAAGCACATACATCTGTGTCACCTACCTACTGTCAGTGAAGCACTGCGCTCCCAGCAAAATGAAATTCAGTAGCCAGACAAGGTAAAACACTTGAAGTCGTGGAATAAAATCACCATGATGGAAACACAGAACTCTAGGCATAGAAAGGTACAATCACCTAGACCAAACTCATTTTATAGGTGAGACATGAGAACTGGGTTTTAGAAGGAGCCTCCAGTACACTCACTCAGGGAGCAACAGGTGTGCTTGGCTGTGGTCACCTTGGGCCATCTGTCTTGGATGAAAGGATGCTGCCAGTCACAGTGAAGGAGGCTTTGAGAAGGCCCCAGCCGTGGCTCTCCCAGAAAGCAGGCCCAGCATGGTGGACTGCACAATCTCTGAAGAGCCAAGTGACAAGGCTGCAGTTGGGACTTTCTCCCCATCCCAGAAGCCTTTGTTCTACTTCTGTCTGAAACCAAGCAGGAGCCCTGAGGGGCCCTCCTGCATACATAAAGCCTTTCCATGTTCTCCATGTCTTGTTTGTAGGAAAAGGGCTTCAATCTCCTAGACCTTCCTGAATACCAAGGGGCATATTCAAACAGTCACTAATGAGGCAATTTGAGGGAATGCAGAAACAAGGAACAGCAGTCAGGAAACAACAGGGCAGCCAAAAAGCAGGGTCCTGGTTCCTACTCAAGGGACATACATAAGAACATATCTTTGAGTTCTTCTGCAGGAACTAAGGCCCCCACCCAGGTAGAGGATGGTTACTCAAGGCTGAGCGCAACAATGCTGGAACACTGCCCTGTTACCTCACTATCAACCAGTCAGAAGAGATTTACAGTCTGCAGCCCTTATCCCAAATTTTGCCTAAAAAAACTTTTCCCTGAAAACCATCAGGGAGTTGAGTTTTCTGCATACCAGCCATCTGTTCTTCTTGCTTGGCCCTACAATAAACCGTTCCCACTCCAAACTCTGATGTTTTGGTTTGTTTGGCCTCACGGTACATCTGATACATGACTGTGGCTTTGGGAACATCTCCTGCTTCAGTGCATCACAAGTCACCTGTTTTAAACTGGTGGTCCCTTTCTTTTATTATTAAGAATCTTTTTTTTTTCTTTAAGCAAATTAGGAATGATCAATAAGCAAAAGAAAAAGGAACGTTGGACTTTCCTGGTAGTCCAGCAGTTAAGACGCTATGCTCCCACAGCAGAGGGCATGGGTTCCATCTCTGGTCAGGGAACTAAGATCCTGCATGCCACATGGTGCAGACAAAAAAATGAAAAGGAACATTAATCTAACTTCCTACCATCAAAAACAAGGTTTGTTAACTTCTTGTTGTGTGTTCTTTCAGACTTTTTAACATGATAACATGGCTCTAAATTTAAATAAAAATGTTACACAGATAACTTTACCCCACTCAACACTTTTTATTTGCTGCCACATATCTCACTGTATAGATTACTTATAGATTATTAGACGGTTTACTTAACTAATCTACTGGTGGGTATTTAGGTTATTTCCATTTTTGTAACCCTAAAAATACTGGATTGAGTGTCCCTGCACATCACAAAAAAGCTTATTTTCTTAGGACACATTTCTAGAGGTAAAAATACTTCCACACTTTATCCCTAAAATCCAGAAAGGTGGTCACAAGGCCGGGGTGTTCTTTGATTTGGTAAGGGCAAAGGCAAATTAAAAATAAAAAGGCTGTTAGAAATAAGTGAGAAGACTCCAACCCCATCCTTTATTTTCTTTCCGAATTTCCCTTACCAAATGTATGCAAGTCTTTTTAATGGCTAAATAAGTCTCACAATTCAGGACTGTTTCCTCAAGGACCTGGTAAGCATTTCTTTGAATGTGCCAACGTCACCATTTCCTAGGAGGAGATGGGCCTAACTTGTCACCTGAAAAATTTCCAAACTGCAAAACTGGTTATGCACTTAGCTATATATAAGTGAGCTTTCTGTCTCTGCAATCTCTTTAGTGGACTGCCAGTGATACACAATACATTCTGGTGTAACGTTTACTCAATAATAAAAGTGTTTTCTTTCTCTTCTACTGATGTGGAAAGGTTTTCTGGGTTGGAAGGAGGTTATGCTTTTAATTATTGTTCCCCAAGTGAAAGGGCAAAGAACGGAAGAAATCACTGTGAACCAGATGCTTCCCACCTCAGGAAGTCTCATTTCTCTGAATCTGTCCCCTCCTCCAAACCACAGCCCAAATTGTAACTTCTTTTCCTTTCAACATCTGTATAAGCCTAATACTGCTCATGTATAAAACTGCACAATAGTGGGAAGCATCTCTGACCACTAGGTCTTCTTTCTAGGATCTTCTTAGAAAATCACCCAGACCCTTATCAGGTATTACTGTAGTAGATTAGTTCTCAGTTGATTTCCTAGATTTGACTTCCCTCTGTCTCTGCCCTCCTCTATGTCTTTGCCCTCCAGGGCAAGACAAACCTGGATCCTTCACAAAGCTCTGGGCACGGCACTGGCATGGGGCCTGTGGGCCCATTCATTTCCAAGTCAATAAGCACTAACTGGTTAAGTGGAAAATTCACAAAGAGGCTGGCCCTGCAGCAAGGGATATACTGTCTTTTTGGAGTTCTCAATTCTGGTTCCCTCAGTGGGCTTCATTACCTAGAAAAGCTCAACAATAGATAACGCCTGTTTCCAACCTCTGAACCCAGAAGGCAGTTCAAGACAGAAACCTTCACTCACCAGAGCCTGGGCTGGCAGCAACCTTGTGGCCATTTCTCCCTCCCTCCTGCTGCTCCTTCTAGAGAGGGCGCCTAAAAGGGAGAAAGAAACTGTGAGGTCTTTCTATTCTATCTGCACTCCTCTCCTCATTAGGGTTAGACCAGGTTAAGAAGTCTCCACAGGCTGAGCACCCTGTAGAAACCAAAGGAAACCTGGAAGCCCAGGCATTTGTGAGCTGGAGGGGACCTATGCTTGACCACCAAAACCAGGAGTGCACAGTAAGCAGACTTCCAGTCACTGAGCCTGCAACCTTTCAGCCAATGATCTATGAATAAAGATAAATGAAACGAAGGTATTAGAACCACCTGATACAAACACTGTAAACAGCAGTCACACCGGGCCCGCAGAGACGTTAAACTAATGCGAAATGACAAATATTCTTCACACCTGCATTCAGGTATTTTGAGCTATAGTAATTAGGATAATACTAATTCTTCAAATGTCATTTTCAGAATTGGTGTCCTTTTCAGAAACAGCCAACCAAAAATCAGTCCTCTTCTCTTCCTCTTGGACGTTGTGTTTCCTTTGTGAAGAAAGTTATCAAACATCCTTAACTGTATAAGGAAACGCTACCGATCCACCTTCCATACCCCCACCCTCCTAAAAGTACAAGACTCAGAAAAAATACCTTCGTTGGCTAGAAATGAATTTAAAATTTAGAGAAAAGGGACGTAACTTAGCAAGTGGACAAAATCAAACACAAAAGGAAACAGTTAAGTCACTTAGGATTCACCCTAGAAGAACAATGCCAAAATACAAGGTTGGCAAAAGGGATAAACATTAAGTTTCAACTGTAGGGGGAAAATACCAACAAACGGTAATAGCTGAAAACCGCCTCAGGGCTCACGAATCCCGAAATGAGACACAGCTCCCTGCAATCTCTTCTCGAGGGACACCTTTCTGGGAGCCTGGCCCAGACAGCCGCGCCGTCCGTCAAGGGGCCTTGCCGGGGCAACGACCCCTCCTCCGGCCACGTTCACCTGCCAAGGCCGCCCGGGCTTGGACGCCCGAAGCTGGGACTCGCCGCGGCTGACCCTCTGTCCGCTCCCTGCTGCAGGAGCCTAACACCCCGGGCGCACTCTCAAAGGCAGTCTCTACCTGTGCTCGCCGGGACGTGGGAAGCGGCGAACCCTACAGAAGGTAAGAGGAGCACCTACTGCAGGGTACTTGGCGTCGCCGCCGCCAGGCCACCGGACAAAACTGCGCGTGCGTACAGGAGAACCCCAGCGCTTTTCCTTTCGAACTATACTTCCCAGACATCTCCACGGCATGGCCCGCTACGGGGTCCGAGAAGGTCCAAGGACGGGAAAGCGGGAGAAAGCAGTCTTGCAAAAAACCCAGAGGCTGAAGCCTCTGCTGTAACCACGTGTCCTTTCGTGCACCCGTGTTATTTAAAATTATGATTTCAATGATAATAAGGGGAAAAAGTGAGCATGTAGTAGAAAATGTGGAAGACTAGCCGCTTGCTGCTGCTTTTTCTTGGTTATTGAGAAAACTGTTAGTATCTGTTTAACGAATTTTTTAATTCTAAATTTTGTAACCTATAATAAAAAAAATATATTTTTTAACGGACATATTGGGTAAAAACAAAAACAGACCTAGTATTGCCCTTTTCATGACATTCATTACTTCTTTTAAAAGGGTTCCTTTAAATTGTAAAGCTTGTTTTCCAGTATTGAGAGTAACCCCCTTCTTTACCTCTGCATCTTCATTGTCTAGCACTGTAAATAATACAATTCTATAAATATCAAGTGAATGCTTTTTAAAATAGCCACCATTAAAGTTTAGAAAACCAGGCCTAAAACGAAAGGACACCTTAAGGTAGAGAATAAAGAGATTAATTATTATATACCAGGAAAATAATATGAGAAAGAGATCTGGGATCACAGTGTTACAAAGATCATTTCAAAGCAAAAATAGTCAAATGCAACAGTACACATTGCTAACCTTAGGGAATTGCAAATCAAAACCACAGTGAGCTAGCACTTTACCCATTAAGATAGCTGCTATCAAAACAAAGGCAAGAACAAAATAATTCAGAAAGCAACTTGCATTGGTGAGGACTTGTTGAAATTGAATCCTTGTGAACTGCTGCTGAGAATGTAAAATGCTGCAGCTGTTACCGAGTCCAAGTTTGGTCTGCTCGCCTCACCATAGGCCAACGAATCTGAGCGTCAAGGTGTTGAGGCAAGGAGGACTTTAATCGGGGGAACGGCAGACCAAGAAGGTGGCAGGCTAGCGCCTCAAAATAATCATCTTTTGGGGGTCTGGATGCCAGGTTGTTTTCTAGATCAGAGAGAAAGAAGCAACGAGGAACTAAAGTCAAAAGGCAGACTAGAGAAGGAGATGCAATGGGGAAACAAAGTGAAAGGGTCTTCAGTCTTGCAAAACAGCTCCAAGGGAATGTCCAGCCATCAGAAGTGGTGTGTTAATCTCTTCTGTTCACAGGTGGGCAGGGACAAACTATCTCTCCACCAGTTGAACAAAGACACTTTAATCAAACAGAAGGGCAGTGTGCTCCAGGCAAGCCACTGAGTATGATTATAATAATTAAAGCAATGAAAAGTGAGTCAAAGAAACAGTTTCCAACATGGAGTCAAAACTGGCTTCCTCCCTGCAACACAGCTGCTGTGGAAATAGTATGGTGGTTCCTCAGTATTAAAAATAGAATTACTATATAATCCAGCAATTCTACTTCTAAGTATATTCCCCAAAGAACTGAAAGCAAGGACTCAAGTAGGTTATACACTACTGTTCACAGAAATGTTATTCAGAATAGTGAAAAAGTAGGAAGAACTCAAGTGTCAGTGAACTGGTAAGTGGGTAAACAAAAAGTGGTCTATCCATACAATGAAATATTCAGCCATAAAAAGGAAGGAATATCTGATATATGCTACAATATGGATGAATCTTGAAAACATAAAAAGTAAAATAAGACAAACTCAAAAAGACAAATATTATATAATTCCACCTATACAAGGTGTCTACAATAGTCAGATTCATAGATGGAGAGTAGAATACTGGTTACCAGGAACTAAGGGAAGGAGGAAATGAGGATTTATTGTTTACTGGGTTTGGATTTCAGATTGGGATAATGAAAAAGTTCTGGTGGTGATGATGGCACAACAGTGAAAATATACTGAATGCTACTGAGGCATACACTTAAAAAATGGTTGAACTGGTAAATTTTATATTATGTATATTTTACCACAATAAAAGTGATAATTTAAAATAAAATAATTGTGAACCATTATTGGCAAGACAGCATTGAAATGTACATATTCTTCACATTCTTTAAAATAAAAACACTTCCAAATATAATTTTTAAAGTAATAAAACCCATACAGGTCTAGGAAAATGCCATCGGAGTACCAGAAACTGAAAATCTTGGAAGGTGTGCAGCGGATATGTGCCCCGAGAGCCAAAGACGATCTAACAGAAAGATTCAGAAGAAAATAGAAAATAAAGAGAAAGAAATAATTCCAAATAGATTACATGTAGAGATATAGCAGATATTCAAACTGAAGAAAGCCTGGGTCTTTCTTCAGATTAAATAGAATATAAAGTGCTGAGCATGACTGGTGGGGGGCCAGGAGGGTGGGGAAAAGGAGGAAGAAATACATCCTGGAGAAAATTTCAGAACTCTAAAATCTTAAAAGCAACCAGGGTATTTAAAAAAAAAAAAAAAACAAGACATCCTGTATATTACTTGTACAATAATAGAAGACAGGACTGCTCAAATTGGTTTAAATGTAAAGGCATTTAAGGGCTTCCAAGGTGGTACTAGTGGTAAAGAACTTGCCCACATATACAGCAGCATTGTATTGCCAGCCCAATGCAGGAGACGTGAGTTTAATCTCTGGGTTGGGAAGATCCCTTGGAGGAGGGTTCAGCAATCCATTCCAGATTTCTTGCCTGGAGAATTCCATGGGCAGAGGAGTCTGGTGGGCTACAGTCCATAGCGTTGCAGGGTTTGACACGACTGAAGCAACTTAGTACGCGTGTAAAGACACAACACGAAACCTTGGGCCAGACTGTTGTTCAGTCACTAAGTCGTGTTGGACTCTTTGTGACCCCATGGATTGCAGCACACCAGGCTCCCCTGTCCTTCACTGTCTCCCAGAGTTTACTCAAGTTCGTGTCCCTTGAGTCAGTGATACTATCTAAACATTTCATGCTCTGTTGTTTGGCTTTAGTCTTTTCCAGCATCAGGGTCTTTTCCAATCAGTTATCTCTTCACATCAGCTGGCCTAAGTATTGGAGTGTCAACTTCAGCATCAGTCCCTCCAGTGAATATTGAGGTTTGATTTCCTTTAGGATTGACTTTCCTTTAGGATTGATCTCCTTGAGGTGCAAGGAACTCTCAAGAGTTTTCTCTAGCACCACCATTCAAAAGCATCAGTTCTTTGGCACTCAGCCTTCTTTATGGACCAACTCTCACATATGCACATGACTACTGAAAAACCATAGCTTTGACTATATGGATCTTTATCAGCAAAGTGATGTCTCTACTTTTTAATAGGCTGTTTAGGTTTGTCATAGTTTTCCTTCCAAGGAGCAAGCATCTTTTAACTTCACGGCTACAATCATCATTTGCAGTGATTTTGGAGCCCCCCCAAAATAAAATCTGTCATTGCTTCTACTTTTTCCCAGTCTACTTGCCAGGAAGTGATGGGACTGATTCCATGATCTTAGTTTTTTGAATGTTGAGTTTTAAGCCAGCTTTTTCACTCTCCTCTTTCACCCTCATCAAGAGGCTCTTTAGTTCCTCTTCACTTTCTGCCATTAGAGTAGTATCATCTGCATATATGAGGCTGTTAATATTTCTCCTGGTAATCTTGATTCCAGCTTGTGATTCATCCAGGCTGGCATTTCACAAGTACGCTGCATATAAGTTAAATAAGCAGGGTGACAATATACTGCCTTGTTGTACCCCTCTCTCAATTTTGAACCAGGTTGTTGCCCTTGTCTGGTTCTAACTGTTGCTTCTTAACCTGCATACAGGTTTCTCAGAAACAGGTAAGGTGGTCTGCTATTCCCATCTCTTTAAGAATACCCCACAGTTTGCTGTGATCTACACAAAGGCTTTCTTGTAGTCAACAAAACAGAAGTAGATGTTTTTCTGAAATTCCCTTGCTTTTTCTATGATCCAGTGAGATGCTGGCAATTTTATCTCTGGTTCTTCTGCCCTTTCTAAATCCAGCTTGTACATCTGGAAGTTCTCAGTTCATATACTGCTGAAGTCTAACTTGGATTTTGAGTATAGTCTTACTAGTATGTGGTCCAGACTACAGCTCAGCAGAATCAATGGTTCAGTAAGGTCATCAGAAAAATCAGGTTTCTATCTTCTGTTCACTCTGCTCCTCAGGAGCTGGTTGGACTATGGACATGGACACAAAATCAGGCTTCTGGTTCTGTTGGGAAATAGGAAGAGGAGAAGGGATGTATATTGGGTAGACAAGAATGTCCATACCATTCAGACTCTCACCAGGAGCACTGGGTTCTAGAAAACAGGGTCAAGCAATATCCTCAGATTTCCAAAGTAAAATAATTGATAACTTAAAATTCTATGACTCATAACTTAGTAAGTCAGTTGTGAGTAAAGCAAAGGTATTTGGGAGCTAAAGGTATAATAGAGAAGAACAAATCTGACCGTATATTAGACTTGTCCCTTTTTACTTCAACATTTGTGCTCTGTCACCTGTACTTAGTCATGCTGGTTCTAAACCTTTTGTAAAATAATGTTACAAATAGTAGTAATAGTCTCAAATATACAGGATAGCCTATTCTCAAGGCCCTGGCTTTTAAGAGTGCATTCATATAGAGATTAAAAAGCACATAACAAGGAATAACATTTGTCTTGTTGAAGCTGGAAGAACAAAGATTTTCTACACCAAGAAGCTGGCAACAACTAATATGCCCCTCCTGCACCTTGCCTTTAAAAGTGTTTTGCTGAAACCCTTCCAGGAGTTCAGAGTTTGGCAGTCACGAGCTACACATCCCCTTATAGGGCCCTACTATAACATTTCTCTACTCCAAACTCTGACTTTTCTGTTTGTTTGGTACACAAACTTGTATTGGGTAGCAAAAGTATTTATGCAGATTATAGTTACTATAATATCTCTCGTGGGATTAGTTATGAATTTAATTCACTAGAAAATCACAGAAAGTAAAATTTTTATGGATTATAAGAAAATGAAGCAAGTAAATTAATCAGTAAAATCTCTGAGTCAAAATGGCACTTGAAGGATAATGTGAAGGTCATTAATCATAGATCAAAACCCAAAATGATTACAACAAAGAATGGCAAAGAGAATATAGTAACAGACTACTGTTCCTGTTTATTCAGGGGAGTGATAGATAATTTCAGATGTAAGTTTTTAAAAATCTTTTAATGTGTATGTTAAATATTTAATAAAACCAATTAGGCAAATAGAAATACAGTATATGAATGTCTAACCAGTTGCTGAGTGATCTTTTTTTTTTGGTCGATTCAAATCTTATTTATTTTTATAATTTTTATTGGAGTATACTTGATTTCCAATGTGTTAGTTTCAGGTGTACAGAAAAGTGAATCAGTTATACATATAACTACTATTTTTAAAATTATTTTCCAATGTAGATCATTACACAGAACTGAGTAGGGTTACTTGTGCTATGTAGTAAGTATTTGTTAGTTATCTATTTTATATACAGTAGTAATTTATCTTTTCTCCCTGGTGACCATAAGTTTGTGTTCTATGTCTGTGACTCTATTTCTGTTTGTAAATAAGTTCATTTGTACCATTTTTTATTTTAAAAAATCCAGATAGAGACACTATCATATGATATTTGTCTCTCTGACTTACTTCACCATGCATGGCAATCTCTAGGTCCATCATGTTGCTTCAGATGGCATTATTTGGTTCTTTTCTATGGCTGAGTAATATACCACATCTTCTTTATTCATTCGCCTGTCAATGGACATTGAGGTCGCTTCCATGTCTTGGTTATTGTAAATAGTGCTGCAGTGAACATTGGGGTGTATGTATCTTTATGGTATACATTTAAAAATTAATTTTTATTGGAATATAGTTGCTTTAGCATGTATCTTTTAGAAGTATGACTTTTCTGCATATATGCTTAGTGGTGGGATTGCTGGATCATATGATAGTTCTATATTTAGTATATTAAAGAAACGCCATACTGTTCTCCATAATGGTAGCACCAATTTACATTACCACCATCAGTGGAGGAGGATTCCCTTTTCTCCACATCCTTGACAGAACTTACTGTTTCTAGATTTTTTTTCATGATGACCATTCTAACTGGTGTGAGGAGATATCTCATTGAAGTTTTGATTTGCATTGCTTGATCAATGCAAAGAAATAGAGGAAAAAGACAGAATGGGAAAGACGAGAGATCTCTTCAAGAAAATTACAGATACCAAGGGAACATTTCATCCAAAGAGGGGCTCGATAAAGGACAGAAATGGTATGGACCTAACAGAAGCAGAAGATATTAAGAAGAGGTGGTGAGAATACACAGAACGATACAAAAAAGATCTTCAGGACCAAGATAATCACAATGGTGTGATCACTCATCTAGAGCCAGACATCCTGGAATGTGAAGTCACGTGGGCCTTAGAAAGCATCACTATAAACAAAGCTAGTGGAGGTGATGGAATTCCAGTAGAGCTCTTTCAAATCCTGAAAGATGATGCTGTGAAAGTGCTGCACTCAATATGCCAGCAAATTTGGAAAACTCAGCAGTGGCCACAGGACTGGAAAAGGTCAGTTTTCATTCCAATCCCGAAGAAAGGCAATGCCAAAGAATGCTCAAACAACCACACAATTGCTCTCATCTTACACGCTAGTAAAGTAATGCTCAAAATTCTCGAAGCCAGGCTTCAGCAATACATGAACTGTGAACTTCCTGATGTTCAAGCTGGTTTTAGAAAAGGCAGAGGAACCAGAGATCAAATTGCCAACATCCGCTGGATCATGGAAAAAGCAAGAGAGTTCCAGAAAAACATCTATTTCTGCTTTATTGACTATGCCAAAGCCTTTGTGTGGATCACAATAAACTGTGGAAAATTCTGAAAGAGATGGGAATCCAAGACCACCTGACCTGCCTCTTGAGAAACCTATATGCAGGTCAGGAAGCAACAGTTAGAACTGGACATGGAACAACAGATTGGTTCCAAATAGGAAAAGGAGTACGTCAAGACTATATATTGTCACCCTGCTTATTTAACTTTTATGCAGAGTACATCATGAGAAACGCTGGGCTGGAAAAAACACAAGCTGGAATAAAGACTGTCAGGATAAATATCAATAACCTCAGATATGCAGATGACACCACCGTTATGGCAGAAAGTGAAGAGGAACTAAAAAGCCTCTTGATGAAAGTGAAAGAGGAGAGTGAAAAAGTTGGCTTAAAGCTCAACATTCAGAAAACGAAGATCATGGCATCTGGTCCCATCACTTCATGGGAAGTAGCTGGGGGAACAGTGCAAACAGTGTCAGACTTTATTTTGGGGGGCTCCAAAATCACTGCAGATGAACATTGCAGCCATGAAATTAAAAGACCCTTACTCCTTGGAAGGAAAGTTATGACCAACCTAGATAGCATATTCAAAAGCAGAGACATTACTTTACCAACAAAGGTTCGTCTAGTCAAGGCTATGGCTTTTCCAGTGGTCATGTATGGATGTGAGAGTTGGACTGTAAAGAAAGCTGAGTGCCAAAGAATTGATGCTTTTGAACTGTGGTGTTGGAGAAGACTCTTGAGAGTCCCTTGGACTGCCAGGAGATCCAACCAGTCCATCCTAAAGGAGATCAGTCCTGGGTGATCTTTGGAAAGAATGATGCTGAAGCTGAAACTCCAGTGCTTTGGCCACCTCATGTGAAGAGTTGACTCATTGGAAAAGACTCTGATGCTGGGAGGGATTGGGGGCAGGAGGAGAAGGGGACGACAGAGGATGAGATGGCTGGATGGCATCACGGACTCGATGGACGTGAGTTTGAGTAAACTCCAGTAGTTGATGATGGACAGGGAAGCCTGGTGTGCTGTAGTCCATGGGGTCTCAAAGAGCAACTGAACTGAACTGAGCACATACTGAAGAAAAGAGGCTGATGAGTGAGGAAGAGGCAGGGCCCAGGGGGAGAGGGAAGGAGAAGAAACAGAGAACTGAACATACATGCAGGCTTTTCCATACCACCTTCAATGTAGACCTGCTTCAGAGGAAGAGCAAAAACAGGCAGGAATGAGTAGCCATGAGTTATTGAACTGTTATGAGCACTATGCTTTTTTGCAACATTTCAGCAGTGTGTGAAACTTTTTACAGCAAAACCAATCCACCTCAAGCTAACATCTGCTTAATTTTATTTATTTATTTATTTTGGATTTTTTTCTTTTTCTTTTTTTTTTAATTTTTAATTTTTTATTTTTTATTTTACTTTTCAATTCTGTATTGGTTTTGCCATACATTGACATGGATCCACCACGGGTGTACATGCGTTCCCAAACATGAACCCCCCTCCCACCCCCCTCCCCATACCCCAAGCGTGCCGTATCCTGCATCGGACATAGACTGGCAATTCGATTCTTACATGATATTATACATGTTTCAATGCCATTCTCCCAAATCATCTCACCCTCTCCCTCTCCATTCAATTTAAACAGTTATAAAAGGGAAAATGATATCACACATATCTCCACGGTGTGATTAACCTTGCTCTCATATGCTTGCATCACCTCACCTAGAAGTCTAGTGGCTTTTGAATGTAATTCATTCATCCATTTCCAACGGTGATCTTACACATCTGGCAGGAGGCCATACCGTAATGTTGAGAAAACCTCTGTGCAGTCCTGTTAGTGTCTGAAAGAACATAAAAGCTGAGACCAGTAAAATCCACAGAAATTCACTCTTGCCTTCTAAGAAATTCTGTGTTTGTTTTTTTTTTTTTTAAGCCAGTAGAGCAGGAACCTAAATTCTGATACCAAACATAAAAGTCAGATTTGGTAGTTCTCACTGACAATGGGGGAATTTCCAAGCAGGGTGGGATGGAAAGATGTGGGGTGGGCAGAGACGGTTTCTCTTGTTGGATTTTATGGCTCACTGATTTTCACCCTCCATATCCTTCAGTGCTTCTTTATTCTGTCTTCATCATCACCCTACATGTCTGAAGTCCACTGCGTCTTGGGCGTCAGTGGAGGTGGAGAGCTGCAGCACGACACCTCCCGTGTGGGACATCCCCAAAGAACTAAGGTGAAGGAAAATCCCCCCAGTAGGCCAAACTTTGAGCAGTGCATCTAGCCATTCACTTTGCTTGGGGAAAAAATGGCCAGATGTGAGATTATATACCTATTCGTGGCCGGTAGTCATTGGTTTGCCTGGATGGTCAGGGAATTGGAAGGAACATGATTGTAACAAAACTGGAAAATTGATGACAAGGAAATTTGGGGAAAAGATACAGAGATATATTTCTGAATGAGCCACAAATGTGAAGATATTTGTGTCCATGTGAATGCTCACCAAAGAGTGACCTCAGTGGAGGAGAATTTTAATAATCAAGTGGATAAGATAATCTTCAGTTCAGTTCAGTTCAGTCACTCAGTCGTGTCTGACTCTTTGCGACCCCATGGAAGATAATCTTATGTGTTGGTAAAGAATCTGCCTGCAATGCAGGAGACCTGGGTTTGATCCCTGGGTTGGGAAGACCCCCTGGAGAAGGGAAAGGCTACCCACTCCAGTATTTTGGCCTGGAGAATTCCATGGACTGTAAAGTCCATGGGGTCACAAAGAGTCAGACATGACTGAGCGACTTTCACTTCACTGTGTTCTGTAGACATCAGTCAGCATCTTTCTCTAGTAATCCCAGTCATCACCCAGGGGCTCATGAACAAAGTTGCCTGGTAGCAAAGTTGGGACTTACATGTGAGCTCAGCAGCATGGACTTCCACTCACCAAGGCCAACCCAACTATGGCCATTGCTGAATGCCCAACCGGCCAGCAATTAGAGATCAAAGACTGAATCCTTGATATAGTACCATTCCTGTGGTAATCAGCCAGACTGATGCCTTATCCACTATTATGGGATTTCCACATAGCATTGTGAGCTAATTTAACATAGCTTTGTGAGCAAAGAGCTCACTTTACAGCAAATGAAGTGTGGCAATGTACCCATGCTCATGGAATTCATTGCTCTTACCGTATTTCCCACAATCCTGAAGTAGCCAGCTTGATAGAATAGTGGAATGCTCTTTTGAAAGACCTAGTCACATTGCCAACTAGGTGAATACCTTGCAGGGCTAAGGCAAGTTTCTCCCTAAGGCTGTATATTCCCTGAATCAGCATCCAATATACAGCTCTGATTTTCCCCTAGCCAGAATTCACAAGTCCAGGAATCAAGGGGAGGAAACGGGAAACAGTGGCATCCCCCATTATTACCCCTAGTAACCCACTAGCACAATTTTGCTTCCTGTGCCTACAAACTAGATTCTGCTGGACTAGAGGTCTTTGTTCCAGAGGGCTGAAAATTTCCACCATGAGACACAACAATGATTCCATTGAACTGGAAGTCAAGATGGCCACTTTGAGTTCCTCATGCCTCTGAGTCATTAGGCGAAGAAGAGTTACAATGTTGGCTGGGGTGATTGATCCTGACTACCGAGGTGAAATTAAACTGTTGCTTACAATGGACATAGGGAACAATATGTCTGGAATTCAGGAGATCCCTTAGGATGTCTTTTGTATTACCATGCCCTGCAATTAAGGTCAGTTAATTACAACAACCAAATCCAGGCAGGATTACTAATGGCCCAGACCCTTTAGGAATGAAGGTCCAGGTCACCCAACCAAGTCAGGAACTGTTACCAGCTGAGGTGTTTCTTGAAGGCAAAGGGAAAACAAAATGCTGTTGGAAGATGGTTATAAATACCAGCTATGACCAAGTGAACAGTTACAGAAATGACTCTAATACTGAGTTAATTTTTTGGTTATGAAAGTTTTTCTTCCTTATCTAATGCTCTTATCATGTAACATAAGATGTATTGATTTTAATTATGGTATTTAAGTATTTTTAACTTTACATCATAGTATTTAAGCTACAAAATATCAAGAAGAGTAAACATCATTCAAGGACATTACCTACTCTTCTGGGGAAGAAGTGAGTTGTTAATTGTAGGCAGGGTAGTTGTATCATGTTGGGAGGAAGTTTGACCTTGTTACTGTCTTTATTTTCCCCAGTATTTCCCCCAAATAGATGGGGAAACAATGGAAACAATGACAGACTTTATTTGGGGGGCTCCAAAATCACTGCAGATGGTGACTGCAGCCGTGAAATTAAAAGACACTTGCTCCTTGGAAGAAAAGTTGTGACTTAACCTAGATAGCATATTAAAAAGCAGAGACATTACTTTGCCAACAAAGGTCCGTCTAGTCAAAGCTATGTTTTTTTCCAGTAGTCTTGTATGGATGTGAGAGTTGGACTATTAAGAAAGCTGAGGGCTGAAAAATTGATGCTTTTGAACTGTGGTGTTGGAGAAGATTCTTGAGAGTTCCTTAGATAGTAAGGAGATCCAACCAGTCCATCCTAAAGGAAATCAGTCCTGACTATTCATTGGAAGAACTGGTGTTGAAGCTGAAACTTTAATACTTTGGCTACCTGATGCGAACAACTGACTCATTGGAAAAGACCCTGATGCTGGGAAAGATTGAAGGTGGGAGAAGGGGACGAAGGATGAAATGGTTGGATGGCATCACTGACTCAATGGATATGAGTTTGAGCAAGCTCTGGGAGCTGGTGATGGACAGGGAAGCCTGGCATACTGCAGTCCATGGGGTCACAATGAGTCAAACATAACTGAGTGACTGAACTGAACTGAACTGTCTTTATTTAGAGACTGGGCATGGTTTAAAGAGATGCATATGAGGGCCAAGTTGACGAAGTGTGTTTAATTTATTGATTCAATTTGAATAGGCCATAGAGGGGCCCTATTATTTGGTCAAACATTATCCTAGATATGTCTGTAAGGATGTTTCTAGATGAGATAAACATTTGCATTGGCAGGCCGAGTAGAGCAGATTACCCTACATGATATAAGTAGGTCTCATCCGGTCAAATGAAGGCCAGAATAGAAGAAAAAGGCTGATTCTTTCATGAGGAACATGGAAATTCTGCCTGACCATCTTAAGCTGGAATGTTGGTCTTTCCCTGACTTCAGATTCAAACTGAAACATGGGCTCTTTTTGGATCTTGAGACTCCTGCTTTTGTTCTGGAATTTATATTATGGGCTCTCCCAGTTCTCAGACCTTTGGAATCAAACTGAAATTACACCATCAGCTCTCCTGGTCCTCCAGATTGTAGATCTTGAGACTTTTCAGCCTCCATAATCACATGAGCCGTATCCTTCTAATATACTCATGTTCTCTTTCTCTGGAGAACCCTGAATAAATATAGTAGGCCATTATATCTGTAAATGATGAGAATCGTATTTTTTAAATTCAATTACTATGCTTATTTTTCTTGCGCTGACTAGTGCCCCCTATTGTGAGTGATAATTGGAATTACAGTTGACCCTTGAACAACACAGTTTTGAACTGCATGGGTTCACTTATACAGATTGTTTTTTCAATGAATTCATACTACAAAACTACACAATCTGGGGTTGGTTGAATCTGTTGATCAAAATCGGTGGTTAACCATAAATTTATACATAGATAATTTTTTTTAATGGGAAGGGGGGTCATCATCCCTAAGCCCTATATTGTTAAGAATCACCTGTATTGGTTTTTTTTTTTTTCTGGTTTTAAAGGAAATAAATACTTGAAGTGACTCGTCACTGAATACAATATTTTCTGGAGGCTATTGGTAAATGATTTTGCCAGTTTAAAGAAGATCCCTAGACTGCTAAGTTTTTAAAATTATGAATGAATATTGGATGTTCTCAAGTACTTTTTCTGCATCCATTTAGATAATCATGTTTTTCCCTTTAATCTGTTAATGCAGTGAATTACATTAGTAATTTCCTAAGTCATTAATCTGCTAAAGTGCATTTCTGGGACAAACCAGACTTGATTATGATGTTTTTATGTTCTTCAGCTTGCAATGTTTTGAAAAGGATTTTTATGTTTGTGCTCCTTAGTTTGGCTATAAATTTTCTTTCTTGTCCTAGTTATGTGCTAGTCTCATAAAATATATTGTAAGATGTTTTCGATTTTCTACTCTGAATTTTTTGTGAAGAATATGTTTTGCCACATGTGCTTCTCTATTATAGATTAGTTTGGTATGATGTGGAAGGTTTCCTGGTTCACAGGAGGCTTTTTCCTCCAGTACATTAATATTTTACTCTTGAAGTAAAAGAATTCTGAGTACAGGTAAACCAACACAGCTGTTCAGTTCAGTTCAGTTCAGTCACTCAGTCGTGTCCGACTCTTTGCGACCCCATGAATCACAGCACACCAGGCCTCCCTGTCCATCACCAACTCCCGGAGTTCAAACTCACGTCCATCGAGTTGGTGATGCCAACCAGCCATCTCATCCTCTGTCGTCCCCTTCTCCTCCTGCCCCCAATCCCTCCCAGCATCAGAGTTTTTTCCAATGAGTCAACTGTTCGCATGAGGTGGCCAAAGTACTGGAGTTTCAGCTTTAGCATCATTCCTTCCAAAAAACACCCAGGACTGATCTCCTTTATTATTATTATTTTATTTTATTTTTTTACTTTACAATATTGTATTGGTTTTGCCATACATCAACATGAATCCACCTCGGATGTACACGTGTTCCAAATCCTGAACTCCCCTCCCACCGCCCTCCCCATACCATCCCTCTGGGTCATCCCAGTCACCAGCCCCAAGCATCCTGTATCTTGCATCGAACCTAGACTGGCGATTCGTCTCTTATATGATATTATACATGTTTCAATGCCATTCTCCCAAATCATCCCACCCTCTCCCTCTCCCACAGAGTCCAAAGACTGTTCTATACATCTGTGACACTTCTGCTGTCTCGCATACAGGGTTATCGTTACCATCTTTCTAAATTCCATATATATGCGTTAGTATACTGTATTGGTGTTTTTCTTTCTGGCTTACTTCACTCTGTATAATCGGCTCCAGTTTCATCTACCTCATTAGAACTGATTCAAGATCTCTTTCAGAATGGATTGGTTGGGTCTCCTTGCAGTCCAAGGGACTCTCAAGAGTCTGCTCAAACACCACAGTTCAAAAGCATCAATTCTTCGGTGCTCAGCTTTCTTCACAGTCCAACTCTCACATCCATACATGACTATTGGAAAAACCATAGCCTTGACTAGACGGACCTTGAGAGTGGTACAATTGGAGAAAGTAGGGCTGTCCCTGATACATCTTTAACTCTCACAATCTCTCTCCTAACACACTGTGGCCACCTGCTTTCTCTCTGAGAAACACTTCTGTGTGGTCTTCATGACTCAGTGGCATCAACCCTTCATCACATTTTCTTTATCTTTCACACTCCTTTTTCGGCCGCACCATATAGCTTGTGGGATCTCAATTCCCTGATCAGGGATCGAACCCAGGCCACAGAAATGAAAGCACCGAATCCTAACCAGGGAACTCCCACGTCACCTTTCCTTTTTTTTTAAATTAATTAATTTTTTATGGAAGGGTAATTGCTTTACAGAATTTTGCTGTTTTCTGTCAAACCTCAACATGAATCAGCTTTAGGTATACATATATCCCCTTTCTTTTGAAGCTCCCTCCTGGCTGCCTCCCCATCTGTATCAACCCTCTAGGTTGATACAGAGCCCCTGTTTGAGCTTCCTGAGCCATATAGCAAATTCCCGTTGGCTATCTATTTTACAAACAGTAATGTAAGTTTCCGTGTTACTCTTTCCATACATCTCACTCTCTCCTCCCCTTTCCCCATGTCCATAAGTCTATTCTCTATGTCTGCTTCTCCACTGTTGCCCTGTAAGTAAATTCTTCAGCACCATTTTTCTAGATTCTGTATATATGTATTAGAATTCGGCATTTATCTTTCTCTTTCTGACTCACTTCACTCTGTACAATAGGTTCTAGGTTCATCCACCTCGTTAGAATTGACTCAAATGTGTTCCTTTTCATGGCTGAGTAATATTCCGTTGCGTATATATACCACAACTTCTTTACCCATTCATCTGTCAATGGACATCTAGGTTGCTTCCATGTTTGAGCTATCATAAAAAGTGCTGCAATGAACAATGGGATACATGTGTCTTTTTCAGTTTTGGTTTCCTCAGAGTAAGTATCTGCCTAGGAGTGGGATTGCTGGGTCATATGGTGGTTTTATTCCTAGTTTTTTAAGGAATCTCCATACCGTCTTCCGTAGTGGCTGTATCAACTTACATTCCCACCAACAGTGCAAGAGCATTCCCTTTTCTCCACACCCTCTCCAGCATTTATTGTTTGTAGACTTTTTGATGAGGGCCATTCTGACTGGTGTGAGGTGATATCTCATTGTAGTTTTGATTTGCATTTCTCTAATAATGAGAAAAGTTGAGCATCTTTTCATGTGTTTGTTTCCTAGCCATCTGTATGTTTTCTTTGGAGAAATGTCTGCTGGGGTCTTTTTCCCACTTTTTGATTGGGTTGTTTGTTTTCCTGGTATTGAGCTGTGTAAGCTGCTTGTGTATTTTGGAAATGAATCCTCTGTCAGTTGTTTCATTTGCTATTATTTTCTCCCATTCTGAGGGTTGTCTTTTCACTTTGCTTATAGTTTCCTTTGCTGTGCAAAAGTTGTTAAGTTTAACCAGGTCCACTTGTTTACTTTTGTTTTTATTTCTGTTACTCTAGGAGGGTGGGTCATAGAGGATCTTGCTTTGATTTATGTCGAGTGTTCTGCCTATGTTTTCTTCTAAGAGTTTTATAGTTTTTGGTCTTACATTTAGGTCTTTAATCCATTTTGAGTCTATCTTTGTGTATGGTGTTAGGAAGTGTTCTAATTTCATTCTTTTACATGTAGCTGTCCAGTTTTCCCTGCACCATTTATTGAAGAGGCTGTCTTTGCCCCATTGTATATTCTTGCCTCCTTTGTTAAAAATAAGGTACCCACAGGTGCATGGGTTTATTTCTGGGCTTTCTGTCTTGTTCCATTGGTCTGTTATTCTGTATTTGTACCAGTACCATACTGTCTTGGTGACTGTAGTTTTGTAGTATAACCTGAAGTCAGGAAGCTTGATTTCTCCAGCTCCATTCTTCTTTCTCAAGATTGCTTTGGCTATTCGGGGTCTTCTGTGTTTCCATATGAATTGTGAAATGTTTGTTCTAGTTCTGTGAAAAATGCCATTGGTAGTTTGATAGGGATCACATTGAATCTGTAGACTGTGGTTGGTAGTATAGTCATTTTCACAATATTGATTCTTCCTACCCAGGAAAATGGAATATCTCTCCATCTGTTTACATCATCTTTGATTTCTTTCATTAGTGTCTTATAATTTTCTGTGTACAGTTCTCTTGTCTCTTTAGGTAAGTTTATTCCTAGATATTTAATTATTTTCATTGCAGTGGTGAATGGGATTGATTCCTTAATTTCTCTTTCTGATTTTTCATTGTTAGTATATAGAAATGCAAGTGATTTCTGTGTATAGATTTTGTATCCTGCAACTTTGCTAAATTCACTGATTAGCTCTAGTAATTTTCTGATACTATCTTTAGGATTTTCTATGTACAGTATCATGTCATCTGCAGACAATGAGAGCTTTACTTCTTTTCTGATCTGGATTCCTTTTATTTCTTTTTCTTCTCTGATTACTATAGCTAGGACTTCCAGAATGATGTTAAATAATTGTGGTGAAAGTGGACACCCTTGTCTTGTTCCTGATCTCTTAGGGGGGATGCTTTCAGTTTTTCACCATTGATAATAATGTTTGCTGTAGGCTTATCATATATGGTCTTTACTGTGTTGAGGTAGGTTCCTTCTATGCCCATTTTTTTGAAGTTTTAATCATAACCTCAGATATGCAGATGACACCACCCTTATGGCAAAAAGTGAAGAGGTACTAAAAAGCCTCTTGATGAAAGTGAAAGTGGAGAGTAAAAAGGTTGGCTTAAAGCTCAATATTCAGAAAATGAAGATCATGGCATCTGGTCCCATCACTTCATGGGAAATAGATGGGGAAACAGTGGAAACAGTGTCAGACTTTATTTTGGGGGGGCTCCAAAATCACTGCAGATGGTGAATAAGTAAGTAAAGTAGTAAAGTCACTCAGTCATGTCCGACTGTTTGCGACCCCATGGACTGTAGTCTACCAGGCTCCTCCCTCCATGGGATTCTCCAGGCAAGAGTACTGGAGTGGGTTGCCATTTCCTTCTCCAGGGGATCTTCCCAACCCAGGGATCGAACCCGGGTTTCCCGCATTCCAGGCAGATGGTTTAACCTCTGAGCCACCAGGGAAGCTATGGTGAATGCAGCCATGAAATTAAAAGATGCTTACTCCTTGGAAGAAAAGTTATGACCAACCTAGACAGCATATTGAAAAGCAGAGACATTACTTTGCCAACAAAGGTCCGTCTAGTCAAGGCTATGGTTTTTCCAGTGGTCATGCATGGATGTGAGAGTTGGATTGTGAAGAGAGCTGAGCACTGAAGAATTGATGCTTTTGAACTGTGGTGTTAGAGAAGACTCTTGAGAGTCCCTTGGACTGCAAGGAGATCCAACCAGTCCATTCTGAAGGAGATCAGCCCTGGGACTTCTTTGGAGGGAATGATGCTAAAGCTGAAACTCCAGTACTTTGGCCACCTCATGCAAAGAGTTGACTGATTGGAAAAGACTCTGATGCTGGGAGGGATTGGGGGCAGGAGGAGACGGGGATGACAGAGGATGAGATGGCTGGATGGCATCACTGATTCAATGGACGTGAGTCTGAGTGAACTCCGGGAGTTGGTGATGGACAGGGAGGCCAGACGTGCTGCGATTCATGGGGTCGCAGAGTCGGACACGACTGAGCGACTGAACTGACTGACTGACTAAATCATAAATGGGTGCTGAATTTTGTCAAAGGCTTTTTCTGCACCTATTGAGATGATCATATGGTTTTTATCTTTCAATTTTTTAATATGGTGTATCACATTGATTGATTTGCATATATTGAAGAATCCTTGCATCCCTGGAATAAGCCCAGCTTGATCATGGTGTATGAGTTTTATGATGTATTGCTGAATTCTGTTTGCTAAAATTTTGTTCAGGATTTTTGCGTCTATGTTCATCAGTGATATTGGCCTATAGTTTCCTTTTTGTGTGTTGTCTTTGTCTGGTTTTGGTATCAGGATGATGGTGGCCTAGTAGAATGAGTTTGGAAATGCACCTTCCTCTGCAGTTTTTTGAAAAACTTTTAGAAGGATAGGCATTAGCGCTTCTCTAAATGTTTGATAGAATTCTCCTGTGAAGCCATCTAGTCCTGGGCTTTTGTTTTTTGAGAGATTTCTGATCACAGCTTCAATTTCAGTGCTTGTAATTGGGTTGTTCATAATTTCTATTTCTTCCTGGTTCAGTCTTGGAAGATTGAACTTTTCTAAGAATCTGTCCATTTCTCCCAGGTTATCAATTTTATTGCCATATAGTTGTTCATAATGGTCTCTTATAATCCTTGTATTTCTGCATTGTCTGTTGTAACCTCTCCTTTTTCATTTCTAATTTTGTTGATTTGATTCTTCTCTCTTTTTTTCTTGATGAGTCTGGCTAAGTGTTTGTCAATTTTGTTTATCTTCTCAAAGAACCAGCTTTTAGTTTTATTAATCTTTACTATTGTTTCTTTCATTTCTTTTTCATTTATTTCTGCTCAGATCTTTATGATTTCTTTCCTTGTACTAATTTTGAGGGTTTTTTTCTTCTTCTTTTTCCAGTTGCTTTAGGTGTAAAGTTAGGTTGTCTATTCAATGTTTTTTCTTGTTTCTTGAGGTAGGATTGTATTGCTATAAACTTCCCTCTTAGAACTGCTTTTGCTGCATCCCATAGGCTTTGAGTTGTCACCACTTTCACCTTTCTTAATAAGGAAGTTCTGTCTGCCTGTCTCTCTCACCCTCTCTCTCTCATATCTATCCATATGTAGGTATCTAATAACTAATCATGTCTTTTAAATTATGTTGTTATTTTTTATCAGGATTGTTCCAAACCTGCTATGGTTTGAACGGTCTATTCAAATCCTATTCTTGCCTCATCTCCAATTATATTTTTGTCTGCAATTTTATCTAACATAAAAATTTCATACATATATATTATATGTATAATATATATATATACTGCAGTACAGTGCTGAAATATATATTATATATATATACTGTATTCCAAAAGAAATATCTATATTCATTCCTTGACTAATTTGTGCCACCATTCTGTACCTGGAGTCTCAAACTGTTATCTCCTCTGTCTAGTAGATACCCATATTACTTTATCATATTTTTCATTCAGTCTCTGCCCACGTATCACCTACCATAGAGATCTTCTAAATATCCAACAGGATATCCACTTACAAAAAAATGAAGTTGGACCTCTGCCACATATCTGAGGCATACCTCAGATGTGGAATATTGCAGGAAAGCAAGTCATATATATATATATATATATATATATATATATTTGGTTTTCCAGTACATATAAAAGTTATGTTCAAAGGAGACACAGACATAAAGAACAGACTTTTGGACACAGTGGAGGAAGGAGAGGGTGGGATTAGTTAAGAGAATAGCATTGAAATATATATATTACCATGTATAAAACAGATAGCCAGTGGGAGTTTGATGTATATCGCAGGGACCCCAAAGCCATTGCTCTATGACAACCTATAGGGATGAGGTGGGGATGGAGATGGGATGAGTATTCAAGAGAGAGGGCACACATGAATACTTATGGCTTATTCATGTTGATGCATGGAAAAAACATCACAATATTCTAATTAGCTTCCAATTAAATAAATAAATAATTTTTAAAAATTATGCTAACACCATACTGTAGTCTATTAAGTGTGCAATAGCATTAAGTTTAAACAATGTACATATCTTCATTAAAAATACCTTATTGCTAAAAAATGCTACACATCATCAGCCTTCAAAAAGTCATAATCTTTTTGCTGGTGGAAGCTGTTGCCTTGATGTTGATGGCTGCTGACTAAGCAGACTGGTGGTTGCCAAAGGTTGGGTGGCTGTGGTCACTTCTTAAAATAAGGCAACTGTGAAATCTACATGATATTCTTAATCTTTTCTTGTTATTTCAACAGTCTTCAAGGCATCTTTATCAGGAATAGATTTCATCGCAAGAAATCACTTTTCTTGCTCATCCCTATGAAAAAATTCTTCCTCCATTAAAATTTTGCCATGAAATTGCAGCAATTCACTCACATATTAGACTCCACTTCTAATTTCAGTTCTGTCCCTACTTGTGCTACATCTGGAGTGACTTCCTCTGCTAAATTCTTGAAACTTTCGAAGTCATCAACTTGGGTGGGAATCAACTTCTTCCAAAATATTGTTACAGTATGTACTTGCTAAATAATAAGACTTGAAAATTGAAATTAATCATTGTTCCACTGGGCTGCAAAATGGATACTGTGCTAAAGGAATGAAAGCAACATTAATCTCATTGTACATCTCCTTCAGAGCTCATGGGTGACCAGGTGAGTGTTAAATGAACAATAATATTTTGAGAAGAATCTTTTTTTTTTTTCTGAGTGGTAGGTATCAACAGTGGGCTTAAAATATTCAGTAAACCAAGGGGTAAACAGATATGCTATCATCCTGGTTTTGTCTTTCCATTTATAGAGCATAAGCAGAGTAGATTTAGTGTAATTTTTAAGGGCCCTAGGGCTTTGGGAATAGTAAATAAGCATTGCTTTCAACTTAAAGTCACCAGATGACTGATTCTTTCAGCTTCATTTTTCTTTGCCAGGATTGCTTTGGCTAGTTGGGGTCTTTTGTGTTTCCATACAAGTTAAAATAATTTTTTTGTTCTAGTTCTGTGAAAAATGCCATTAGTATTTTGAGAGGGATTGCACTGAGTCTGTAGATTGTCTTGGGTAGTATAGTCATTTTGACAATATTAATTATTCCAATCCAAGCACATGGAATATCTTTCCAAATGTTTGTGTCACCTTTGATCTCTTTTATCAGTGCCTCATAGTTTTTGGAGTATCGGTCTTTTCCCTCCTTAGGTAGATTTATTCCTAGGTATTTGATTCTTTCTGATTCAATGGTAGATGGGATTGTTTCCTTGTCTTTCTGATCTTTCACTGTCAGTGTATTAGAAAGGCAACAGATTTCTGTGTATTAATTTCATATTCTGCAGATTTACTGAATTTGTTGATGAGCTGTAGTAGTTTTCTGGTAGCATCCTTACAATTTTCTGTGTATAATATCATACCATCTGCAAACAGTGAAAGTTTTAATACTTCGTTTCCAATTTGGATTGCTTTTCTTTCTTTTTCTTCTCTGACTGCTGTGGCTAGGACTTCCAAAACTATGTTGAACAAAAGTCACAAGAGTGGATGTCCTAGTCTTCTTCCTGATCTTAGAGGAAATGCTTTCAGCTCTTCGTCATTGAGTATGAGAGTGGCTGTAGGTTTCTCATATATTACCTTTATTATGTTGAGTTATGTTCCCTCTATGCCCACTTTCTGGAGAGGATTTTATCATAAATTGGTGTTGAATTTTGTCAGAAGTTTTTTCTGCACCTATTGAAATGATCATATGGTTTCTATTCTTCAGTTTGTTAATGTGGTGTATCGCACTGATTGATTTATGGATATTGGAAACACCTTGCACCCGTGGGGTAAATCCCACTTGATCATGGTATATGGTGCTTTTAATGTGTTATTGAATCAGTTTGCTAGTATTTTGTTGAGCATTTTTTGAGTCTATGTTCATCAGTGATATGGCCTGCAATTTTCTTTGCCTTTTTTAATTTTACATATATTTTTATTTTATTTTTAAAATTTATTTTAATTGGCCTTCAATTTTCTTTTTTTATGGTATCTTTGTCGGTTTTGGTTTCAGGGTGATTGTGCCCTCATGGAATAAGTTTGGATGTGTTCCTTCCTCTGCAAGTTTTTGGAAGAGTTTCAGAAGGATAGTTATTAACTCTTCTCTAAATCTTTGATAGAATTTACCTATGAAGACATAAATCCTGGATTTTTGTTTGTTGGGAGTCTTTAAACCACAGTTTCAATCTTAGTACTTGTGTTTGGTCTGTTCATATTTTCTATTTCTTACTGGCTCAGACTTGGAAGGTGGTACCTTTCTAAGAATTTTTTTATTTCTTCTAGGTTGTCCATTTTGTTGGTGTAGAGTTGCAAAATTCAGAGTTAAACTGAAGAAAGTAGGGAAGACCAGTAGACCATTCAGGTATGACCTAAATCAAAGTCCTTACAATTATACAGTGGAAGTGACAAAAGACTCAAGGGGCTAGATTTGATAGAGTGTCTGAAGAACTATGGATAGAAGTTCACAACATTGTACAGGAGGCCGTGATAAAAACCATCCCCAAGAAAAAGAAACACGAAAAGGGAAAGTGGTTGTCTCAGGAGGCCTTACAAATAGCTGAAAAAAGAAGGGAAGCAAAAAGAACAGGAGAAAAGGAAAGATATATCCATCCAAATGCAGAGTTCCAAAGAATAGCAAGGAGAGATAAGATAGCCTTCCTAAGTGATCAATGCAAAGAAATAGAGGAAAACAATAGAATGGAAAAGTCTAGAGATCTCTTCAAGAAAATACAGATACCAAGGGAACATTTCATGCAAAGATGGGCACAATAAAGGACAGCAACAGTACGAAAACAGAAGATATTAAGAAGAGGTGGCAAGAATACACAGAAGAACTATACAAAAAAGATCTTCATGATCCAGATAACCATAATTGTGTGATCACTCACCTAGAGACAGACATCCTGGAGTGTGAAGTCAAATGGGCCTTAGGAAGCATCACTATGGACAAAGCTAGTGGAGGTGATGGGATTCCAGATGAGCTATTTCAAATCCTAAAAGACATGCTGTGAAAGTGCTGAACTCACTATGAAAGCAAATTTGGAAAACTCAGCAGTGGTCACAGCACTGGAAAAGGTCAGTTTTCATTCCAATCCAAAAGAAAGGCAATGCCAAAAATGTTCAAACTATGACCCAATGGCACTCATCTCACATGCTAGCAAAGTAATGCTCAAAATTCTCCAAGCTAGGTTTCAACAGTATGTAAACCAAGAACTTCCAGATGTTCAAGCTGGATTTAGAAAAGGCAGAAGAACCAGAGACCAAATTGCGAACATCCATTGAATCATAGAAAAAGCAAGAGAATTCCAGAAAAACATCTAGTTCTGCTTTATTGACTACACTAAAGCCTTTAACTGTGTGGATCACAACACTGTGGGAAATTCTTAAAGAGATGGGAATACCAGACTACTTTACCTGCCTCCTGAGAAATCTGTATGCAGGTCAAGAAGCAACAGTTAGAACTGGACATGGAACAATGGACTGGTTTCAAATGGGGAAAGGAGTATGTGAAGGCTGTATATTGTCACCATGCTTATTTAACCTATATGCAGAGTACGTCACAAGAAATGCCAGGCTGGATGAGGCACACACTGGAATCAAGATTGCCGGGAGAAATATCAAGAACTTCAGATATACAGGTGACACCACCCTTATGGCAGAAAGTGAAGAAGAACTAAAGAGCCTCTTGATGAAAGTGAAAGAGGAGAGTGAAAAAGCTAGCTTAAAACTCAACATTCAAAAACTAAGATCATGGCATTAGGTCCCATCACTCATGGCAAATAGATGAGGAAAAAGTGGAAACAGTGACAGACTTTAGTTTCTTAAGCTCCAAAATCACTGCAGATGGTGACGGCAGCCACGAAATTAAAAGACATTTGCTCCCTGGAAGAAAAGCTATGACCAACCTAGATAGCATATTAAAAAGCAGAGGCATTCCTTTGCTGACAGAGGTCCATCTAGACAAAGCTATGTTTTTTTCCAGTGGTCATGTATGGATGTGAGAGTTGGACCATAAAGAAAGCTGAGCGCCAAAGAATTGATGCTTTTGAACTGTGGTGTTGGAGAAGACTCTTGAGAGTCCCTTGGACTAAAAGGAGATCAAACCAGTCCATCCTAAAGGAAATCAGTTCTGAATATTCATTGGAAGGACTGATGCTGAGGCTGAAGCTCCAATACTTTGGCCACCTGATGTGAAGAACTGACTCATTAGAAAAGACCCTGATGCTGGGAAAGATTGAAGGCAGGAGGAGACTGAGGGACAACTGAGGTTGAGATGATTGGATGGCGTCACAGACTCAATGGACATGAGTGACTGAACTGAACTGATTTTTTATAAGAGCTTCAGGAAGATTGTTGTTAATCTTTAACTGTTTGGTAGAATTCACCCAGAGAATTAGACCCTAGGTTTTTCTTTCTTGGGAAAGTTTTCATTACTGATTATAGTATAGGTCTGTTATGATTTTCTCTCTCTATTTCTTCTTGAGTCAATTTTGGTAGTTTGTTTTTTTCAGCCAGGTTACCTAATTTTGGGTGTGCAATTGTCCATAGTACTCTCTTAAAATGCTTTTTATCTCTGAGGTTGATAGTAATGTCTCCACTTTTATTTCTTCTTGTTTGCACTTTCTCTCTTTTTTTCTAGTCTAGATAATGTTTTTGAATTTTATTGATCTTTTCAAAAAACCAGCTTCTGGTTTTTATCATTTTTCTCTATTTTCCATTTCAATGATCCTTGCTTTAATCTTACTGTGTTGTTCCTTCTTTCAGTTTAGTTTGCTATTTTTTTTTAGTTCCTTAGTGTATAAAGTTATTAATTTGAGACTCTTATTTTTAAATGTAGGCATTTACAATGATAAATTTCCCCCTGAGCTCTGCTTATGCTGCAGTCAAAAAGCTTGGTTATATTATGTTTTCATTTTCATTTATCTCACATGTTGGTATCCTTTGTAATATCCTTGTAAACAGATCCCTGGGGCTCTGTTCATTTTCCCTTGTTCTTTTTTTCCCCTTCTGCCTCACACTAGATAATCTCAATTGTCCTCTCTACAAGTTCATCGGTTCTTTGTTCTGCTTTCTCAAAGCTGTTACTGAGCCTTTCTAGTGACTTTTTCATTGTAGGTATAATACTTTTCAGCTCTTGCGAACGTGCTAAGTTGCTTCAGTCGTGTCCGACTCTTTGTGGCGTTATGGGCCATAGCTGGGGCTCCTCGGTCCATGGGATTCTCCAGGCAAGAACGCTGCAGCGGGTCGCCACGCCCTCCTCCGGGAGATCTTCCCGACCCGGGATCCACGTGTCTCTTGTGCCTCCTGAACCGGAGGCTCTTCACCACTACTGCCACCGCAGTTTTCAGCTCTAGACTTTCTATTTGTTTTATTTTTATAATTTCTGTCTCAATATGAATATCTTCTATTTGAGGAAACATTGTTTTTATGTTTTCTTTTAGTGCTTTAGGTGTGGTTTCTTTTAGCTCTTTGAACATTTTAAAAGCAGATAACTTAAAGGCTTTGTTTAGAAATGTCAATGTCTGTTCTCCCTCAGAAAGAATTTCAGTTGATCGTTTTTCTTTCCCCCATGAATGGCCATACTTTCTTGTCTTTGCATGACATGATTTTTTTTGTTGTTGTTGAAAACTAAAGATTTCAAATATTATAATGTGATGATTCTTAGAATTAGAGTCTCCCCTTTCTCAGGGCTTGTTGTTTTTGCTTGTTTGTTTGCTGTTGTTTAGTGACTATTTTGAACTGGTTCTGTAAAGTCTGTATTCTTTGTGGTCTGTTGATGAACTTGGTTATCAGCTAATGACTAATGGAGTGTCTTTCAAACATCTGGAACTAATAAATATCCCATTCTTTGCCAAAGGGCTTTGTGTGCATGTTGGCACATGCCTTTAGCACTCGGGCAATTGACAACTCTGCTGTCTGCTTCTGCAGAGCCTCAGAGTCAGCCAGAGCTGAGGGCTTAGGGCTTTCTCATATCTTTCCTGAATATGTGCACACACTACGTGTGTGTGGCCTTCTAGATTCCCAGGAATATGTCAGAGCCTTTCAAAGCTCCAGAAGTCATCTCATTTGTCAGGTTTTTAAAAATGTTTATTTGGCTTGAAGGAAATGGCAACCCACTCCAATATGCTTGCCTGGGGAACTCCATGGACAGAGGAGCCTGGTGGGCTACAATCCATGGGGTTGCAAAGAGTCGGACACGACTGAGCGACTAATACAGACACATACACATTTTTTTTTTGCCCCAAACCAACTGTTATCTATCATCCTGGCCTCAATATTATGACATTTGCTTGCAACTTTTTTTGACAAGTGTTCTCCAGGGGAAGACTTTTAACACTGGTTGAGCACCAAATCAGATAAAATACAGACAAGCCTTTCAAGTGGAGTCTTCCAGGGAACCATCAGATAGGTTAGATGGGTACACAACTTTGTGCCCTTATGTTTTACATGTGTCCCTTGGGAGCAACTTAAACTGAATTTTCTTTTACTTTAACTCAAAATTTTTGTATTGGAACTGAAGCATCTAGTCCAATGACGTTTATTCCAATTACTGATATATTTCAATTTATTAATAGTTCTTATATCTTACTCTTGCTATCTAATTGTCCTAACTTTTCCATGTTTTAATATCTTTTAATTGTGAAAAATAACACACATTTTTTACATGCAAGAGCATAAATGTGTAGCATAACTCATAACTCATCAGCGTAAATCAAACACCTGTATGATCCTTAGCAGCAATAAGTATCCTCTACCCTTTCTTGCTTTTATTTGTGGTTTTACCACTGCAGTATGCGTCTCTAAACATTATGATTTACTTTGCTTACTTATGAATAGTATACAAAATGGAATCACAGTATACTTATTCAACAATATGTAAGATGTGTTGTTATGTATAGTTTTGGCTCACTCATTTTTCTATGTATTATTCCATCCCAGTATATGAATATGCCACAAGTTATTTATTTACTCTACTGTTAATACACTTTTGATTTAGTTTTAATTTTTTCTCTAATGAATAATAATACTTCAAATATTCTTTTGCATGCATCTATGCAATTCATTTCTCTAAGGTTTACACCTAGCAGTAACATTGCTAAGAAATAGGGCATGTATATCTTCAACTTTAGTTATAACACAAAACTGTGTTCCTGAGGATTACCCTCCGACTAGTAGTATCTGAGAATTCCTACTACTTCCCCTCTGCATTAATACATGGAATTTTCAGTTGACAGTGGGCCTGCCATGCTTATTATAGTTTTAAGTTGAAGTTTCCTAATTTTTAATGAGGCTGATTTGGTTACTGGGTTATTGATACTTTGATATCTTCTTTGGTGAAGTGACTGCTCAAATCTTTTGCCCATTTTTCTCATGTGTAATTTGTCTTTTTATTACCTTCTGGATATCAGTTATTTTTGGTTATATGAGTTTTAAGGGCTTCTCTGATAGCTCAGTTGGTAAAGAATCTGACTGCAATGCAGGAGACCCTGGTTCAATTCCTGGGTCAGGAAGATCCTCTGGAGAAGGGATAGGCTACCCTCTCCACTATACTTGGGCTTCCCTGGTGGTTCAGCTGGTAAAGAATCCGCCTGCCATGCGGGAGACCTGGGTTCTATCCCTGGGTTGGGACGATCCCCTGGAGAAGGGAAAGGCTACCCACTCCAGTATTCTGGCCTGGAGAACTGTATAGTCCATGGGGTCACAAAGAGTCAGACACGACTGAGCGACTTTCACTCTCACTTCAACTTTCCCTTCATGAGTTTTAAATATATTCTCCCACTCTGTGGCTTTCCTTTTCACTCTCTTTTTGTTGTCTTTTTCTCTTGTTTTCTAGAGAAAATTGCATAATGAACCCATAAATCTAGCTTCAATGATATCAACATATTTTATGTTATTTGATATCGCTTGATAGAATTCTTAAAGTTGTCAAATTACGCATGCTTGCATGCCAAGTCACTTCAGTCGTGTCTGACTCTGTGACCCCATGGACTGTAGCCTGCCTGGCTCATCTGTCCATGGGATTCTCCAGGCAAGAATCCTGCCATTTCCTCCTCCAGGGGATCTTCCCACCCAGGGATCGAACCCATCTCTATGTCTCCTGAATTGGCAGGTGGGTTCTTTACCATTAGCGCCACCTGGAGTTATCATGGTTATTACTTTTCATGTTTATTTTATGATATCTTTCCCTAAGGTGATAAAGTACTCTCATATATAATCTTTTACCTGCTTTATCACTTTTTCTTAGGTCAATAATGCATCTGGAATGGATTCTGTGTACATGGACACACAATTTTTCCACAGTATTTATTGAAAAAAATTCTTTTATCCCAAGCTCTGCAGTGCCACTTTCCTCACTCACTGTCTTTCTTTCTCTTTCTCTCTTAGCCTCCTGCTGGCCCTCCAGAACCCAAATCAAGTCTACTAGTTGGGTTTCCTGACTTAAATTAATACTGAGAAGGGATGTCTCATTCTCACAACCAGCTAGCACCTTGTTTGCATTCCTGCCATGACCCTGCGGCTGGCTCTGGGAACTGTCTGTGACTATTCACATTAGCAGAGTTGAACACTGGAGAGAGAAACTATATGGTCTGCAAAGCCTAAAATATTTACTACCTGACCTGCACTAGTTTTCTATTGCTGCTGTAACAAATTGCCACAAACTTAGTCATTTAAAACAACACAAATCTCTCCTCCTATAAAGTCTAAAATCAGTTTCCCTGGATAAAAGTCAAGGCGCCAGTTCCCTCAGGAGACTCTAGGAGACAATCATTTTCTCATCAGTTCCAGGTTTTAGGGTTGCATTCCTCGTCTTGTGGCGTCTATCTACATCTTCAAAGCCAGCATTTAGCATCTTTAAATCTCTCCCTCCTTCCGTGGCCACATCATCTTTTCTCTTGTAAGGACCCTTATGAATACATGGTGCCCACCAGGAAAATCTAGGATCATCTCTCCATCACAAATCCTTAATTTAATCACATCTGCAAAGTCCCCTTTGCCATATAAGGTAACATTCACAGGTCTTGGGGATTAGGACTTGGACAGATTGGGGTGATGGGTAGATTATTTGGTCTACCATATGGCCCTTAAAAAAAGTGTTTTGCTATGATCATACCTTGATACTGTGTATTATGGAGAAAATTCCATTAAATCTAAGTTCCATTAACCAACAAAAATTTTTTCTGACTGCTGTTCTATACTATATCTGGGAAAACTTTCCTGAGATTCATTCTATGTCTTTTCTTTCCTCAGTTTTCTCTAATTTTGAAGAAAATGTATACTCTGGTTAAAGGTTTGCCATTAAAAACAACAACAACAATTAGGCAGTATCTCCTAGTGAATACCCTGCTATTTAGCAAATAGTTCCTTTAAAATGAACAGGTTCTCAAGGCTAGTTCACACCTGAGTAATATTACTGAGTCCGCATGTCACAGCCTTGGCTCAAGCTGCCTCCACTCACCTCATGACTCATGTTATCAGTTATTCTGGTTCCAAAGCAAAGGGCTGGCAGGCTTGGGTGAAAGCTCATTTGCAAAGGTTTTCAAGGCGTGGGCTGAAAAACTGGGCTGATTTGCGTCTCCCTACCCAGAAATTCATGTACTGAAATCCTAGTCTCCAGTATCTCAGAATGTTGACCTTATTTGAAAATAAAATTGTTATTAGTTAACCAGGGTGAAATGAGGTCAGTAGGGTGGGCCCTGTTCCAATAAGACTGGTGTCTTTTTGGTGTTTTTACACAGGGAGAAGGCAGCTGAACAGATCCTCCCCTGAATGGATCCAACCTTGCTGACACCTTGTCTTTAGACTTCCAAGTTCCAGAACTGCAAACTAATAAATATGTTGGGTAAGCTACTAAGTCTGCGGTACTTTGTTCTGGCAGCTCTAGCAACTTAACAAATGTGGTGAGACACTCTTGCTTCCAAAGGAATTCCAGAGTTGGAATTCCCCAGGAACCAAAACACTACATGTTCAAAATAAACAAACTGTAATTTCTGTAACACTCTCTTCCCTTTCTGTCAGGATTACATCTACAACAAGCAGGGTCATGGGGTAGGGGCACAAATGTATAGTTAGAAAGATCTACATGTACTGATGCCATCTCTGTAGCCCAGGTAGCAGTGTATATATATGTACTGACTCATCTGTGTAGCCCAGTGAGTAGCCTAGCTCAGAGTTCAGCCTGACTTGGCTTCACTCTCCCAAGTCCATTGCTTAACGTTTGTGTAGTCCTGAGTAAGTTAGCTCCCGACATCTCTGTGCTCCTCAGTATACGCCTGTAACATGGGGATGATACTGATACGGACTTCATGGAGTGTTGTGAGGCTTCCCTGGTAGTGCTAGTGGTAAAGAATCTGACTGCCAGGGCAGGAGAGTAAGAGGCCCAGGTTCAATCCCTGGGTGGAGAATAATCCCCGGAGAAGGAAATGGCAACACATTCCAGTATTCTTGCCTGGAGAGTCTCATGGACAGAGGAGCCTGGCAGGCTATGGTCCATAGGATCACAAAGAGTCAGACATGACAGAAGCAACTTAGCACTAGCAATACATACACACACACACACACACACATCACACAATAAATGCAAGCTTTCAACACTCATTGTAATGATTTAATTATTACTCTGGGCACTTCCTATAAGTCCCAGAAGAGAACTATATGAAATCTAGACACTGGCATTCAAAACACTAAACTGAAATTTTAAAACTGTGGTATTTGCCATATTAAACTTCTCCCTTTACTGAATCTAGCCAGGAGCTTGACCTACCCTCTCAAATCTCAAATGAAATTCTTGGCTTTCTTGTGTCTGAAGTCAAAGCCTGGGTTTCTGCCCTCCTCTGAGCTGCTCAGCCCTGGTCCTGGTCCTCACATTTGCAAGGATGGCTAATCTCTCCTCCCAGGTACCCCACCCATGATGCCTCTCCTTTCACTCTCAGAGCCATTTATTCCCCTGGCCTGGAACCCACCTGCTTCTCTCCCTTTCCTGGTCTCTCACTCGCTTCCCTCACGCACCACAGCGAGGGCTAATGCCCCAGCTCGCTGTTGGTCCGTCCTACTCTCAAGGGACCAACGGGATGCTTTCATCCTAGGAGTCAGAAGGCTGTTTTGTGATGCCAGCTGTGGCCCTGTCTGACTTGTCCTGGGCAGGGGAAGGCTGTGAGAGATGGTGTGAGCCCAGCAGCAGCGCCCTACCACCTCAAATGCCCAGTTCATACAGACTTTTGCAACATCAAGCTTGGGGCCTAGCACTAGCTAAGTGCCCCATCCTTGCCAACCTTGGTCCAACAGACCAAGCTGGACCGCCCAACTCTGCCAGACACAGGTGCCTGGATGGCTCTGAAAAAACAGAGATAGTCAGGGCCCTTCTATGTGGGGAGAGAAGAGAGAAGGATGACATGGTTTTTGCTTGCTCCTCTGACAGCTTTACGCAAATCCCCATGGCCGCCCTAATCCACCCTCTAATGGAGCCCAAATCAGCTCAGCCCCCCCAGCTCAGTCCCCCTTACCCCTCCCCCTTAGAACTTGCTAATCCCTAGGGCTGGGAGCTCACCACCTGTCTCCAGGATGCACTTCGGGCCTAGTGTCATAAAGGCAAATCCAGGGCCTCAGTTGCAGATGGTGGCAGAAGTATTCTTGGCCGATCCCCGTCACCTTGGCCCGAAACATAAGATGAGGACATTCAGATACAAAGACCCTCACATGGTATGTTACTGCTTCAGCCCCCAGAGCCAAGAAGGCCTTATGAACCACCAAGAGTAACTCCTTAGGATTCTACCATCAGATATAAGAGATGGGGGTGGGAACAACACGGCAAGTCTGCCCTGTCCCCTCCCTCCATCAAAGGCAGTGAAGGCTGGTCCTTTCACACCAGCCTGGGTACCAATCCTGACGTTGACACATGGCAACTGTGTGACCTTGACTGAGTCCTTTAACTCCGTGAGGTGTCTATTTCCCTCTCTGCATAAAGGGTCTGATGGTAGAAGTGTCTTCTTTGCAGGACTGTCTGGTGGTGTGTGTGTGTGTGATAAGCAGAGACCTCACTACCGTTAAAGCTCTGTTTTTGCCTCCTCCTGGCTCAGCCTTGCTCACTGTTTTCCTGTTCAGGCGCACTCCCCTTCACTCAACCTGTGTTCCTTTCTCACCCCACTCATGGGTTTCCTGCAGGGTTTTGCAAGGAGAAAGTTGGGAAGCCAAGCCACTGGTGGCCAGAAAAGAGAGGAAGAGTAATAGAAAGAGTAAAAGGCAGAGAGAGACAGTGACAGAGATAGGAGGAGAGACAGAAGAAGAGAGAAGGGAGAGGGGTGGGTGGAGAAAGCCAGAAACATAAAGGAATACAGAGACCAGCAGACAGAGAAACGTGTGTGTCAGCCACATATCCAAAGACAGGAGATCAGACCCAAGGAGTAGGAGCGGGAGGGAAAGGAGACGCTGAGAGGGCCAGTGCTGTGCACAGGCCTTGCTCCGGACGGGTCTCCGCCCTCAGGGCGGCCTTTCATCCCTTCCCTAGAATCCTTAAATCCTCTCTCTCTCGGGGCCCTCTGCGTCTGTCACTGAACCGACCGCGGCTGGCGGAGGTGAGTGTGGCTTCAGAGGGGGCCTGGGTGGGCGCTGGGGTGGGCAGGACTGGAGCGCTGGAGACAGTGGTCTGGCGGGGTGGACCCGGGGTTGAGGTTCAGAGGGTGTGAGAGCCAGGTGTCCCGGGCAGGCTGGCTGAATTGATGCCTCCCCTCTCTTCCAGCTGGCTCAGCCAACATTTATATACTGCGCACCTCCCCTGTCCCCAAGGATTGTGGGGCTCCCTCTTCTTTCCCCCGACCCGGGTCCTTCCTCTGCCCCACGATCAGAGCGTGCTCCCCGTCTGTTCCCGTCCCCGCCCCGTCCTCCTCCTGCAGCCCCCGAGCCGATGGCCGGGGTCCCGGCGCTGCTGCCGCTGCTGCTGGCGCTGGCGCAGGCGGGAGCGGTGGGCGCCGCGGGCTCGGTGCGCCTGGCGGGCGGCCTCACGCTGGGCGGACTGTTCCCGGTGCACGCTCGCGGCGCGGCGGGCAGGGCGTGCGGGCAGCTGAAGAAGGAGCAGGGCGTGCACCGGCTCGAGGCCATGCTGTACGCCCTGGACCGCGTGAACGCCGACCCCGAGCTGCTGCCCGGGGTGCGCCTGGGCGCCAGGCTGCTCGACACCTGCTCGCGGGACACGTACGCGCTGGAGCAGGCGCTGAGCTTCGTGCAGGCGCTGATCCGCGGCCGCGACGGCGAAGAGGCTGCCGTGCGCTGCCCCGGCGGGGTCCCCCCGCTGCGCACCGCGCCCCCGGAGCGCGTGGTGGCTGTCGTGGGCGCTTCGGCCAGCTCTGTCTCCATCATGGTCGCCAACGTGCTGCGCCTGTTCGCGGTGAGAACCCGGGGCGCGCCCGGGGTGCAGCGTCTCTCCCCTGTCTTTGCCTTGGGGGTGCCTGTGGTCTAGTCTCCTTTCGCGTATCACTCTAGTTAGCCAAGAAGCCCTGCTCCCTGGGCCAGACGCAAGCCTGTCTGGGAAGGTTGTTCTGAAGATGAAAGTGTCTAGAGTGCCGGGATAACTGCGGCGTCCATTAATTGCCCATGGGCCTTCCTCTGCCTCCTTTCCTCTCGTTCTCTCTCTTCTCCCTTTCCTCTTTTCCTTCTCGCTCTTCCCCTCCCCTTTCCATAACGTCTCCATACTTCACCCTTTCTCTGTTTCAGCTTCAGACGTCTCTGTCTCCCCTGGACCAGTCCCAATCTGCTTCTTCCAGAACCTCCACGTCTCTGACCTTCACACCAGCCCCCACTTGCTCCCTTTTGTGTGTGTGTTGGTTTTGTTGTTGTTGTTTGCTTGTGTCTTTCTTTAATATGAGGGATTCACCCCTCTGCTCTGCTAGCCTCTCCCTCCACCGGTCTCTTTTCACACTTCCTGCCTGCATCCTTTCTCCTGAATCAGCTCAGCCATAATCCCCATTATTAATCACTCTAATGCACTAGGATAAACCCAGTTCCAAACAGACCCCTCTGTTAGACCAGACACAACCTTCAATCAAACAGCCCCTCCCCAGCTCTCCTGCCTGCTCAGCCCCTCCTGCGCTGGTGACCGCCTCCGCAGACCACCGCTTTGTGTGAACTGGGGGAAACATGTCTTCCTCTGGGGCTGACAGAGGTCCTTTTACAGGGTGAATGCTGCAGCCAGTATCTGGCCCCTGCAGACTGGCCTTGAACCCCATGTTCCATTAGTTCCATTCACAAAATGCAGGTCTTTCTCTGCGTCTTCCAGCCTCTCCATGTGGAGAGGCTGCTCCCACTTGCCCCGAGCACTCTATCCCGGGGTCCTGGGTCCTCACTGCCTTCCCTACCTAGGGTGACTGACCCTCCATCCACAGCCCAGGTGTCTTTCCTCACTCTAGATCCCTCAGATCAGCTACGCTTCCACGGCCCCTGAGCTCAGCGACTCCACACGCTATGACTTCTTCTCCCGCGTGGTGCCCCCTGACTCCTACCAGGCCCAGGCCATGGTGGACATAGTGCGGGCATTGGGATGGAACTACGTGTCCACACTGGCCTCTGAGGGCAACTATGGCGAGAGCGGGGTTGAGGCTTTTGTGCAGATCTCTCGAGAGGCTGGTGAGCTTGGGGCCAGGGCAGAGGGGGGTGGTCTGAGGCCTGAAGGGGCCTATGGAAAGGCCGTCAGACAGGGCGCAAGCTGTCAGGCGGGGCTCTGGGTTTATCGTGGGGAGCCTGGATGGTGCTCCCTGTGGGCAGGCACCCTTTCCTTTGGAAGACTCAGTCCCTGCCACGGTCCTGTGTGGTGGTGGCCTTGGTGGGTGAATGACCGACTTTGGCATCTCCGACCCCCAGGGGGGGTCTGTATTGCCCAGTCCATCAAGATTCCCAGGGAACCAAAACCAGGAGAATTCAATAAAGTGATCAAGAGACTCATGGAGACACCGAACGCCCGGGGCATCATCATCTTTGCCAACGAGGATGACATCAGGTGGGCCAGAGGGCGTGTTCTTCTGTAGCTCTTCTTGAAGACCCTACTGCCTCGTCTCCGGTATCCCAGCCACGTACATCCTCCCTTCCCCTCTTTCTTCCCCCTCCTACCTTCCTGCCACCGCATACCTTTTCTACTGTTCTGTCTGTGTCTGCTGGCCCCAGAAATGAACCTGGCCTGGTCTGGGTCACAATGCTCCAAGCCTAGCCGGAGAAACACAAGAATACACATCTAATTCTATAATTAACAGTGGGGGAGAGACTGGTGGGCACATGTAATGATTGTCGGGGAACAACTCTCGGGGCAATAGGTTATCAGCAGGAGGCATGGCCCCCAGCCTGGATCGCAGCAGGAGAAGGCAGGCCCTTCTTAAAGACAGCATGGAGCCATGCACAGCACGAGAGGGCAGGCCTGGAGTCAGAGCCTGGCTCTGCCTTCTACTACCTGAGAAACCCAGTGTCCTAAACTCCCTGCATCCTATGTTTCCTGATAAACAGGGTCTGCTAAGTGGTGCAGAACGGGATAGATGGCGAGAGGAGTCTGGAAGGTGACCAGGCTTACGAGGGAGAAGGACCTCAGGGCATCCCTCACCCTGTTCTTTCCAGGAGGGTTCTGGAGGCTGCACGCCAGGCCAACCTGACTGGCCACTTCCTGTGGGTTGGCTCAGACAGCTGGGGAGCCAAGATCTCACCCGTCCTGAACCTGGAGGATGTGGCCGTGGGAGCTATCACCATCCTGCCCAAAAGGGCCTCCATTGACGGTGAGTGGATGCATGCCCTCCCCTGCCTCTCCCACCCATATCTATCCTCCCCACAATGATCCCCTCTTGGGGGTGCTCATTTTCCCCTTCTATAAAATTGTACCATGACCCAGAGTCTCTTCTGGGAATTCTAGAATCCTGGGATTCTATGAACACATCCCTCCAAACAGTGTTTGAAATGCATTGGCAAATGAGGAAATGCACACACCACTGTACTGGGTGAAGAATTGTTAAGTTTTGTTTGTTTTAATCAGTGCCTGCATTTTGGTTCTGCCAAAGGCACTCTAATTTGAAGATGAGTGTGACAGGGAGAGAAAGCAAGGATGTGGGACTTACTGTCCTACTGATCAACTAATGAGGCCTGCCTCTCCACCCCTCCTCCACCATCCCACCTGTGAATATCTGGAAGAATGCAAAAAAGATGGTCACTTTACATTAGGATTGCTCATTTCCCCAAAGGCTAAACTGAAGACACCTTGACGAGGTACTTCAGGGCTATTTTATGAAGTACAGGCCCTTGTCAATACTGAGCCCTGACTTCCAGGGGCTCCCAGCCTCTTGGAGGTGCACACACACCCTTACCCTCTTTCTTTCCCTTAGAATGCATTCAATTGTAGGCAACAAACTAGATTGAGAGTAGTTTTAGCAATAAATGTATTCCATCACAAGACAAGAGGTCTCAAAGTAGGGGAAACGTCATGTTTGGGGCAATGAGTCAACGATGTTCTCAGAATCTTGAGCTCTGTCCTCCCTTCTGGCCCACCATCCTCTGTAGTTGCTATATGTCTTCTTGATTGTGATGTCTTGTTCACAAGGTGGCTGCTGAAGCTCCACCCATTACATCTTCACAGCAGCATCCTAACCAGGAAAGACAAGGCAGCAAAAAATTCTTTTATGTGGTGAGGCTCAGAGTTGGCAAAATTTACTGCAGAGTCCCTAGATGACTTTGAACTCATCAGCCAGGCCAGAAATTGATCACTTGGGCATCCCCAGCTGTAAAGTCAGCAGGTGTTGAAGGGACACAAGTGGTGAGCCATGGCTGGCTCATATGGGTGCCTCCCCTCCTTCCTCCTTCCCTCTCTCTCAGGATTTGACCAGTACTTCATGACTCGATCCCTGGAGAACAACCGCCGAAACATCTGGTTTGCTGAGTTCTGGGAAGAGAATTTTAACTGCAAACTGACTAGCTCAGGTACCCAGTCTGACGATTCCACCCGCAAATGCACAGGTGAGAGCTGCCCAGGGTGGGTGGTGAGGGTGGAGAGGGAGAGGGTGGGAAGCCAGGTTGGGTACCTGGGGGCCAGGCACACTTCCTCTGGGCATCCGTAGGACAGGTGAGGAACGCATCGGCCGGGACTCTGCCTACGAGCAGGAAGGGAAGGTGCAGTTTGTGATTGATGCTGTGTATGCCATTGCCCACGCCCTCCACAGCATGCACCAGGCTCTCTGCCCTGGGCACACAGGCCTGTGCCCAGCAATGGAGCCCACTGATGGTCGGACACTGCTGCAGTATATTCGAGCCGTGCGTTTCAATGGTGAGTGGGAGCCAGAGCCCCTGTGTGAGTGAAGGGAAGCCTGCTGGGTTGGAGTTCTCAGGACCTGGGACAGCCCAGGATGGAAGGAATGGGAGAGCAGAAGGGGATAGTGGGAGTACCTGGGCCTGAGACCTGGAGGCTTGGGCCAAGTTCTGGGGACCAGTTTTTGACACTTCTTTTTCCCCAGGCTTGAGTACCCCCTGCCCCAGGCTGCAGATTCCAGGTTCTGAAGAACTTGTTTGTGACCCTTCTTGCCTGGACCTCTCAGAGGGTCACACACAACTCTTTGCACCACTGCAGAGAGTCTGGAATCGTCTGGTCTCTCAGGGCACTGCCCGCACTGTGGACAGGCGTCCCACTCCACGCCTCAGGCTTCCAAATGCCTCCCCAGTCAGGCCTGTGCTGCCTGAGCACAGGGTATGGATCCGGATGTCCCCTGATACCAGGGGCCTGATACGTGGTCAGGGCTCAGAGTAAGGGTTTTTGAAAAGGCCCAGATAGGCTCAGCCGTGCTTATGGTTTGTGGGGAAAGCTTCACATCATGTTCAATTACTAACCTTTAGAAAACTAAAACCCACACTTCCACCAGGTGTTGAGTATCTTCTCTCTGCTAAGCTCCCTGTTAAAGAGCGTGATTTAAGACTTCCCTGGTAGTCCAGCGGTTAAGACTCTGCGCTTTCACTGCAGGGACCATGGATTGGACCCCTGGTTGGGAACTGAGATCCCACATGCTGTGAGGCTAAATAAATAAATAAATAAATAAAGTAAAAGAGCATGACATACTATCACTCCAGAATAGCTCTGCAAGGTAGTAGAACAAGCATCTAAAAGAAATAAGGCTTATTGTTCAAATCAGTACCTTTCTAAGTCGGAACTCTTCCTCTTACCTAGACACCTAAGCTTTCTTATTTTTTTTTTTAATTGTAGTAACATACACAAACAGTTGGCTTCCCAGGTGACTCTAGCGGTAAAGAACCTGCCTCCCAATGCAGGAGAGGAAAGAGATGTGGATTTGATCCCTGGGTCAGGAAGATCCCCTGGAGGAGGGCATGGCAACCCACTCCAGTATTCTTGCCTGGGAAATCCCATGGACAGAGGAGCCTGGCGGTTTACAGTATATAGGGTCACAAAGAGTCAGACAGGACTGAAGCTACTTAGCACGCATGGACACATAGAGTACAGTTGAATGGTGTCACTTGTGCGGTCAGTCTCCAGAACTCTTCACTATGCGAAACTGAAACTCTGCACCCATCACACATTAACGCCTCATGTCCCTCTCTCCCAGCCCCTGGCAACCACCATTCCACCTTTTATCAATATTAATTTGACCACTCTAAGTACCTCAATGAGTGGAATCACACAGTATTTGTCCTTTTGTGACTGGCTTATTTCACTTACCGTAGTGTTCTTAAGGTTCCTCCATGTAGAAAGTGTCCGAATTTCCTTCCTTCTTAAGGCTGAATAATATTCCATTGTATGTATAGACCACAGTTTGCTTATCCAGTCATCTGTCAATGGACACTTGCATTTCTTCCGTGTTTTAGCTACTGTGAATAATGTTACTGTGAACAAATGAGTGTATAAACTTCTCTTCAAGTCCCTGCTTTCAGTTTTCTTGGCTATATACCTAGAATTGGAATTGCTAGACCATGTGGTAATTCTGTTTAATTTCTCGAGGAACCACCATATTGGTTTCCATAGTTACTGCATCATTTTACATTCCTATCAGTGGAGTATAGGGTTTCAACGTCTCCATACTTGCCAACACTTTCTGTTGTTTCGACAGTGGCCATCCTAAATGGGTGTGAGGAGGAATCTCACTGGGGTTTTGATTGCAATTTCCCTGATGATAGGTGATACTGAGCACCTTTTCACGTGCTGGCTAAGCTCCTCCTTTGTCCCGGCCTTTGATGGGCTAGAGAACCAGCCGAGGATGACGGGCTCTCCTTTCAGGCAGCGCAGGAACCCCTGTGATGTTCAATGAGAATGGGGACGCACCTGGGCGATATGACATCTTCCAGTACCAGGCGACCAATGGCAGTGCAGGCAGCGGCAGCTACCAGGCGGTGGGCCAGTGGGCGGAGACCCTCAGGCTGGATGTGAGTGGCACAGGCTGAGCTCTGGGCGCAGGGAGGCGGGCCCACCTTCCTGGAGGCCGGAGTCACAGGCCGCGCTGTCCTGCCCCAGGTGGAAGCCCTGCAGTGGTCAGGAGACCCCCGAGAGGTGCCCGAGTCTCAGTGCAGCCTCCCCTGTGGGCCGGGGGAGCGGAAAAAGATGGTGAAGGGCGTCCCCTGCTGTTGGCACTGCGAGGCCTGCGACGGGTACCGCTTCCAGGTGGACGAGTTCACTTGCGAGGCCTGCCCGGGGCACATGAGGCCCACGCGCAACCACACGGGCTGCCGCCCCACGCCGGTGGTCCGCCTCTCCTGGTCCTCGCCCTGGGCGGCCCCGCCCCTCCTCTTGGCCGTGCTGGGCATCATGGCCACCACCACCGTGCTGGGCACCTTTGTGCGGCACAACAACACACCCATCGTCCGCGCCTCCGGCCGTGAGCTCAGCTACGTCCTCCTCACCGGCATCTTCCTCATCTATGCCATCACCTTCCTCATGGTGGCTGAGCCCGGAGCGGCGGTCTGCGCCACCCGCAGACTGTTCCTCGGCCTCGGCACCTCCCTCAGCTACTCGGCCCTGCTCACCAAGACCAACCGCATCTACCGCATCTTTGAGCAAGGGAAGCGCTCCGTCACGCCTCCGCCCTTCATCAGCCCCACTTCGCAGCTCGTCATCACCTTCAGCCTCACTTCCGTGCAGGTGAGTCCGCAGGCTCCAAGGTGACGGGCTGGCAGATGGGATTGGGGCTGAGGGTAAGGGCACTGACCTCCACTTTAAAGATCAGACTCACTCTTCTATTTTGATCTCTATTTAAAAAAAAAAAAAGCACCAGGAGCTAGGGGGCTGCTGGTTTTGTAAGTAGAACTCATTTAGGAGCAATTGTTTCCTCCTAAGGTGGGGAGTGCAAGCATCCAGAGATTCTTCTGTAAAACAGTGAAATAATTTTCATAAACTGAACATGATGTTCCACAGTTTGGCTCCCAGGGCAAAGAGATACCTGATGAATTTCCCCTAAGCAGAGAATCTATTTCCATAAGGGGAGTTTCTGCTGCCCAGTCAGTCACTGGGTAACCTGGATGAGAGGCATAGGGTCTGATGATATTACTGTGGAATGAAGCATCCAGTTCCATAAATAGCCAGAATGTCATGCTATATGTACAGCAAAAGCAGAATTCCTTCTGGGTTTCCTCTGAGATGGTAATGGAAATTTGGAAATGGCTCCCGTGTTATGTAAAGGGTACTAGGAGACAGATGTGTGCGTGACATTGCAGAGCCAGCCCAATTCTCAGGGCCAAGTTGGGGGGCTCAAGTCATTTGTACACAGCTCTTTCTCCACTCCAGGAAAGCTCTTCTTCCTACCTACCTCTGCATCCTTCCCACCCATGGGCAATGCAAATGTCCACAACTGGAAGGTTCTGCCCTCTTCCAGCATATAGATGGGTTTGAGTGTCCTTCATCAGGGCCAGCGTCTCAGTGCCCAGCCCATCCTCGGAAGGCACCTCACTGCTTCCTGCCTGAAACCTCCGTGGCACCCTTCACCCCAGGATGGAGGTGCTTACATTCAGTGTTCTCCTCTGGCTTACCTGTGGACTCCCTGCTTTAGACCGCCCTTTCTAGAAATCCCAAACCTCTTCTGAGATGCACACCTTCACGGTCACACGGTTATTTAGCAATATAATGGATGTGAAAGGATATCTCATCATTTTAATTCGTCTCTCCTTTCTGGTGCAGCTGGCCTTTGAGGTTTCGTCTTCTGGGATGTGCCTGTGCCTGCACCTGCTCCTGTGTTTTGCTCAATTTCTGTTATTTTATAGAAGTTGGTCATGTGTACTGGATGCTAATTCTTCTGTCAATTACTTAGGCTGCAAACTCAGTGAGGTGCATTTTGGCTGCTATGCCCATGTTTCATAGGCCTTGAGTTTTCATTTCTCGTGGGCAACTTTCTTCCCCATTTAGAGGAGTTATAAGAGGAGCCTCCATGCTTCCTTTCTAGACAGTGGGTGGAGTTTTATTTTATTAGTCCCTTGTTCATGGAGCTTCTGCTTTAGGGAGAATCACAAAAAGATGCTCCTTCTGGATGTACAAATTCCTTTAAAAACTTCCTTTCCTCTAGGCTCACATAGCCCTACTCCAGATGCACAGCATTGCACTGAAGTGTTGGCTAGGATTCGGCTTCATTCCTCACAAATCAAGCATTCTTATTCAGTGAATGGCCTGCTCAAATGTATAGCACAGCTTTTCCCAGGCCCCACCTCTATGCAGGTGTCTTGGTTCCTACTGCCCAGCTTCCCTTGGCTCAAGGCCATGTCTCCCCTCACTGTGAAGGAATTCATTCTCCATCTGCTCCTTGTTAGGGCCTGTGACTGACTCTGACCTCCCTGGCCACCCAGCATAAGCTTACATTCGTACCATTCTCTGTCCGGTGCCTCTCTATTTTGAGTTTCACTATGCATTCCCACCGGAGAAGGCAATGGCACCCCACTCCAGCACTCTTGCCTGGAAAATCCCATGGATAGAGGAGCCTGGTGGGCTGCAGTCCATGGGGTCGCGAAGAGTCAGACACGACTGAGCGACTTCCCTTTCACTTTTCACTTTCATGCATTGGAGAAGGAAATGGCAACCCACTCCAGTGTTCTTGCGTGGAGAATCCCAGGGACGGGGGAGCCTGGTGGGCTGCCGTCTCTGGGGTTGCACAGAGTCAGACACGACTGAAGCGACTTAGCAGCAGCAGTGCATTCCCACATGATTTCATGATGTCTTGCTCAACAGTTCTTTGGATCTGGAGAAGGAAGGGTGCCCTCAGGAATGAGGTGCCCCATATGGTTAGATTGGATCCAACTAGTCTTTTCACGTCTGCAGAACACACGATCCTGCCTCCTTGGGGAGGAGCATCTCTGCTGGGCCTTGTCCTAAATTGATGTGACATGCACTGACTCCTCCCCTAAGCTGCCGTCATATCCTTGCAACAGGTTATGAGGGTTTCTGTTTGGTAGATGGAGGAGGTATGTTTAGGGCCACAGTTCCAGAGCCTCTGCCTGCAGTCACTTTCCCTTGCTTGTTGCTGTTCTGACTAAGTTGTGTCTGACTCTGCGACCCCATGGACTGCAGCAGGCCAGGCTCCCCTGTCCTCCACTATCTCATGTCCATCGAGTCAGAGATGCTATCTAACCGTCTCACCCTCTGCCGCCTTGTGTAGCTCAGTAAATGGCACTAGTGCTTTATTGACTATGCCAAAGCCTTTGACTGTGTGGATCACAATCAACTGTGGAAAATTCTGAGAGAGAAGGGAATCCGAGACCACCTGACCTGCCTCTTGAGAAATCTGTATGCAGGCCAGGAAGCAACAGTTAGAACTGGACATGGAACAACAGACTGGTTCCAAATAGGAAAAGGAGTACGTCAAGGCTGTATATTGTCACCCTGCTTGTTTAACTTATATGCAGAGTACATCATGAGAAACACTGAGCTGGAAGAAGCACAAGCTGGAATCAAGGTTGCCGGGAAAAATATCAATAACCTCAGATATGCAGATGACACCACCCTTATGGCAGAAAGTGAAGAGGAACTAAAAAGCCTCTTGATGAAAGTGAAAGAGGAGAGTGAAAAAGTTGGCTTAAAGTTCAACATTCAGAAAACGAAGATCATGGCATCTGGTCCCATCACTTCATGGGAAATAGATGGCAAAACAGTGCAAACAGTGTCAGACTTTATCTTTTTGGGCTCCAAAATCACTGCGGATGGTGACTGCAGCCATGAAATTAAAAGACGCTTACTCCTTGGAAGAAAAGTTATGACCAACCTAGAGAGCATATTCAAAAGCAGAGACATTACTTTGCCAACAAAGGTCCATCTAGTCAAGGCTATGGTTTTTCCAGTGGTCATGTATGGATGTGAGAGTTGGACTGTGAAGAAGGCTGAACACCAAAGAATTGATGCTTTTGAACTGTGGTGTTGGAGAAGACTCTTGAGAGTCCCTTGGACTGCAAGGAGATCCAACTATTCCATTCTAAAGGAGATCAGTCCTGGGTGTTCTTTGGAAGGAATGATGGTAAAGCTGAAACTCCGGTACTCTGGCCACCTCATGCGAAGAGTTGACTCATTGGTAAAGACTATGCTGGGAGGCATTGGGGGCAGGAGGAGAAGGGGACGACAGAGGATGAGATGGCTGGATGTCATCACCGACTCGATGGACTTGAATCTGAATGAACTCCAGGAGATGGTGATAGACAGGGAGGCCTGGTGTGCTGTGATTCATGGGGTCGCAAAGAGTTGGACACGACTGAGCAACTGAACTGAACTGAACTGAGTGGTTGAAATCCAGGAAGAGGACATCTAGGCCCCCTTACCCAGTCAGCCCCGATGTTCCCAGCACAGACTTCCACTGCAGCCCCTCCTCCCCACCTGCCCACTTTGCCCAGTGACAAGGCCCTTGTCCCTCCTGGACAACCCTGCCATCTCCACGGTGGCCTCAGGCCTGAGCATTCCCCTCAGCAGGCCAGGAGCCTTGAAGAGACCCTACCCTGCCAGAGATCTCAGTCGAGGGTGAGTCTGGGTGTGTCCTTGATAACCATACTGCCCCCTGCAGGTGGTTGGAGTGTTGGCCTGGCTGGGGGCCCAGCCCCCGCACAGCGTGATTGACTATGAAGAGCAGCGGACGGTGGACCCAGAACAGGCCAGAGGTGTGCTCAAGTGCGACATGTCTGATCTGTCCCTCATTGGTTGCCTGGGCTACAGCCTCCTGCTCATGGTCACGTGCACGGTGTACGCCATCAAGGCCCGTGGCGTGCCCGAGACCTTCAATGAGGCCAAGCCCATTGGCTTCACCATGTACACCACCTGTATCATCTGGCTGGCTTTTGTGCCTATCTTCTTTGGCACTGCCCAATCAGCTGAAAAGGTAATCTGGGTCCTGACTTCATTGGGTTTCACGATCTCGTCTGTTTCCTGCTTGTCCATGGAGCGGTTCAATTGTTCTAAGTGCTGGGCCCATATGAATGATTGATTGATTGGTTGGCTGACTCATTCACATGCTCATTTGTCTTTCTAGGTTCCCTCTGGTTGTTCTCTCCTTCCCTTTCCCTTTGTTCATCCATGCTTCTATCCACCAATTAACTTTTTTTATTAAGTTACCTTTTCATATATTTATCTCTGCCAATCCGTCAGTTCATTTGTTTGACCACTGTGCATTCATTTATTCATATGCCCCGTGGAACTTTCATTTTTTCACCTCATGATCCCTTTGTTTGCCCACTTGTTCCTTTATACAGGTTGTATTAATCCATTCATTCGTATATTTGAAAACATGTTCATTCATTTGTTAATGAATATTATGCTCTAGCCCTTTTTAGGCATGTGAACTGTTGCCCTAGGTGTGGCTCTCTGTGAATAAACCTCTTGCTTCCCTCGGTCGCTTGTCCACTCAGTCATGTGCTGCTTTCCCTTCTTCCTGCCTACACCAGAGCCACACGGTTACTGTCAATTCTTCATGCCATGGGGGCCTTTGTTTACACTGCTCTCCTTTATCATGCGGTCATTCCCGTTCAGCTGACTGAAATGGGCTCACTTCCAGGCTGTGTGGGGGCAGAGGGTGGGTGAGAGCTGGGCTGAGTCCACCTGGTCCTTTCCTCTGTGGCTTAGATCTACATCCAAACCACGACACTGACTGTGTCCTTAAGCCTGAGTGCATCCGTGTCCCTCGGCATGCTGTATGTACCCAAGACCTACGTCATCCTGTTCCACCCGGAGCAGAACGTGCAGAAGCGGAAACGGAGCCTCAAGACGACCTCCACAGTGGCAGCCCCACCCAAGGGTGAGGACACAGAGGCCCCAAGCAGCAAGTAGAAGAAGAATGGGACACTTGCTCCCCCTCCTCTTTTGTCTTTGTTTCCTTGCTTCACAATGGAAGCTGTGAAGAGTCCCAGTCTGCAGTGAGCAATCAGGGTGGGGAGTCCGCAAAGGCCAGGCCTAGCAAGATGGAACTGGCCTGGACCCACACGACACATTTCAGCCCCATTTTTCTGTGGGTCTTGGCTTCATGCTTCCATCTTGCCAAGAGCAGGCACTGAGAGAATCCTCTTCTGGAGAGGGATTAAACTTATATTCACTGGGTTGAAGTCAGAGATAGTGGTGAAGCCTTGGGCTTGGCCCAATGTGAGTGAATTTCCTCCACCTTGATCAACCACCAGAATCGAGGGATTGAGCAGTATATGAGAACGTGTAGACTCCAGAATGAAATACCGGGTTGGAATCGGAGAGGAGCCGTTTCCGCAAGAGCTCTGTGGCTCTGTATTTTGGACTGTGTAACTTGGGCTTGGGTAAATATTTTGCTGGTACAGAGGGATTGAGCCTTGCATGAGAACCCTGTGGGAGAAGATGGGCCTGCACAGGACAGAGAGAACTGGGGTGCCCCATGAGGTTATTTGTGTCAGAGTCTTTTCTCCGACCTCTTTTCTCCTGGGATCTGGGGGATGTCATACTTAGAGAACAGCTTTTTTTTTTTTTTTTCCCCCTTCCCATGTGTATTCACTTAAATTAACCCTGAACTTTAAGAAGATGAGATATACTAGTGTGGGTAGTGGTTGGAGAATAAACTATCAATGTGGCATTTACCCTCCTCTGATGCCTGTTCTCAAGTTCTAGGTTGGGACCAGTTACAGAGAGAGTTGTGTCCATGGTGAAGATTCATTCCAAGTGGATAACTTGGGATGAATATCCAAACTGTTCTCTCCCAATATTTACTGGGAGATCGCCTTTGAAAAGCATGCATGAGGCATGGAAAGAAAAATGCTTGGACAGCAAATGCATTTTTCAGTAATCTATTTTTAACAAAAGGTTTAGTTTAAGTTATGGAATTTTATTTCCCTGGGGTAGAATTTGAATTTGTTAAATTGACTCTTTATTTATCAGTATAAATTCTCTAGTGGCTGATGTTTGGAACTGGTTTTGAAGATTCAACTGTACTTCATCCAATAGGGACTCTTCCCTAGACAGAATCTCTGCATAATCCATTTTGACCTTAGGACCAGGTGTTTCTGCACTCTTTAAAAGGGCTTCTCCTCAGAATAACATTTTTGGTGTACAGATTCTCCTTCCCCACATTTGTTGTATTCCTAGGAATTCTCTGCAGTGCGAATTATGACATTTCATATATTGCTGGGTGCTTACCAAAATTCATTATTTCATACAGCTTCTCTCCTGTGTAGATTTTCTGATGTACAATGAGCTGTATTTTCTTGCTGATGGCTTTTCCACATTAGTGCTTTAGCAGGGTTTTTCTCCTATATTAACTCTTAAGAGAACAATGAGCTCTCCTCTCCAAATGAAGGTTTTCCTGTATTTGTTGTTTTCTTGCTCTTTCAGTATAAATTCTGTGTTATGCAGAGTCTTGACTTCTAATTGAAAACCTTTCCACAGTTGTTACATTTTTGTGGTTTTCCCCACTCTGAATTCTGTGACTTAGAATTTGGATTATTTCTTAGTAAAAGCTTTTCCACGTTTAGAGGATTTCTTCACCCACCCCCCACCCCACCATATGAAGTTTCTGACTTAGAGTCCTGGCTTCCTGCTGAAGACTTTAACACCTCCCAGTTTCACTCCGACTGGTCTCTCTGATGTGAATTCTTTGAGGCACAGTGAGTTCTGCCTTCTTCTGGCCTTCTCACATTCAGTCCACTCACAGAAGAGGCACGCACCATTTTGCGTGCAGTGGGGGCGGCCTCTATTGCCAAAGGCATTGTCATATTTCGTACATTTGTGAGACTTCTCTCCTTTCCGATTTCTCTAATGTGTATGAAGGTCTGACTCCTGGAAGAGGCTTTCCCACATTCAGCGTGTACATAAGATAAGATCTCTCCCTTGGATCACTTCTTCGCTGTTCAGTGAGGGTTGACAGATCCCTGCAGTTTTTCCATGTAATTTGCACACAGTTTGCCTTCTCCAAAATCCAATCAATTTGAACCCCTGAAAAGGTTTTTTCTCCAAAATTTGTGGAATTTATAAGGCATGCTGCCTGTGTGTTCCCTTCTCTGTTGAATAAGAGCTGGGCTGTACTTGTAGGCTTTCTCACCTTCATGGCCCTTGAATGATTTCTCCTCTGTGTGGATTATATGTTCCAGTGAAAATGGGGTTCTGGTTGCTGGTTTTTCCATCTTACAATCACAGTATTTTCTGCAGTATGAGTTCTCTAAAGCAGAGTAAGATTACATTTTGATACAAGCTTTTATTCAGTATGTCCAGTGTGTTGAGATTTGTACAGGAGGGATTTTTAAAATGTTTTTTTAACCCCAACAAAACAGGTTTATTGAGATATAATTGACATACAATAAGCTGCATGTAGAAGGTTCAATTTAATATGTCTTAGCATATGTAACTATTCGTGAAATCATCACAATAATCAAGATAATGAACAAATTCATAATTTAGAAAACTTTCATTATACCCTTGTAACCGCCCCCCTTGGAGAGATTTTTTTTTTTAATTCTTATGCATTTTCATAGTGTGATTTTCTTGGGGACACATTCACTACAACTTTGTCACATTTATTACATTTCGTGACCTTTGGAAAATTCTCTCAAATTCATTACATTCATTGTCTCTCACTTTACTCAGTAATTTCTTATTAAATAAATGTAACTTTTCCTAAAAGTTTGATTTGGGTTTTCTGTTGCTTCTGTATATAGTTATTGATTTGCAAAATTCCCTCTAAAGTGGAATAAAATCCACAATTCCAAGTGAATCTTTCTACCATCATTTTATAGAAAGAAGCCTCTTCAGGAATATTCTGTCATACTGACATATTTGCCTCTAAATATGAAATATTCCCAAGGGTAACTATTTCCCACCTCTTGGGCTTTTAGGGGGAAGTCTTCTCCAGTAGGGACATGGTAGAGTACTGAAATCTATGACAAGTAGGTTGGGAGTTTCAGAGACACCATTTTAATCTGTGAAGCAAGGAGTATGAATAAAGATAGGCTTGGAGAAGGAAATGGCCACCGACTCCAGTATTCTTGCCTGGAGAATCCCGTGGACAGAGGAGCTTGATGGCCTACAGTCCATGGGGTCACGAAGAGTCAGACACGACTGAGTGACTGGGCTTTCCAAGTGGCACTAGTGGTAAAGAACCCACTTGCCAGTGCAGGAGAGGCAAGAGATGTAGGTTCAATCCCTGGGTCGGGAAGATCCCTAGAAGAGGGCATGGCAACCCACCCCAGTATTCTTGCCTGGAGAATCCCATGGACAGAGGAGCCTAGTGGGCTACAGTCCATGGGGTCGCAAAAAGTCAGACTCAACTAACGTAACTTAGCATCCATGCACAGCTCTGAAAGGGGAAGACTGAGGGGGAGGATTGAATGAAAAAAGGCAAACAAGGGTGCAGAGAGGCACTAGTGGTGACGGGACTGGATTTGGACATGTTAAGCCTCATCATTTCATTCATGGATTACTATTACAGGACACTAGTCTTTCTGCTCCCTGTGTTTCCCTCCTTACATCCTACACACCAGTGTCAAATCATCATGCCAGGGCACCAATTCCCCACATTTACAGGAGCACTGCTGTGGGCCCTGCCTTCCCCCAGCACCTGCATCAGGCTGTGACTATTCTGTTTCACCTACAGACTTGGAAGCAGAAGTCACAGGAGGGGTCACAGGAAGGGTGCAGCAGCCTAGAGGATCATGGCCTCATGCACTGCTCACTGATATAATCTGACAGATCAATTACCATTCGGTTATTCTACCAAAGCTCTTGAGTATTGAATTTACCTATAGTATCAGCTTCTGAGTTTTTTCCCTGGAAATTTTCCAGGATCCACAGACATTGTCTGGCCCCTTCCATCATATACTTCCTTCAGTCAGCTTTCACATCTTGAATTGTACAGCATTAAGGTTAAGACATTTTGAGGTCAGTTCCAGCTCTGCAACTTGCTAGATGGATGACCTTGGGCAAGATAATTAGCCTCTGCCATAGCTGGTCTCCTTAATGACCTCCATGTGCATGCATGCCAAGTCACTTCAGTTGTGTCTGACTCCTTGCAATTCTATGGACTATAGCCCGCCAGGCTCCTCTGTCCATGGGATTCTCCAGGCAAGAATACTGGACTGGGTTGCCATTTCCTCCTCCAGGGGATCTTCCCGACCCGGGGATCGAACCTGCATCTTTTACATCTCCCACATTGGCAGGCAGGTTCTTTACCACTAGCGCCACCTGGGAAGCCCCAATTATTGACCCATTTATCTACTACTGACCCTCCTAGTCCTACCAATCACTGTCCATACAGACGCTACTCATTAAGCAGAGTCCTCAGCTGATCAGTCCCAACACCCCATCTCAGGCCCCATGGCCCTCTGATTCATTGATCTCTACAGACTTCTCATTAATTGTTGCTCCAACAATTATCACTGGATTATCATGCTAAGCACCTGGGATACATCAGTTTATAAAACAGACAAGGATGGTTTCCTTCATGAAACTTACATACTAGTGGTGGAGACAAACAATAAATAATACATGAGATAAATAAATCACATATTAGGAGGTGATAAAGTGCTGTGGATAAAAGGAAACAGAGCAGGGCAGGGAGAATGGAAAAGGCCAGAGGGGATGGGCTACAATAAAGTGGTTAAGCGTAAGCTTCATTGAAAAGGTGGAACTTGAAGTAAGTGGGGTGTGAGCTATGGAATTACCTGCGGGGAGAAGGGTCTAGCCCATAGAGCAGCCAGTGCAGCGGCCCTAGGGCGAGGGTATGCCTGTAGGTTTGAGGACCCAGTCAAGAGCCTGGCTTGGTTGGAGCAGGTTTGAGAGAAGGAAACAATGTGAAAAAGCTAGGTGAGGTGTATCAGTAAGAGTTCTCCAGGAAAACAGAACCAATAGAACACATGGGTTTCTCTGGAGAACCCTGATAGATTACAGAGATACAGAGCATATATAGTACATGTAGATAAAAGATAGAAAGCCTAACAAACAGATCTACCTCTCATCTTTGTAACTATCTACCTGTCTAACCTGTACCCAATAGAATGTGTGTACTATCTTTCTATGTGTGTGTAACTCTTAATGTCAAGAGATATTTTAAGAAATGGCTCCCATGATTGTGGGGGCTGGCAAGTCGGAAATCTGTAGGGCAGGTGGCAGGTTGGGAGCTCAGGCAGTAGCTGATGCTGTAGTCTTGAGGCAGAATCTCTTTTCCACCTGGAAACGTGAGTTGTTGCTTCCAGGGCTGTCAACACTGGATGACTGGATGAGGCCCACTAACGTTATTGAAGATATTCGCTTCTCTCCGCTTGAAGTACGCTGGTAGTATGGACCATATCCACACAATACCTTTATGACAACGCATTGATTAGTGTTTGACTGAATCAATGGGCTTCCCTGAGAGCTCAATTGGTAAAGAATCCGCCTGCAATGCAGGAAACCCTGGTTCAATTCCTGGGTTGGGAAGATCTCCTGGAGAAAGGATAGGCTACCCACTCCAGTATTCTGGCCTAGAGAATTCCATGAACTGTATAGTCCGTTGGGTCGCAAAGAATCGGACACGACTGAGCAAATTTCAGTTTCAGTTTGACTGAATAGCTGAGTATATAACCTAGCCAAGTGGATTTATAAAACTACCACATGAGATAATGAGGGTAATCATATGGAGCCCTGCAGGCCATTAATAATTACAGACTTGCCTCTAATCTAGGGGAGAGGAGGAGACATTGGAGGGTTCCATGGGAGGCTTTAAAAGAGGAGCGAGATGGTTAAGTTGAAAGGAACACTCTGGTTACTGTGTTAGGAATATCTCAGAGACATCCTTTGTGCATGAGTCTTTTCACAGTGTATTACATGCAGACTAGGGTGGTGGACACATTCATTCCTTGAAATAACACTGTTCTCAATCACGTATGCATTAGCATTCTTAGAAACACCTTTCGATGTCACCTTACACTAGGGGAAAATGATAAAAAGAAGAGAGAAAAGAGGTGAGCAGACGGCTCTGGCAGCCAGAATGACAAAGTCTCCAGCCCTTGACAGTACAGCTTAGCGGTTTGGTTTCTAGACTCAAAAACACTTCACATTTAAAACGCTTACTTTAACACTGTGATTTAGGACAACTCACAGGTTCCTAATCTATACAGTGAGTGGGATAATCATCAGCTGATAGATAACCGTTTGTCCCCACAAACCTGGGGGTTTGTATAAATTTCTTGACATGACGTACTGTCAGAGCCTGACTGAAAGTGTATGTTCAGTGACTATTACCCATGATGTGAACATACCTGTTACTCTATGACGGTATGAATAAAAATGACTAGAAAGGGTAAGAAAAGCTGATGGTTATGGAAAACCTGAAAGATGAAGAGGTGCACCATGACCAACTTCTCAAGGAATAGCCACAGACACCTTCTTTATTGATACTATCATTTAACTCAGATGAATTATTGTCACAGCTGCATAACTGGACTCTCAAGATCCAGTCTCCCCCTAACTTCAGGCATCCACAATATTTTCCTACCACAGGATCTGTTAGAGTAGGGCCAGGATACAAATAGCTGCTTTTTTTTAGCACCTCCACAGGTATTCCTGATAACCACCTTTGCTAACAAACCACTTTCCTAGTGAAGAAGTGTAATTATGATATTCTCTTCACTTATTTGAGTCTATCCCCATTGCCTACTTAATAAGTTTAAACATATAACATTGGTTAAAAAAAAAAAAAGCCCTTTAAGATCCATCCTCAGACTACATCCTCATTGACAATGAATGGCAGAAATAATATAACTGGATAGGATATTTAAAATTCTCTGGTCTGCTCTTTTTTTTTTAATCAGTAAAGAAACTAAAGACTAGAATATATAAGATTTGCCCAAAGTTACACAGCTAGGAAATTCCAGAAATGAAAGGCAAATCTATGTCTCCAAGAGCATCACCCCTACAAAAACACAAGACTCTCCCCAAAGTATCCACGCATAGCGTCCTCCACATTGCTTGCCACTTCATTCCAGTTTTAAAGATCTTACTGTACATAGCCAAGTTTCATGAAGACTTTGCTGGCAGTTCCATTATTTCTGTGAACTCCAACAAGGATTTGTTCTCATATCCTCGTGGTGCCTCATACACTGCGGCTGCTTATTATGGTTCATAATGAGCATATATGGTTCATTCACCTTTTTTAATCCCCAGTGACTCTGAACATTCATAATTCAAATCTCAGGAGAAAAATATTTGCAAATATATTAAATTTAAATCCTTCATTTTTAAAAACAATTCTCATCTCTAAAAAAATAAAGTGGGTAAAATGCAATATTAGAACCGATAGCAGAACTGTGTGAGAAATAACATGAAGACAGAGGACTTACTTCTACTGACACGAAGACTCAGTCATTTTCATTCAGTATGTATTCATCTCAGAATTGTTTTCACACATGTTTCATAACATACAGGCATACAGTAACATCAGAGGCAATATGATTAACTAATCAAGGCTGATCCCTTTAGAACTGGTCAAAATTTAACTTCACATTAGGTTCAAAAAATACTATACGATTTCTTCCAAATCATGTACCATAGTTTTCTGGAAACACATCTTTTCCAAAAACAGGTTACTGAATCTCCTTGTTTCCATGAAAGGCAGACACTTCTTATAACTATTCTACTCCAACTTAAAACATTTTTTGCCTAAAAGATAATTTCCATGTAACATATTGACCTGTGGAAAGATTCAGATTTGCTACACTGTTAGGTTTCAGTGTTGATGCCTGGATATTAATGCCAATTTTAACTTTTAATACATTGCTAAATTTCCACAAGAGTCTCTCATGAAGACTGAATGCTTACAAGTAGTAGGTAAAGAAAAGAGGTATAGTATGCCTGGGCAGAGGCAGAGAAAACAAAAAATTATTTAAGTCCATCTATGTTGACATTGCTTTGCCAACAAAGGTCCTTCTATTCAAGGCTATGGTTTTTCCAGTAGTCACATATGGATGTGAGATTTGGATTATAAAGAAAGCTGAGCACTGAAGAACTGATGCTTTTGAACTATATATTTATTTATAAATATATAAATTTATTTATTTAAATTGGAGGGTAATTACTTTATATTGAGTTGGTTTTACCATACATTGACATGAATCCACTATAGGTGTACATGTGTTCCCCATCCTGAACTCCTCTCCCACCTCCCTCCCCATCCCATCCCTCTCGGTCATCCCAGTGCACCAGCCCTGAGCACCCTGCCTCATGCTTGAAACCTGGACTGGTGATCTGTTTCACATTTGATAATATACATGTTTCAATGCCATTCTCCCAGATTACCCCACCCTCTCCCTCTCCCACAGAGTCCAAAAGACTGTTCTATGCATCTGTGTCTCTTTTGCTGTCTCACATACAGGGGTATTGTTACCATCTTTCTAAATTCCATATATATGCATTAGTATACTATATTGGTGTTTTTCTTTCTGGCTTACTTCACTCTGTATAATAGGCTCCGGTTTCATCCACCTCATTAGAACTGTTTCAAATGTATTCTTTTTAATGGCTGAGTAATTTTCCATTGTGTATATGTACCACAGCTTTCTTATCCATTCATCTGCTGATGGACATCTAGGTTGCTTCCATGTCTTGGCTATTATAAACAGTGCTGTGATGAACACTGGGGCCCACGTGTCTCTTTCATTTCTGGTTTCCTTGGTGTTTATGCCCAGCAGTGGGATTGCTGGGTCATATTGCAGTTCTATTATAGTTTTTTAAGGAATCTCCACACTGTTCCCCATAGTGGCTGTAGGATAAGACTCTTGAGAGTCCCTTGGACTGCAAGGAGATCAAACATGTCAATCCTAAAGGAAATCAGTCCTGAATATTCATTGGAAGGACTGATGCTGAAGCTGAAACACCAATACTTTGGCCACTTCAGGGGAAGAACTGACTCATTGGATAAGACCCTGATGCTGTGCAAGATTGAAGGCAGGAGAAGAAGGGAACGACAGAGGATGAAATGGTTGGATGGCATCACCAACTCGATGGACATGAGTTTGAGCAAGCTCCAGGAGTTGGTGATGGACAGGGAAGCCTGACGTGCTGCACTCTTTGCATGCCACACTGAGTCGGACATGGCGGAACTGAAGTGAACTGAAGACCTCTACACTCACACCAGATGCAGAAAGCCAGCAACAGACACCTATGCACCAGAAATGAGAAAAGAGGATAGTTTTTTTCTTAAAGACACTGACTGAGAAAGACTGAGGTCTTAGATACAGGAGTAGGTCATGGCAGGGTGCAGGAGTGAGGAATTGAACTAGAAACAAATGTATTATTTACAAATCTACTTGGAGAAAAAGCCATTGCTTCTTACCCGCTCTTGGAGTTCTATAATCAATCAACTACTAATCTGAAACAAAGGCAGAATGAAGACATATTCAGACTTGCAAGGATGTCAGGTTCATCTCTTATGTTTCCTTAGAATGCTTTTGGAGAATATCCTCCAACAAAAACTACAGAGTAAAGCAAGGAAGAATACATGGGATCCAAGAGGCGATGGATCCAATCCAAGCAATTAGTGAAGAGAAGATCTAGTTGGAAGTTCAGTTCAGTCACTCAGTTGTGTCCAACTCTTTGCGACCCCATGGACTGCAGCACACCAGGCTTCCCTGTCCATCACCAACTCTTGGAGCTTGCTCAAACTCATGTCCATCAAGGCAGTGATGCCATCCAACCATCTCATCCTCTGTCGTCCCCTGTAGGCAATTTAGAAAGTAAGTAATCTAAATCAGAGGAGGACCAAGGAGTCCAAATGGAGGACTACAGTGTAAAAGTGAAGTAAGTAGAAAAAATGGCTGATTCATATGACAATACATCTGAAAAAATTAAGGATCTGTGGAAATTAATGTAAGCAAAACATTCAGGTGATTAACTTAGGAAAAACACAATGCTGTATAAAGATAAAAATTTTATTCTAGGTCCCAGTTCTGGATAATATGGAGTAAGTAGACTCCATTCTCTCTCTCTTCCTCTGAATGCTGCTATAAAACCTGGACAAAAAACATGGAATAGCTATTTAAGGACTCTAGAAAATAAATGATAACAGGCATATTTGGGGATAAAGCTAAAACCTGAATATCCCTAGTTTGAAATCTGGCCTTGGACACTAGGGTTTGAACAGAGTTCCACAATAATCCCTCAAGTTCTGAATCAAGATAAGGATCTTAGATCCTTATAGGAAAATGCACCATAATCCTTCTTTTTTTCCTTTGTTCTCTCATGCCTCAGTCCCAGGCAGTTTGGGGGAGGAAAAATATGATTTTTGATATGTTAAGATTGAGATCTCAATTAGACATCCTAGTGGAAACCTTGAGTAAGCTGTTACATACATGAATCTGGATTACACTGTAGATGCCCATGCTGAACATGTAAGACTGGTTGGGAGTCCTCAATCTGTCCTCAGTCTACAGATGGTATTTTAAACCATTCATTTGCATGAATATAAAGAGAAAAGAGAAGAGGTCAGAGGGTAGAATGGTACTCAGCAGTCAGGGAGAGGAGAGAGAACTATCAGAAGATGTTATTACCATGGAACAGTAGGAAGAAAGTAGGAGGAAATAGCAGCCCAGTAATGCAGGAGGAAAACAAAGAAAATTGTGTAGATCTAAAGCCAAGCAAGAGGCTTCCCAGGTGGCTCTAGTGGTAAAGAACTTGCCTGCCAATGCAGGAGATTTAAGAGACACAGGTTCGATCCTTGGGTCAGGGAGATCTCCTGGAGGAGGGCATGGCAACCCCCTCCAGTGTTCTTGCCTGGAGAATTCCCTGGACAGAGGAGCCTGGTGGGTTACAGTCCATAGGGTCACACAGAGTCAGACACAACTGATATGAACTAGCATGCACGCAAAGCCAAGTAAATAGAGTAATCAGCTATGTCAAGGGCTGCTGGTAGGTGATATGAGCACTGTGAACTGATCATCAAGTTCAGCAAAGGGCACTGTCAGCAAAGGGCACCTTATCAAAGCAGTTTCAGTGGGAGAGGTGGGGGCACTTGACTGGAAGGGTTTGAGAGAACAGGGGGTTCTACCTATGGGATGAATGAGGACAAGTTTATTAAAACCCAAATCTTCTCATTAAAACAATTAAAAGGCACAATAAAATATTTTAAAAATCTTCTTAAAAGTATCAAAAAGCTGAAAAGATCATGAAGATTTACCAGGTCAAAACCTAAGTAAAAATGTGATCCTAGAAAGTGACTGATGAAGTAGCTTTCTGCCTGATGGCATTTGAAGATTTGAAAGCTGATTTTTGACAAACTGCTGGGGCAAGGTAAACAGAGCTCAAAAGCCACAGTCAGTTTCATGGGGAGCATCTAAAAGGAAACCCTCCCATTTTAAAGCTGGAAACTGAAAGGGCTACACACTTCAGGGTGAAGGAGAAAACAGAACTGAACATGTGCCCTTCTCTGTAGCATCCAGAGGATTGCAAGGATGTGTGTGCACTTCAGAGTAAGAGGAAAATGAGCCAACCCCTAAGATTTTATGACCACAGGACAGCCTTCATGTGGGTGGGAAGCCAGATTCACCTTCCCTGAGTGTTCTAAAATATCCCAGACCATTAAGTGCTTCGCACAAACAAAAGCGAATCTTCCCTGGAAGAACACGCCTGCAGCTAGGCTTTAGAATTCCTTCAATATAATTGTTTGAAGACAAGGAACAGCATAGCACCAAAAAATAATCAATCAAATAGGGAACTAAGGTGCCATGTTAAACAACCAGCAGAAACAATCTGGAGCAAAGACTCCGGATATTGAAATTATCAGACAAGAATTCTAAAATAACCTGCTTATTTTGAGCCTGGGAAATAAGCCCTTCAACCCCTCCACTAGCATTTCTTCTTCAAAGACCTCTACCTAGAGAAATGTGAACTCTATTTCCGTTATAAAAATATAAATTCTTCAACCAGGCTCCTAGTGACAGACTTAGGTTTCCTAAGTCCAGGGTTATTTTTTGTAGCTTTCTTTTTTCCTTTTTTTTTTAATATTAAACAATAGCTATTGATGACTTCCCTTGAACTATCCACATTTTCAAGGAAAAATAATAAAATAACCTACTTACTATGAAGACAAGTTTGAAACTATCATCTGTGAAAGGGATCACACACAATCTAGCATTTAGAGTAGAATAAAAGATTTACTTTAATTTTGCTATGTAACATTTCATTTTGCTATATAACATTTCTGCAGAGGACAATGCTGCAGTCTGTATATAGTTCCATAAGGTCAAGTTTGCTAACCATGCTTTTTTATATCATATTGACTTTTTGCCCAGTGATTCAAGTTTTTTAAAAAAGCAAGAAAAGATAAAGGGCTAAAACCACATAGAGATGAAGGCCCAAGTGCCAAAAATGTGCCCAAAGTAGTAACTCTTGAACTCCATTCAGAGACGCTCCTTAGACTAAGCTGTTTATCAGGGAATTCAACTGTGATGGAAAACGATGTGTACAAAGTGAAGTGAAGTTGCTCAGTTGTGTCCGACTCTTTGTGACCCAGTGGACTGTAGCCCACCATGCTCCTCTGTCCATGGGATTTTCCAGGCAAGAGTACTGGAGTGGGTTGCCATTTCCTTCTCCAGAGGATCAGTCACCATGCTCCTCTGTCCATGGGATTTTCCAGGCAAGAGTACTAGAGTGGGTTGCCATTTCCTTCTCCAGAGGATCTTCCCGACCCAGGGATCGAACCCAGGTCTCCCACATTGTAAGCAAGGCGCTTTACCATCTGAGCCACCAGGGAAGTCAAAGACTCTTTAAATCTTCACTGAAGTGAAAGATTTTTAAAATCTTCATTGACATTCTCACAAGCATTAAAATCAAGTTATAATTATCTTCTTAAGTAAAGTGAAAGAAGATTTTCAGATAAATTCCTTCAGAAATACACACATCTTATTATCTACATTTTAAGGTCAATCTATGTTTTTAAGTCATACATATATATATATACACACACATATACACATAGATAAGATAGATATACATATATATCAACCCTGATAGTTCAGTTGGTAAAGAATCTGCCTGTAATGCAAGAGACCCTGGTTCAATTCCTGGGTCGGTAAGATCTGCTGGAGAAGGAATAGGCTACCCACTCCAGTATTCTTGGGCTTCCCTTGTGGCTCAGCTGGTAAAGAATCCACCTGCAATGCAGGAGACCTGGCTTCGCTCCCTGGGTTGGGAAGATCCCCTGCAGAAGGGAAAGGCTACCGACTCCAGTATTCTGGCCTGGAGAATTCAGTCCATGTGGTTGCAAAGAGTTGGACGCCGAGCAACTTTCACACACTTCACTCACTCATTTATATATAGACCAATGAGACAGAATCCAGAAAGAACAAAATATGTGTGAAATCTGGTAAAAGGTAAAGATGACACCTTAAATCAGCGGGAGGAAAAGATGGCTTAATTAATAAATAATGTTCTGACATCTGGATAGCTATCCCCCCAAAATTCAAATTGGCCCTATAATCTCACATCTTACGCCAGAATTATTTCAAGGGATCAAATATTTTAAAGTAAAATATAAAGCTGGAAAATAGTGGGTAATTTAAAAAGTAATCTTGGTGTGGATAAGTACTTTTTACTTGTGATTTAGAACTCAGAACCAATAAAAGAAAAGATTAATCAACTTTGTTTAAGAATCAAAAGCTTTGTAAGAAACAAAAACACCACTATCCACAAAGGCAAAGACCAAAACCAAAACTAATAAAGTACATTTGCAACTCATGACAATAGCCTAATTGTCTTGTTATAAGAGTGCCTTTAAATTGATTTCTAGAAACCAACAAGCCTAGAATGAGAAAAACAATGGCTCTTAAGCACACGAAATGATGGCCAATCTAATAAACACATGAAATGATGCCCAACCTAATTCACAGTAAGATAAGGGCACTCTCAGTTATGATTAAGTACCAGGATCTAATGTTTAGCATGGTGACTGAATTAATAAAACTGTATTGTACACTTGAAAGTTGCTATGAGAGTACAACTTCCACGTTCTCGCCATTAACAAGAGCAAAATGCTAACTGTGTGAGGTGAAGGCTGTGCTAACTAACCTTATCGTGGTAAACATTTTGCATATATATGTACATTGAATCATTACATTGTACCCCTTAAACCTACACAATGCTGTAAATTGATTATATCTCAGATTATATTTCAATCAAACTGGAACGAAAACCCATCTTGAAACACCCTTTTGCTCAGACTGGCAAAGATCAAGGAGTTAGCTAATGTTCTGTGCTGCCAAGCTGCGGGGCCCCCACCTCCCATGCCTGTGGACACACGGTACAGCCTCTAAGGAGGGCTAGATGCCACTGGTTGGCTAAGTTAAAAACTGCAGGCACCCTTCGGACCTAACAATCCACTTCAGGGAGTTTTTCCACCAAAAATACTTGCCAGTGCACATAACCAAGGACATTAATTGCAGCATTTCTCTTTCTTTAATAATTAAAGCAGAACATGCTGTTTTTCTTTTTAACAGGAGAAAATACAAGGTTTATTTGCATGTGCCTGAGGAGCTCTCAGTAATAAGTAACTTGCTGAATACTCAGAGGTAAAGGCTTATATATCAACTTAACAAAAGGAGGAGCTTCACTGGGAAAGTATACCAGGTTCTGTTGGGTGCTTTTTTGTAACAGACCATTTTATACCCTGCCTTTTTTCTTAATATATATATTTTATTGAAGTATAGTTGCCTTACAATGTTTCAGGTGCACAGCAAGGTGATTCAGTTATACATAGACACATATATTATTTTTCAAATTATTTTCCATTATAGGTTATTACAAGATATTGACTATAGTTCCCTGCATTACAGTAAACCTTTGTTGCATATCTATTTTTTTAAATTAGAAATCTAGCATTCTATTTATACTAAGTCAAACAAGTGGAATCAAAATGTCATCAAAATATTTGTTAGGCAAAAGTTCATGTTTTCTAAAATACATATATTACACATACTATTTCTATGTTCTTTTTTTATGTTCTTTCTCAAGCCTTAAAGAACATTTAAAAAAAAAAGAAGAGATGGAGAAACTGGAAAACATAAACTAAATGAAATGGGAGTACTGAATATGAATAGAAAAAGTGAAACAAATTAGATAAAAGAAAAAGATCATCATTTTAGTTAGCATCAAATTCAAGTTAATTCCTGACTTCTCCATACTTCAATGTGCTCTTATCACATGCAATGGAATATTTTGCAGCTATTGGAAAGAATCATAATGGAAAGATCTTTGAGATATGTTGCTAAATAAAAGCAAAATGCAGGACAACATATCTAGCACCTGTGTTATAGAAAGTTGACGGTTGTATATGTACAGACTATCTCTGGAAGGACACATCAGTTTAGTTCAGTTCAGTCGCTCAGTTGTGTCCAACTCTTAATGACCCCATGGACTGCGGCATGCCAGGCCTTCCTGTCCATCACCAATAACCAGAGTTTACTCAAACTCATGTCCACTGAGTCAGTGATGCTGTCCAACCTTCTCATCCTCTGTCATCCCCTTCTCCTCTCGCCTTCAGTCTTTTCCAGCATCAGGGTCTTTTCCAACGAATCAGCTCTTCGCATCAGGTGGCCAAAGTACTGGAGCTTCAGCTTCAACATCAGTCCTTCCAATGAATATTTAGGACTGATTTCCTTTAGGATGGACTGGTTGGATCTCCTTGCAGTCCAAGGGACCCTCAAGAGTCTTCTCCAACACCCCAGTTCAAACACATAGAAGCTGGTAACTGCTGTTACTGCTGGGAAGGGAAACTGGAAAGGTGGAAGAATGGGAGACAGGAAGTTACCTTTCACTGTGCAAGTTTCGAATTTGTACCATGTGCTATCAAAAAAGAAAAAAATGAAACTACATTAAACCACTTTAAAAACAGTGATGTTAAAGGAAAACAAAACAAAACAGTGATGTTATCTACTGAAGAACACTCAGAGGATAACACAGTCACAGTCAACACCCGCTCCCTCTCCCACCTCCCCCCACTTCACCGCTTTCTTTCTCCTCCCCAACACTGATTCACCGTGTAACTGGTTGAGTATAGTGAAGTCACTCTGTCGTGTCCGACTCTTTGCGACCCCGTGGACTGTAGCCTACCAGGCTCCCCTGTCCATGGGATTTTCCAGGCAATAGTCCTGGAGTGGATTGCCATTTCCTTCTCCAGGGGATCTTCCCAACCCAGGGATCGAACTCGGGTCTCCCGCATTGTAGACAGATGCTTTACCATCTGCGCCACCAGGGAAGTCTATACCACCAGGTTGAGTACAGGTTTCCCTTAAAATGTAGCCCTGGGGATAGAAGTGCATTTTATAACCCATCAACTAATTGAAGTCATTTTATTTTAAAGAGATGTGTCATATCCCCTACAGGCCTCAGCAAATTATTCCTTGGAAATTGTTAGAACACCTGTTTCCTAATTTAACACACATCTGCTCATCCTACTATGTGCTCAACTTGAGTTGGGTGCTGGGCCAAGTTCTTAACATAAGCTCACAGACTTGTTGGGGAGCTAGATAAAGAGACAATGATAAGTCAATCTGGAGTGCCAAGAGCTACTAGCAGTTCCCTTTTGGCAGGGTAAGGTGATAGATGAGGCTGGACAGGCTACATCGATCTGGTTGTGAAGGGCCTTGAAGGCCTTGCTTTTAAGCAGATGTGACCGTGGTTGGATCTGCAGGATGGACACGTCACATCACTGGTGGCTGGAATGGGAGATGGACTGGAGCCCACCACAAAGGCTGGCGGGAGCCTGGGGAAACTTACCAGGAGGAATCTGGTATAGGACTGCCTGAAAATATTTATAACTCCTTTTTGTATCAGGATGGCTAAAAATGGTAAAATAACATCAGGTAATAATCAGAGTTGTGTCAGAGAGTGACCCTGTACTTTGGTTAAGTAAGGTATGTTGCTGAAATAAATTAACAATTGAACTTTAGGTGGTTAAACAGTTTTTCTAACTTTAGAATTTCCTATTCACTACAGGGAAAAAAGTTGGGAAAAAAAGAAAAGCACAATCTTTTATGCTCTGGTAAAATGTATATATCAGTGGCAACTACCTGTAACTTAGACATTTGAAATGTAAAAACTAAAAACTGGCAGTGGCTTCCTTTGTGTTAAAGTGCCAAAGGTCATCGCACAGGCTGGTCAGGCTATTGAGGTCTTGCCTCTTCCCATACAACCTCATCTTGTTCACATGATTCCCAACTCTGGCTTCATCCACACCTTTTTAAAGGTTCCTAGCCAGTCCGTGATGGGCTTCCCAGGTGGCCCTAGTGGTAGAGAATCTGCCTGCCAATGCAGAAGATGCAAGAGATGCAGGTTTGATCACTTGCTCAGAAGATCCCCGGGAGAAGGGCAGAGCAACCCACCCCAATCTTCTTGCCTGGAGAAGCCCATGGACAGAGGAGCCTGGCGGGCTACAGTTCATACGGTTGCAAACAGCTGGACACTGCTGAAGTGACTTAGCATGCACACAACCAGACCATGATCATTCCTACCTCTGAGCTTTCTTTCCCACTTTTCTCATATGTTCACTCTATCTAGAACACTCAACTTCATTCCATCTGTGGCTCTTGTCATAAAGTAATTCCTCACTGAGGTCTGCTGCAACCATGCAGTCTAAAGCTGGGCCCCTGACTCTTTTTCATACTATCTTTATTTACTCATTCCACATACTATAATTACTTGCTAAATATTAATATTTATATTTCCTTTTATAACACCCATCTTCACTATTTAAGGTTCATGAAAGTGGAAACTATGCATGTATAACCACTGTATACTATGCTTGGCAGAAATTATTAAATGAATGACTATCTCCCCCTTTCTGGTTTTCTGGCCACTAGCATTCCCCTTTCAGAACACCTCTAGAACGGGCATCCCTAGTAATAACTCCCTCATTTGGGCTGGGTGGGAGGACCTGCTGTCGTTATCACAGGCTCCCCTCATGAGATGTCCCAAGGCCATGCTGTCACACCACACTGCCTCTCATCTACACCCACATCAGCCTCTCCCTGACATTTAAAGCTAAGTGGCTCTCTAGGGTGGCCTAGAAGGTACCATAAAGGAAGTGACCCACTGCAGTACACAGCCTGGGTCAATTCTTTGATTCACCCTTTACCAGTTGTGTGACTTCTGACAAGTCTCTAATCCTCTCTTCAACCTTCAAATGGGGATGGTAGAAATGGTCTCACATAACTGTGAGGATTAAGTGGGAATGCTTACAACAGTACCTGGCACCAGGTATGCCCTCAAGCATTAACTGTTACCCCCAGGGACTGATGACACAGCTCTTGATATTCCACAGCCTGAGCACTATGCTTTCTGGGGTCAGGTAGGTTTAGACAGTCAGCACGGGGAGTTAGGACCACATTGCCATAAACAGGTAAACACACTTGGAAGCACCATTTCTAGCCACTCTTCAGTTCAGTTCAGCTCAGTCCTCAGTCATTTCTGTTTGTGACCCCATGAATCGCAGCATGCCAGGCCTCCCTGTCCATCACCAACTCCTGGAGTTCACCCAAACTCTTGTGCATTGAGTTGGTGATGCCATCCAGCCATCTCATCCTCTGTTGTCCCCTTCTCCTCCTGCCCCCAATCCCTCCCAGCATCAGTCTTTTCCAGAGTCAACTCTTTGCATGAGGTGGCCAAAGTATTGGAGTTTCAGCCTCAGCATCAGTCCTTCCAATGAACACCCACTCTTAGTGATATCTAATTAGATCACCAGGCAGCTTGCACATCTTAAACACTGCATAATTTTCTCACTTATTTTCAGAAAGACACATTGATTAGTAATTCTTATGGAAACATTTTTTTCTTTCTGAGGATAGTGATGTGTGGTGTACAGGGTAAGACAAAGAATGAGGAGGGACATGTCCATACAACCAAACCCCGACATGGGCAGAGAACCATCATGAGCACAGTGGAGATGTCCTTGGGTGATGGAAATAGTAGAGCCTTGTATTTTTATTCCCTTCACAAATTGATATAAAAATATCGAAAGTAAAAATAGGATCCAAAATATATTTAGCAGGAGTTGAGGTGGGCACCTTCCCACTGCAGGATAAAGCAGGTAGGAGTGGTTATTTCCAGATTGTCCTGGTGGCTAATCCAGCATGGGCGGGTAGAGCAAAGTACAAAGAGGGTAAGGAAGGGGAAAGAATTAAGACAGCTACAGGCTGTGCACTCTTAGATTACATTCACATGTAGGGAACTAAACATGGTTATTTTCTCAACCAAAGGCATGCATGTAGTTTAGAGCTCTTTGTTCCAAGACTCTGCGGCTGGAAGCCCTGGTCTGCTGCAAGGTCAAGGTGCCATTTTAAGCGCAGTCACTGAATATGGAGAAAGGCAACATCTTGATGAGGTGCTGCTCTCTAGCTAGGCAAACTTACCAGGGAGAACTCAGGTGCAAAATGAATCAGCTGGCGATGAGGAAGTCCTGATGAGAGAATTTGAGTGGGGAAACTTGGAGAAATTATTTTTCCCTCAGGAGCTGGCACTTTCAGTAGCTATTCATGGGAGCCTGGAGACATTGAAGAATATAACAAAAAGTCTACAAGCTAATTCTCTACTCAAACACTTCCCCAGCCAGAGTAGAATTGGTACTTCCAAGGGCAATTCCAAAAATCACTGGGCAATTCCAAAGTGCCCTAGGAAAGCACTGGTATGGGAGATGGGTTCTAGGTCTGCTTCTGTGTCCTTTCCCTAGAGTCCAGGTGAATGGGATGGGTACACTGGCTCAGCACTTCTTCTGCCACATGTCCAGACTCATTATTTTGAGATGGTATAGATGTTGGTGTGCTGGGAAGTGTTTGCACCACCAGGGAGTAGTGAGGGGTGGGCTGGATGTGCTGAGGATGGAGGGTCCCAGTCATCTTCATCTTCCGTCTCAGTGTCTATCAGCAAAACTAGAAAAGCGAGTTGCAGAATGAACTGCTCCATCTAGGAGGCTTGGGTCAAGAAGAGTCCTTGTCACTAATTGCTCAACTCTTTTCGAACGCCATGCAGACTGCCTGGCAGAAGCAAAGGTGGCTGAGGGACTCTAAGTCAGAGTTCTCAAAAATGCACTTTTGGGGTTAAGCCAAAGGTCAGACTGCTGACGAGCAGAGTCAGACTACTTCAGATTTAAAAAGTACAAAATAGCACCCAGCCAACTTTGGCTCCCTTAGTTGAGAAGGTCATACATCACGTGTTAATAATGTGGCAGAATAAAGTCACTGCTAATAGTCAGGTCAGATGAATCATAAATACATCCAAGTCGGCTCAGGCATTTCTAACAGGCCATTTATTTTTGCCTTCACAGACAAGGGAGTGACTAGTCATCTCAGAGGTCTAATTTCATGAAGACCCAAGCCTAACAGGAGCAGTCTCAGGGAAAATGGACTGTCATTGGATGGAGGGCCATCAGACTGCACTAATGCTGGTAGAAGGACAGCTGCTGCAGCTGTCACTGGGATGAGTGGCAGCAGGAACTGCCGGGAGCCAGCGTGAGGAATCCCACCCGTGACAAGGTCATGCGGCAGAGATCTGATGGGCAAGGCGAGTCAGATCTCAGGGTGTCCCCCTGGTATTTCCTGAGCATGTAGCCCCCAAACCAAAAATCTGTCGGCCTTTGTACTCTGCTTTTCCACTCTTCTGACACACTCTGGAAAAAGTCAACTCAGGGCTTTAGTCTTCTGCATTTGAAAGGGATGTTTCAGTTAAACACCCTCTGATAACTCTCTAGCTTGCCTAACAGGTTCCCCCAGACCTCTTAAAGCTTGTGAATTGCTTGCAGCCCCCCAACCGCAGGAGGCACAAAGCTTAAAAACATCTTAAAGATACAGAGCCTTTTCTAAAGAGCTAAAAATCATATTGGTGACGGATTTCACTGTTGACTCAATGATTGCTGCCAGGCCTCCATATTCTTTATCTTTTAGGCACCTGGGAGGATGTTAATCAATGTAAATGGGATATGGAAAAAGATATGTAATAGTTTTGGTGTTAGCAACACTAGATTTTTTTTTTTTTTTTTTTTAGCAACACTAGATTTTTGAGTTACTTTTCTTTTGTTATAAATCACTGTACTCCTTTTACTTGTTATAAATTGCTGTATCTTTGATATGTAAGAATGTAACTTTATTTAGTGCTTTCTGAGTGGCACCAGACTTTGAGAAGAACAACACAAATAAGTCTTCTGGTTGACAAACCCTTATCAGAAAAAAGGCTGTAAAATGTTAATTGGCCCTTTTGGCCGGAAGATGATGTAAATCACCTAAGACTTGTGTATACAACTAGGTATGCAGAGAGAAAAGCCTGGTTTTGATAAGAGTCTGGGCTGCTAACGCTGCATAATTTTGTATTACCCATTGATCTGTATGTACAATCAAAAAGGTATAAAAGGCCTTTCTAGACAATAGAGGCCGGGCCAGTCATTGGAAGGACTAGTTTCCCCCGTGTCTCCTCTTTACTCTATTTTCTGGCTGAATTCCCATCTGGGGCATGGAGGCTCACCATGTCTTACTTGCCCCGGCTTCTAAGATCCACGAGAGGGGGAGCCCAAGGTGGGGCACCCCCCTACTATTCAAGAGGACGCCGGTGGCCTAATGTAGATGGTGCAAGCTCCTTGTCTGGAACTTTATTGGCTTTCCACATAAACCAAGTTATTCAGCCTCTTTTCTCCACTAAATTTTCCTACTACACTATTTCTTCCTAATCTTATATTAATAAATAAGTTTTTTCCTCGCCAACACCGTCCACGCTTCAAATTACTCTGGATCCACTGGGGCTGGACCCCGGCAAGGAACCTTAGCCCAAAGGCAAGCAAACGCCAAGGGGCAACAGCTCTTATTAAAAACAAAAGGAAGAACTCAGCTGAGAATGAATTTCTTGTGAGGGATTCAAGGTAAGGAGGTAACAGAACCAGCGGGACAGAGGGATAGTACTGAAACCAGATCTCTGCAGCAGTGAGCAGTTTTCCAAGTTTATTGTTGAATCTGGGGTTGCCAGCCATGAGAAGCTACGGATGAACATGTATGGGCCCAGGGCACGGTGGATTCCAAGCAACCTCTTGAAATTCTGCTCCACCTGCAGCTCATCCGGGGAGAAAGGATGAGTTGTTGATCACCTAACAGGAGATAGCAACTCAAGTAGGCGGCTTTATTAGGTGGTAGCTGAATTTAAGAGAATTTGGGGCTTTAAAGCTTCCAAGTATGTTCAACCTGAAGTCTTGATTCCACCATCACAAAGAATATCCTCTCCTGTAACTTGGAGCTGAGGTACAGCTTTCATAGGGGCTGGCAGGTCACCCAACTTGATGGAGAGCACTTTCACAGACCAGGAACCTGCCACACAGCTTCCCAAATGACAGCTGACTTGCTCTTCCACCTTCATGCCTTAGCATGCTCCAGCCTGCAGTAGTGTGGGCTTCCCAGTCTTTGTGATGGGGAAGGGGAGATGCCATGAGGGGCTGTGTTTGAAGGCAAATGGATGTTATTTTATCTGTGATTTCTACTGACAGCACTAAAGAATTAAAGATAGTGAGGGAACTGTACCTGCAGGACTAGAGTATCACTCCGACTTCTGGGAGTGGCCCCTGCCAGAGAATGTCACGGTGCTGCTGATCACTCCATGTAATTACTCCACGCTGCTCAGTACTGTCAGAATGGGGTAATCTTTAAATGGTAGAATACCCAGGTGGTGGAGAGGAAATAGCAACTTTTAAGTGCAAAATCAGAAATTCAATGCTCTCTCCATCTTCTATGAACACAGAGTTGATACCTTCAGAAAAGTGGACAACAGGAAGGCAAGGACCAGGATCCAGCAGTTCAATATTCTGGGAGCAACAAATATACTCTAATGCAGTGGATACAGAGGACTGCCCAGCCAAGGGAAAGGGTGGTTAAGAGCACTCTGACAACCTGCCCGAAACTCTAACCTCAACAGTTGCACATCATGAAATGGCAAGTCACAGAAGCAGAGGTGGCCCAGAACACCTCTAGGTTTTAGAATCATCACACCCAAAGTTGAGCATTCCCCTGACTGCCATGTGTAGAGTACTACAATGCAGAACAATTGGAAGAAAATGTCTGCACAGACTGTGTCCCTAATTTAGGGATTATCCAAGGGTGAGAGTCAAGCTGAAGCCCAGAGGAACTGGGTAACTCAGGAATTTAGATCAACCTCTGCCTTCCAGACAGGGGTCCTGTGTTCTGGAAGCTGGGTTTAGTGCAATATCCAGGATCATGGGCTGTGTATGAGGTCAAGTCACCAGTCCTCAAGAGCAAACTGGGTGGTAGTAATTGATGTGATGCTACCAATTAGGAGTTGCTAAATCAAAAAAGGACACACTGTTCAAATGAATTATCCCAGGAGGCAAATACAAGTAAGAAGCCAGTGGACATATGAACCAGGGAAGTCTGACAAAAGGTGGTTTGAAGCAGAAGGCAGGAAGCATAATTTAACTCCTGGGCCACTGCACTTTCTTTACACTGGTGTCAGCAGCAGGGGTTGAGGAAAACAAAGGGTCCCATTAAAGGTAGAAAGCCTCCTACAAGTAAAGTAAAATGCTTTTAGACCATTTTCTTTTTTGTTCCTTTGCTTCTTAACCTTAATTTTTACAATTTTATAACTTCTCTTAATGGTGAACATTAGTTCACCATAGAAATTATTCTATGTTGTTAATGAAAGTCCATTCTGGTTCTGATACTTGGTAATTCAGACTAATTAAATATCACTGCTATTCAACCAAGATACTTCCTGAAGTATGAAGAGTGTTTGCCATTCTTAAGGTTTCAAAACCCATACTAGTGTGAACCTTGATTCTCAGTAAAAACAAAATGACTATCTTCAAGTAAGCTTTCATGGTTATTCTCCTGCATTCAATAATTAATACACTCAGTCTCAAAGCTCTTCCATGTCACTTTTCTCCTATATGATGTCTCTGATGCTGAATGAGGTTTGCAGTCTGGTTAAAAGCTTTCCCACATTTATTACATTTATAGGGTTTCTCTCCTGTGTGAATCCTCTGATGTTGAGTCAGGTGTGTACTTCGGATAAAGGCTTTCCCACAGATTTTACATTTGTAAGGTTTTTCTCTAGTATGAATTCTCTTATGCTGAGTGAGGGCTGAATGGTCACTGAAGGCTTTCTCACATATATTACATGTATAAGGCTTCTCCCCAGTATGAATTCTCTGATGTTGGGCTAGGGCTGATTGGTCCCTGAAGGCTTTCTCACACAAACCACATCTGTAAGGTTTCTCCCCAGTATGAATTTTCCGATGTCGAGCAAAGGATGAATTATCCCTGAACGCTTTCCCACATTCAATACATTTATAAGGTTTCTCTCCGGTATGAATCCTTTGATGTTCAGTAAGGGAAGAGTTCACCCTGAAGGCCTTTCCACATTCATTACATTCAAAAGGCTTCTCTCCAGTGTGAATTCTCTGATGCTGAAGAAAACTTGTACTCTGATTGAAGGCTTTCCCACATTCATTACATTTATAGGGTTTCTCTCCACTATGAATATTCTGGTGTTTGGTAAGATGTGCCCTACACACAAACGCTTTGTCACATATATTACATTTAAAAGGTTTCTCTCCAGTATGTATTCTGTGATGGTGGGCAAGGTGTATGTTTCGGATAAAAGCTTTTCCACATAAGTTGCATTCAAAAGGTTTCTCTCCAGTATGAATTTTCTGATGATAAGTAAGTGAGGAGCTCACTGAGAAGGCCTTGCCACATTCCTTACATTCATATGGCTTCTCACCAGTGTGAATTCTTTGGTGATGGATGAGGTGTGTGCTCTGGTGAAAGGCCTTCCCACATTCTCTACATTCATATCGCTTCTCTTTAATAACAATTTTCTGATTTGCATTAAGTTTTTCACTATGAATCTTCTGATGTTTACTGAGGGTTGAACTCTTAGTGAAGACTTTTCCACACTCACTACATTCAAAGGCTTTTTTGCTAGACTGAAATCCCTGACTTTGAACAAAAGATGAGTTCATGGTGCCATGTTTTCCAGATTCATCACATTTCTGGTCACCAACCACAGACGAAGTTTTCTCATGAGCAAGCATCACTTGCTTCAAGTTTATCTCCTGGCCTCCATGCTGCCATTCCAACAGGTTATCATATTTCCAGCAACTATCTCTAGTGAATCTTTCCTTTATCATCCACTGACCCAATTCTCCTTCAGGAATATCTGTCTTGAGAACAGATTTCTTATTCATAGGTGTAATCACCCAGTCTGAAAGACATTAAAAATAAACATGTCTGTTTTATCATAGTAAAACATCTAGTTGGGATAAGTACATGACCTTGTTTATAATGCTAACAAAGAAGTTGCAATTTTGAAGACTTCTTGAAATGAATATAGAAAAAGGGGAGAAGAGGTGGATAGAAGACATGGCAGGACTGGGTTGATCAAATATACTATGTATGAAGCAGGAAAATTTGGAGATGCCATTCACAAATCATAGGCCTGAGTAAAATATTTATTTTCTTTGTGATTACAGAGAAGTTACCTGAATTTTAAAGTCTCAAAAAACCTATACAGACAGCAATATGCTAACAGATAAGAAAAAAAAATGCATCTTATCTATTTTAGTGATATGGGCTTTAAAATAACCTAGATGTGGCCTTAAGAAACCACTGCAACTAGAGGTCAACATCTGGTAGAAAAAAAGTTCAGCTTTCAGAATAACTACTAAAATCAGCATTTATGTTCTGTAAACTCATTTCAGCATTCAGATGGAAAACAAAAAGTTAGGCTGTGAAACACCGATATCTACTCATAAAGTTAGGACTTTCTGCTGTGGTAAGGGCTTCCCAGGTGGCACTAGTGGTAAAGAACCTGCCTGCCAATGCAGGAGATAGAAGTGACCCCGGTTTGATCCCTGGGTTGGGAAGACACCCTGGAGGAGAAAATGGCAACCCACTCCAGTATTCTTGCCTGGGGAATCCCATGGACAGAGGAGCCTGGTGAGCTGCAGCCCATAGGGTTGCAAAGAGTCAGACACGAACTGAAGTGACTTCACACACATGCATGCTACTGGTGAGGAAGCAACGTCTTCAAACCTATATGAATGTGACACTGATATGAGGAAAATGTACCATGATGATATATATGTCAGCCCAGAAAATTTGGAACAAAGCAGAAAATCTGCCAGGATACATCCGGTATTTCTTGGAGGCAAGGCCCTGAATTTGGGGAAAGGACTATACTAGTCATTAGAAATGCGACTCTGCTAACGGCCATGGTCTCATGAGTTGTCTGATAAGATGATTCCTCTCCCCACAAACAAACTCCGCACTTACTCAACAACATTCTCACTTGGTCTCATGGTAGCCTGATATTAACAAGCAGAATTTGAATGAACATTAGTTTCTGGTACATATTTGTGAACGTCTGTCTTTTAGTTTGTCTATTTAAGACTCTGTACCAAGAAATGCAATGATAAGCACTTGATATTAACATAGATGATGCAAAGATTCCTGGGAAAGCCTATCAAGAACAAGCCTCCCTCAACACTTTTTTCTCCTACTCCCTCCAGAAAATCTATACAGAGCTATAATCATTATCATCATCATCATCTCCTTGTACTTATCTGGATAATAAAGTTAAACAGGTGTACTTCAAGGTAAAATCCTTGTGAGCTTAGAATAACATATCTTCACTCAAAAGAAAGAATGTTTAAACACCTGTTTTGCCAAATCTCAAAATCTTAAGAACTGAATTTTGCTTCTGGACCTGACAGAGTGGCCCTGTGGCAGACCAACATTACTGTAAAAAATAACTGAAAAAAATCTGCACTGAAAAAAGAATCTGTCTAAAGTCATCAGATATCACTTGAGGCCAACATGATAGTCTAACATTTGAGAGAGAAGGAAAATACAGAGAGGCGATCCAGTTTTTTTCCTCACAGAATTTGATGAATTCTTAAGTTTCTCAAGGCAAGAAACTAAGCTAAGTAGAAATTCAGAATTCTCTATAGTCTTATAGTACCGTTGAGCCAAAAATTGGAGTTCAGGACCTTCTCGGGGTGGGATGAGTGGTGGTCACAGTAAACATATAAAGCTCTCAGCTGGGACTCCTGGAGGGTTACAACTCAGTAGCAAAGGCTTCATGAACATTCAACCCAATCTCCAGCTAAAGAGTCCCTGGATGGATTAGGAAGGTTTGCTTTCACTCCAGCTGTCTACCAGAGGGAAGGCAAGCTTTCTCTGGAGGGAAAATAACGTCATCCAGAGCTTATTCACTCCTTCAAACATAACATCAAGGCTATGGTTTTTCTAGTAGTCATGTATGGATGTGAGAGTTGGACTGTGAAGAAAGCTGAGCAACAAAGAATTGATGCTTTTGAACTGTGGTGTTGGAGAAGACTCTTGAGAGTCCCTTGGACTGCGAGGAGATCCAACCAGTCCATTCTGAAGGAGATCAGCCCTGGGATTTCTTTGGAAGGAATGATGCTAAAGCTGAAACTCCAGTACTTTGGCCACCTGATGCGAAGAGTTGACTCACTGGAAAAGACTCTGATGCTGGGAGGGATTGGGGGCAGGAGAAGAAGAGGACGACCGAGGATGAGGTGGCTGGATGGCATCACGGACTCGATGGACGTGAGTCTGAATGAACTCTGGGAGTTGGTGATGGACAGGGAGGCCTGGTGTGCTGCGATTCATGGGGTCGCAAAGAGTTGGACACGACTGAGCGACTGAACTGAACTGAACTGAACTACATAATGTCTAGGATTCAGTCCTAAAGTACCAGGAGTACTAAGAAATTATTGAATCAAGATAAAAAGCAAATAATAGACCGAGATCCTCAGAACTCAGATACCAAAGTTATCAGACATGGGGTTTAAAAATAAGTGTGAATACTATGTTCAATAAAACAGATAAGAATGAGAATTTTAACAGAGAACTGGAACCAAAGAATCAAGTGAAAATTCTAGAACTGAAGAATATAATAATGAAACAAAGAACTCTAGGATGGATTTAACAGTATGTTATCGGACACAGAAGAGAGGAATGTGTGTTGTGCTTAGTTGCTCAGTCATGTCCAACTCTTTGTGACCCCATGGACTGCAGCCCGCCAGGCTCCTCTGTCCATGGGGATTCTCCAGGCAAGAATACTGGAGTGAGTTGCCATGCCCTCCTCCAGGGCATCTTCCCAACCGAGGGATCGAACCCAGGTCTCCCTCATTGCAGGCGGATTCTCTACCATCTGAGCCACCAGGGAAGCCCAGAAGAGCCTATGCACCACAACTAAAGAAGAGCCCACACTCCCTGCAACTAGAGAAAAGCCTGTGCAACAAGGAAGAGCCAGCACAGTCAAAATAAAAATAAATAAATTTAAAAAATCATTTTAAAAATACTATTGCACAAAATAATACTAGCAATGTCTTGAGAGGTTGAACATATATACATAATTAAAATACATAAGAAAAGTTAACACAAAAGATGAAAGAAAATAGAATTATTTCAAGTTATTAGCATTGCCTGGGAATTACTTATTTTGGATAGTAATAAGCTGGTTTTATTTAGTAGACTTAGCAATAAAAGACAGTTAAAGAAGATACAAGCTCTTATGGGGGAATATAGAACAATAAAGATAGTTGATTCAAGAGAAGGCAAAATAGAAGACAAAAAAGAGATTTAAAGCAAGTGAGTAAAATTGAAAATAAGTAATAAAATAGCAGACAGCCAATACTATATATATATTAGCAACTGGTCTAAATTATCCTATTAAAAACTAAGGTTGTGAGACTGTATTTAAAAAAATAAAATCCAACTATAAGCCACTCATGAGAGTATTACCAGAGATATAGACCCAGAAATAAAAAGAAAGAATAGAAAAGGATGTATCAAGCAAGCACTAACCACAAGAAAGCTGGTGTACCTATATACTATCAGACAAGTCTCATTTAATTAGAGAAAACAGACTTTTAAATTGTTCATATTGACTAAAGGTTTGTTCAATTATCTAGGAATATATAACAAATTTATATTTTCATGTAACGCAACTTCAAAATGTATAAAGTAAAAATTGGGACAATAAAAGGAAAAAATAAATCTTAACAATGATAGATATCTTTGCACACCATTCTCAAAAACTCAGAAATCAAACCATTATGAATAGGGGTGATCTGAGCTATGAGATAAACTTGACATAAATGATATACTGAATATTTGGAACCATACCCAGCAATGACAGAATATATATATTTAAGTCCATACATAACATTAACCAAAATGGAGAAGGAAATGGCAACCCACTCCAGTATTCTTGCCTGGGAAATCCCATGGACAGAGGAGCCTAGTGGGCTATAGTCCATGGGCTCGCAGGAGTCAGACACACCTTAAATGATTAAACCACCACCACCAAAGTAGAATAAACACATGTTACAGGACACAGATCATTCAGAATATGTACTCTGAATTCAGTGGAATTACACCAGAAATAAATAGCAAAATACCAAAAAGGTAGTTAGAAAATCCCCAGATATTTTAAACTAGTCCATACATTTTAAAATAACTGAAAAAAAAAGAGGAAATCACAACAAAACTTGAAAACATTGTAAACTAAATGGCAACAGAAACATGAAACCTAACAAAATGCAGCTACAGCATGGTTAGAAAGAAATGTATATCTGTCTATCTATATCAATTATCAATCTCAAGAAATCAGAAAAATATTAAATACAAAAGAGAAAGGAGTAACAAAAATAACAAAAATAAAAACTTAATTAAAAATCGACAGACCTCTAGCAAGACTAACAGAGAAAGAAAGAAGGCACATATTACCACTATCAAGAATGATATAGCAATAGAGACACAGACATAGAGAACAAACTTGTAGACACAATGTGGGAAGGAGAGGGTAGGACAAACTGAGAGAACAGCGTTAAAACATAAACATCCCCATATGTGAAACAGACAGCTGGTGGGAATTTGCTGTATGAAGAAGGGGGCTCAACCAGGTGTTCTGTGACAACCTAGAAGGGTGGGATGGGGTGGGAGGTGGGAGGGAAGCTCAAGAGGAAGGGCACATATGTATACCTATGGCTGATTCATGCTGATATATGGCAAAAACCAACACATCAATGTAAAGCTCCAATTAAAATAAATAAATTTTATTTACTATCCTCCAATTAAAAACAAATAAATTTAACAAAGTAATGATGAAAGTAACATCAAAACAGATTCTAAAGAGATTTATAAGATAATAACATAATGAGGAAACTTTATGCCAATAAATTAACAGACTAAGTTCTAGGAATGTATAGTATACCAAAACAGACACACACACACACACACACACACACAAAAAAAAAAAACAAACAAACACAGAAAATCTGAATGGTCCTATATCTAATAAATAAATTGAATCTTCAATTTAAAACCTCACAGGGGCTTTCCTGGTACTCCAGTGGTTAACAATCCTCCAGCCAATGGAGGGTACACAGGTTTGATCTTGGTCCCAGAAAATCCCATATGCCTTCAAGCAACTAAGCCCATGTACCACAACTGCTGAGCCTATGCTCTAGAGCCTAAGAGCCTCAAGAGAGGCCACCACAATGAGAAGCCCATGCACAATGAAGAACAGTCCCCACTGGCCACAACTAGAAGAAAGCCCACGTACAGCAGTGAAAACCCAGCGCAGCCAAAAACAAAACAAATAGAAATGAAAAAAAAAAAAAAAAACACTCTCATAAAGAAATTTCCAAGCAGATGGCTTACTAGTGAATTCTTCTAATCATTTAACGAAGTCCAGTCTGTATACAAATAGGCCAATGGGACAGATTATATGTATAACAAAGGTAGGTACATTGCATACAATGGGGAAAAAGATAGCCTTTTCAGTAAATGATCCTGGGTCAACTGAAAACCTATATGGAAAATAAGGAAAATAAATCTTCCATAGAGGAAAACACAGATCTCCAAGACTTTAAATGTCTTTAGTAGAACACAAAACACATTAACTAGAAGAGGAGAATACCCTGATTAATTGGATTATCCTAAAAATTTAGAACTTCAGTTTATCAAGTAACACCATTATTTCAGATGTGAAATAATATTTACAATATACCTATATGACAAAGGAGCAAACCTCAAATATGCAACCCTACAATATATCAATGAGGAAAGATCAGACAACTAAATAGAAAATAGGGGAAAGACTTATACAAATTTTACAAAAGAGAATATTAAATGATTAATAAAAAAGTTAAAAGACGATCAACTTCAGTCATAAGTTGAGATACAATGAGATATTCCATACATCTTCTAGAAGGGTGAAAATATTTAATGACAATACTAAGTATATAAGAGGGTATGGAACACTCATATCCTGCTGGCTAGAGTATAAACTGGTATAACCACTTAAAACTATTTGGTTTAAGTATTTTAAACTTGCATACCCATGAACTTAGTACCCCTAGCTATATGCTCAAGAGAAATGTATAATGTATGTTCACTAAAAGATGCACAAGAATGTTCATAATAGTTTCAGTACTACTGATAGCGCCAAGCTAGAAATAAAACAAAGGTGTAGCAATAGTAGAATGTACAAATGGTGGTAGGTTTGCACAGTGAAATGTCATACTTCAATGAGAATGAACCAACTACTGCTGCATATAACAACATGGGTGAATCTCAAACATACACCATGGAAGGTAAGAAGCCAGACACAAAAGAGTAGGCATGTTTGATTCCATTTATTAAACATTTTAAAACAGGCAAAGCAAAGCTATGGTCAGGGTAGTAATTATCTTTAGGACAAAAGAAACAGAGAAGATGGGAGGGGGTTTCTGGTATTCAAGTAACATTCTATTTCTTGATATAGGTGCTGGTTATACTTATACTTTTTATAGTATTTATATTGTAAAAATTATAATTTATGTATTTTCCTATGTTAGAACTACTTCAACAAAAGCCTACTTTAAAAAATCTGGGAGCAGCTTTCAAAAATAATAATAATTCTAAATATAATATTTATAAATATAATAATAATCTGGTTCAATAAAAACAACTGTTAACTTTCCTTTGTAGCAGCTATTAGACAGCTATGCCTATTGAAGCCTTTTCTTGATCGTGATCATAAAAACTTATCACCTATATATAAGAGAAAATTGGCTTTTTCATGTTTTGTGTTACAGGAAAACACTCATCTAATTGTATATCAACAAGGGGTTAAACACACTCTGGTTCTACCACACTGATGAACTGAGATGGGGAAAGACTGGATCCTCAAGTCAGTTCTCACATGGGGGCTGAATTAGGAGCAATACCCATAGCTGCACTGACCCAAATTTAAAAAACAAAGTATGGTTTTAAACAATTAATATATAACTGGAGGGTATCAAGCAAGGCATGCAAGTAGTATGATCCAAACCCTATACAACATAGTCAAGAGGTCACACCCAGAGAGGGACGAGAAACTGACCCAATCTCCTCCAAATAATCAAAAGTTTTAAGACCTTTCACCATCAGGTATATCTGAGAGTGGCAGTGGGTAAAATAAGGAGTATTGGTCAGTTTGTGTGTGTTAGTTGCTTCAGTTGTGTCCAACTCTTTCCAACCCTTGTGGACTATAGCCCAACAGGCTTCTCTGTCCATGGAATTCTCCAGGCAAGAATACTGGAGTAGGTTGCCACTCCCTTCTCCAGGAGATCTTCCCGACATGGGGATCGAACCCAGGTCTCCTGCATTGGAGGCAGATTCTTTACTGTCTGAGCCAAGAGGTAAGCCCAAGGTCAGTTTAGGAAGACTTTATTGCCCCCAGGTCTTTCCCAACTCAGAGGAGCGAGAGAGCTTCTCTCTCCCAACTGAGGAAAACCTCTTAAAAAGAGGTTTTTAAGCAATCAAAGAGAAAATCTGAGAACACAGTGCCTATAAAGGGAGATGAAAGTGTTTTTATATTTAGAGGTAAAATATTTTAATTGTAAAATGTGAATAAGAGCTTACAAATAACACAAGAGTTCTTGGAAATTAAAAAGGATGGCAGAATTTGAAACCTCAACAGAGAATTCCCACCATAAACGATTGGAAAACCAGGGGAAAAAATGAAACAACTATTTTTAGGCAATGGACAAATGACAGGGAAAGACTGATTAAAATATTTTAAAAATCACGATAGATGAAATGGAAGACACCTGTCAAAACTGAAGAAACCTGTCAAAAAGTAGAACAAAAAAATCCATAAAGATGGAAATTTTAATAAAAAGTTAAAATTACAAGACCAGTCCAGGAAGTATCAGGCATACCATCAAGAGCAAATAGAGAAAGCTGAAGGTGGAAATTAAAAAACACTAGAATAAAATGTCTTAGATCCACAAGGCTGAAATTCAGACGGAAGGCTCACCAGTGCTTAATGGATCCAAGCATAGGACCATAACAGAGTCCGTCAAAGAGAAACACTGGAGTAAATGAGGAGATCCTGCAAGCTTTCAGAGAGGAGAAATGGATCACAAACGATGAAGAACCTGAATGATTTTGGATTTCTCAATATCAGACTGAGGACTAGAAAATACTAGAGCAATGTCTTCAGAATCGGAAGGAAAAAAGACATCCAATGCTGAATTCTACCAGTGTTATGGGAGAAAAAAAGACATTGACAGACGCTAGGTTACCAAAAACTTATCCCCATGCATCCTTTCTTTGGAAGCTACTGGAAGATATGTGCCAGAAAAGGAAGAAAGAAGCCAAGGAAAAGGATGACGCGGGACACGTGGGCCAGGAAAGACGGGATTTGCAGCAGGATGACAGCTAAGGCCCTGCGAGAACAGAGCAGGTCAGACTGCTCCAAAAGAGAATTTTCCAGGAAGATGAAATTGTTAGGATGAAAGCTGATCTAAACTTCTTCAGAAGAGACGCAGACAGTGAGGCAAGGTCTGAGATGAAACTAAACTAAATGAACCCTATGAAAGTGCTTAGGAAAGCAAAGGCAAAAGTCAGAGTTCCTACATGGGTCAGCTGCGAATAGCGCTTCAGAACGTAAACACTGACTATTTCTCTGACCAAAAATATACTATACTGGGAGGACAGGGAATGGAAAAGGTAGTAAGATGGATAGTTGGGGAAGCGAGTCTAGTCCTCACTTTTTAGAGAAGCAATTCAGTAAACAATACCTGAAACTGAGGTCAGTAGGTAGCAACATAAACACATTCCTTGAAGACACGGAAGCAAACATACCAAATAATCTGCTGAAAGGAGAGAAAATGGTTATTTCTAAAGAGGGGAGAACGGGGATAAACAGAGACAAGAGGCCATCAGCTTTCATAATGAACACTGTAATTTCATTAAACTAAATGTATTATTGTGATGAAATTTAATACTGAAAATAAAGAAAAAGAACAAACTCCAAAAAAGTCAAAGGAAAGAACTAATGAAGAGCACAATTTAATGAAATAAAGATAAGATAGAAAGTATCAATAAAGTTTAAAATTTATTTATTAAATTTATTTAAAAAGGGAAACTTTGATAAGACTTATACAGGAAAAAATGGAGAAGGAAATGGCACCCCACTCCAGTACTCTTGCCTGGAAAATCCCATGGACAGAGAAGCCTGGTAGGCTATAGTCCATGGGGTCGCTAAGAGTCGGACACGACTGAGCAACTTCCCTTTCACTTTCACCTTCATACATTGGAGAAGGAAATGGCAACCCACTCCAGTGTTCTTGCCTGGAGAATCCCAGGGACAGAGGAGCCTGGTGGGCTGCCATCTATGGGGTCGCACAGAGTCAGACACGACTGAAGTGACTTAGCAGCAGCAGCAGTATACAGGAAAAAAAAAAGACAAAAGTAAATATTATTAGAAAACAGTTACACTTTGATTCAACAAATACATAATGGGACCTGGTGAGCTGAAATACAAGAGCAAACATGATCAAGTCTTTCTCTCATGGATATAAGGGTAGAAAGGATCATTTTAAAAGGACACAGAAAACAGTAAAATAAAGATCATTAAGACTAAGACTGATTAAGAACTTCAGCCAGTAAAGAAAGAGAAAAGATAAGCTATAGACTGGCACACATATTAACTGATAAAGTATTAGATTCCTGAATATCTCCTACAAACAAATAAGATAAACTGTAACAGAAAAGTGGAGGAAGAATATTAATATTTCACAGAACACAAATAATCAATATATGAAAAGATATTCAATTCCACTAGGAAACAAGGAAGCGCCAATTAAAACCACAATGAGATAACATTTCTCAGGAAGTTTGGCAAGTTCATGTTACTCTGGCAAGTAACAGGAACTTGTATCAACTATTAGTATAATCAGGACCAATTAATTTAATCAGCAATCTGGAACTATCTAGTAGAGCTGAAAAAGTATATACTCTTAAACCCAGTATTTCTACACCTATGAATACACCTAAAGAAACTCCCAAACAAGGCCCAAATATTTAAGGAAGCATGTACAAAAATATCTAGGTCAGCAGTATTCAAAAGGCAGCAAAAAGTCTGGAAACAACCTACAGTCTGTCAATAAAACTGATTAAGGTATAGCCATTGAAGAAGTATCAAGTGCAGCTAAAAATAACTAAAGCTACACATCTCAACAAGGATTTTTAAAATGCAAGCTGTGAGACTTCCCTGGAGGTCCAGTGGTTAAGACTTTGAGCTTCCAATGCAGGTGGCTCGGGTTTGAGCCCTGGTGGGAGAACTAAGATCCCCATACCATATGGCTTGGCCAAAAAGTTGTGTTGTTTTTTTTTTTTTAAAAAGCAAGCTGTGGAAAGATAACTGTAGTACAATACATACATATCAAGCTTTAAACCATGCAAAGCTAAACAACATTGCTCAGAGCTATGGATAAATGTGGGCTTCCCAGGTGGCGCCAGTGGTAAAGAATCCTCCTGCCAATGCAGGAAACACAAGAAATGCAGGTTTGATCCCTGGGTTGGGTTTGATCCCCTGGAGTATGAAGTGGCAACCCGCTCCAGTATTCTTGCCTGGAGAATCCATGGACAGAGGAGCCTGGTGGGCTACAGTCCATGGTTTTGCAAAGAGTTGGACACGACTGAAGTGACTTGGCATGCATGCATGGATGGATAAATGTGGTGAAGCGAATAGAGAGCCAGCGCTGGAGCTAGTGTAAAATTCAAGCTAGGGGCTCTCTGGTATGAAAGGAGGAAGATTTGATGAGGAAGGACATAACAAACTTCACAGGTGTAGCTGTGTTCTGTTTCTTAAGCTGGACCATGGAGTGTGGGGGCTGTTTGCCTATTCTTCAGACTGTTCAAAATACACCTGTATTTTTGGGCTTTCCTTGTGGCTCAGCTGGTAAAGAATCTGCCCACAGTGTGGAAGACCTGGGCTTGATCCCCTGCAGAAGGGTAAGGCTACCCACTCCAGTGTTCTGGCCTGGAGAATTCCGTGGACTATGGGGTCGCAAGGAGTTGGACACGACTGAGCAACTTTCACTTTCATGGAGTGTGGGGGCTGTTTACCTATTCTTCAGACTGTTCCAAATAGTACATATTCTGTTCTGTAGACAGGATTACAGTATCAAAATACATCTGTCTGAAGTTAAAAAAAAAAGGAAATGACAATGCTAAGTGTTAAAATAATAGTATGAAAGAGAAATAAGAGCTAATTCTCTACAAAATGTCTCAACAAATTTTAGAGAAAAAAATGCAGATAAAAATGAGAAAGAGGACATAATATAAAATGTTAAAATTATAGACGAAACCATGCACAATTGTAAATGAATACATTTTATAGCTCAAGAAAAGGTAATTTAAAGCTAAGGGCAAAATGTGCAATTGATATAACAAAAAGAAACAAAAGATATAAACAGATTAATAAATAAGGAAAAAATGTTACAAGTTACTAGCAAACTACTTAAATTAAGGGATGGGGCAGTTTTCTTCAGGTTTACTGAGCGAACAATTTCTGTTTAAGCAAAGCTATCTTGGAGAAGGGTGGAAAATGACACAGTTTGAGCGTCATGCTGGTTTAACCCTCATCTTGCCTTGCATATGTTGAAATTAGTTAACCACACAGAAGCTTGTTTTTTTGTAAGTAGAGTTAATCATCTTTGCTTTACAGGTTGTAAGGTTGAAATGGGGCAGCTAACACATCTCCAGAGATCACCCAGCAAGGTGCTGATCCACAAGGGCTCAAAAGTCAGCTCCCTGTGTGGACTAGCTCACAGCCCAGGGAAGAGAAAAGTTTTAAAGGAAACCTACCAGAAGGACTCTTCCTTACTATGAAGAAAATTAAGTGTCTGTCTAAACCAAGAGTGACTGATGCAACAACAGAAAAGTTCTAGATCCTCTCCCTTGAAAAGTCATAGATAAACCTATTATCATTGATCTATATGGTCTTTTAAGTCCTAGCCAGTAATTAAGAGGTGAAACAGAAAGAAGAAAACCTAAAACTAAAAATGACTCACTAAATAAGAAGAATAAGAATTGGAGAGTGACATGAGGGGAATAAATATTTGGAAATGACTACCACTTTCTTACAGCAGCAATTTGCAGTTGAAAAACAAAAGGAAAGAGGTTATATTAAAAAACAAGAAATATCACTTTAACAGGAAATGGAAGGAACTTTATTAGGGTAATTCTTTGGTGGTCCAGGGGTTGGGTCTCTGCCCTTCCACTGCCAGGAGCCTGGGTTTGATCCCTGGTCAGGGAACTAAGATCCCACAAGCCTCATGGTGCAAAAAACAAACAAGCAAACCCCAAAACTATATTGGGAGATATAAAACAAGATTTCTTTCCATGTCTGACTGGCTGACCACTAATCATCCTTCATGAATCAGTTCATGGTTTGGGGTGTCGAGGAAATTCAGAAACAAGAGGTGCTGGGGCAGAGGTTTGTGAAATGCATCTGGGAAGGGCTGGATCATGGTCCCCTGGATTTTCCCGTCATGACTCACGTCTGACTCTAAAATCCCTTCCAGGCATAAAAGTCCTCTTCAATTTCACAACTGCCCCACAGAAGTACAATAAAGAATTTGTGTCAATGATGAATAATGGAAGAATAAAAAGAATAAATGATGTTATTATGCCAGAGTACTGGGATAGTGGATTCATTTCTTTTAATTCCCACCCCATCTTTTTTTGTTATAACACTGCTTGTATAATACAGAGTAAAAGACTGAAAATGCCTTAGTTTGGCTGTAATAAACATACAAACTCAGAATACTACTGAAGCAAGTTAAAAGATTTTGATAACTGAGTTTTGGAGTTAAGACATTTAAATTCTGTAACAGATCAGATCCTAGACATTCTAGGTAGAGTTATTTACTGTAGGATACAAAGTCCTCCCTACTTCACTGGGTTTCTGTGAAAAATCAATAACAAAAGGTTTTTAAAAATATTTTGCAGTTGGCAAAATGCTGGCAGAAAGTGAAAATGTTGTAATGTCTTGGATAACGCAATAGCTCTCTAGAGTATTCACGGATTTGGGGAGAGGCACCCCTGTTCCTGCTCTTGAGCTGCCAGATCAAATGGGTTCCTCAAAACAAGTAACAGTCACTAAACTAGCGTGTTCTCTGTATCCCTAAGCAACAAGTCTTTGCCCCTTACTAGGTGCCAAGCACTTTGCTGGGTATGAGCAAAACAAAACATGCAATAAATCTGGCTATGCTTGTATGGTACTTACAGCCCAGCGCAGCACCAGCAGAAGGTGAAGAATAATAAAATGCTGGGTGTAGGTACATGTGGATGAACAAACATGGAGGTGGTGGAAGAAATCTAGGCTATTTGTCTGGAAGAGCTGCCTCAGTGGGCACACGGTGACTGGCCCTGAGGACCAGAAGCTGCTCAGCTGTGTGTAACCCAGTGCTCTCCCTCCTCCCTGGAGGAGTCTGAGCAGAGACTGCACGCTCGGGTGCTTAGGACACACAAGCAGAGTGCATGGCATCGAGCTGCCCATCTATGCCAAACAAAAAAAGAAGAAAACTCACAGAAAGGATGGTCCAGGGAGGCACAAACTGCCACAAGAAAGGAGTGCCAACGCACACGGGGACAAATGTGGCCACAAAGCATTTAGGTGAATGTGAAGGGAAGATACTGGCTTCTCAGCCCACAGGCCCCAGTGCACACGCCGAGTCGCTCCCAGTGCCTCCCACATGCAGGACGCTTACCAAGACAGAAGCTTCCCAAGGAGTCCTCTGGCATCCACTCTTCCCCTTTTCCCAACTGGGAGAACATATCTGGTTTGGGTCCTAAGAGTCCTGTTTTTGAGGGGGGAAAAAAAAAGGGCCGTATCTGTTCATACCAGAGATAAAATCACTGCAAGGATGAGACCCGGAACTTCCTGGAAAAGGTGACATGATATAGGGGCCCAGGGTAGAGGAGAGTTTCCAGGAGGAGGAAAAGAAGGTTCAGGGGTGACAGAGCCAATCTGTTCCTGTCCTCCTCTCTGCTAGAAGGGAGGGAGGATTTGACTTCTAGTCGCCTTTGAGACATCTGCACTTAAGACTCCAAAGAGCCCTGTACCCAGGACAGAAAGGAGAGGCACAGACATAACATCCTTAGAACAGCTCACTCTCAATCCAAACTGCTGTATGGAACCAATCCAAGGATTCCAAAGAAACCTCCCATTTGAAGATGAGCCTCCAGAGGCTCCCACTTACCCAGGGACACCAGGTTGCTGTAGTTCTCGAGCATGACATCCCTGTACAGGGCCCTCTGGGCAGGACTCAGCTGCACCCACTCATCCTGGGTGAAAAGCACGGCCACATCCTTGAAGGTCACTGATTCCTGTAAGGGCAAACCCATCCCCGTTGACTGGGGGCTTCTCCCTATGTGGCTCTCTGGGAAAGGCTTCGACCAGGAGCTGGCTGAGACCTGCGGGACTGTTAGCACAGAGGGAGCTGGTTTTCTGTGAGAAGGGAAGCATTTCCTCAGGGTCTCTAAGGGTCGAGCTTTTATTAGACTTTGTTTCCCACTCTGAAGAAAAAGACCTTGCGGAAAAGACACTCTTCCTCAGCACTGGGATTTCACAGTAGCTGTTCATTTTGTCCAAAACATTTTCTCCCATCTCCATCAAACTGCCACAGCCCTGCAGTGACGCCTGCAGTATCCCCACCCCCACGACCAAGCATACCCAGGTCTTGGCTTCAGTATTACATCTTCAGCACCCCTCCTCAACTGTTCCCGTATCATCTGTGCAGGGTCATTCAAGCACTGCCTCACTTTACTGAGTTCTGGTGTACTTTCTATTTCCCCCACTGGACTGTTAACTCCAAGAAGCTATGGACTATTTCTACTTCTCCCTTGTCTTGCCGTCACGTCTTCTAGAACATGGCCCATGTACCCAGCACCCACTATACATGTGTTATTCAGCAATTCCTGTTTTTCTTCAGCTGTTCGCCTGCTCACCCTCAATACACACATACCATTCCCATCAAACAGTCTTTCTGAACAATGTGACCTTATTCCCTCTGATCACAACTCATCCCTTCTGTGGAAACTCTGGACAAGAGGCCAAGGGAGCTAGTGTGCACTGAGAAGGAAGAGTTGAGTAGAGGCCCAGAGAAGAAAGTGAAGGGTCCAAGAGAAACGACTTTCAGATTATTCTAGACCTTCCCTGCATGGCTGAAGTACAGCTGCATTTTTGCCTTGATTTGGGTGATACCCAGTATCCTTCCAATACACGCCTGCTTTTGCTTAGTTTGAGTTGGGTTTCTGTTACCTGCACCCAGAGCCTTGCACAAAGTAGGCTGAACCAAGGAACACTTGTTTGACTGAATCCATGAACCAATCTGTCAGGACTGTTGTTCACCTTTGTATCCCAGGCATGGAACATAATATTTGGCACATTTTACACCCCTAACATAGGTCTTTTGAAAGGCAACCAAAAGTATAGCAGCCTGTAAACCCAAGACAATTGTGTGACACCAACAATGAATTTGAGGAAAAGTCTAGGGAAGGGAAATACCACAGTGGACTGGCACCGTGAAGAAAGGTTTCAAAGGAAAACCAGTGCTTGAGATGGGCTCTAAAGGACAAGCTAGAAATTAAGGAGAAGGGTGAACAACCAATAAGCTAGGACTGGGTTGACAGAGGACTTTTAATCAGCGGCTCAACTCTTCCAGTGATTTCTGCCACAGATTCCTTCCCTGGACAGGTTTACATGTGAATGAATTAGAACAAATTCACCAAATTCATCAGAATTTATACACTCAAATGAATACTGTTTCCTTCAAAGTGGAGTCCATATCTTTATTCTAAAAAAGCTAGCACTGCTGAACATTTTTTAATAATTTATTGAAATTGAAAACATGCCATTTGAAAGATTTCACTGGTAACCAACATTCCTCTGAAGTAAAAAGCCAAATACCACTGGGAAAAAAAGTGTTCAGTAAATCCTACCTTCCTAAGAAAGCATTCCAATTTCACTCTTCTATCACTGTGTTAGGCATTGCCTTTACCACTTTAGACCCTTAATTTTAGTTGCTGGTGGAAAGAGGGCAGGTTTCCGCTCTGGACTTCATGTCCAGCTGGGTCATTTATATGACCTTTAGCAAGTTCCTGAGCTCTGACAACCACCAGAATGAACCCAGCAAGGAGGGCAGAAAGCATGGGAAAGGAAGCAAGCGGGTCAGGCTCCTGAGTGAGAGTGGACTGGGAGAAAAGCTTCTGGTCAGGGGAAAGAAACATGCCCACCCTCCTCAACCACTACATCCAAATCTAAGGCCATTTAGAGGGGGAAGCCCACAGTGAACCCTCACTTACCTGGACCATGGCGGGCAGGCACCTGACTGCCATTCCTTCTTCTCTGATGAGCCTTTTTAGAGACAAGCAGAGTAGAAATCCTCAGGCTGGAAACACCTCCTACTGTTCATGAGGAGAGGACTGGGTCAAAAGATATCACACCGCAGTCCAGAGGGGGGCTTTGAGTATTCACACCCTGGGAGTCCTCCAATACCCCAGTGAATTCTCAGTCCCTATTTGCTCCCAATCCTCTCTCCTCTTCAGGGATGTTTCTGCTGGCCTCCACTGTACAGGGAATAGCTCTTCTTGCTGCTACTCCCACTATCCCCCATCAATTTCCACCTAGCAATCTGAGTCAAATTCTCAGTATCTTTCCTTCTGTATCTTAAATACTTTGACTTTTCCTTGAAAAAAGCATCCTCCAGCCCGATTTCACTCCTTTTACACACCCTTTGGCCTTTTGCCCTTAAATTATGCTGAGAGATCTCAAGAAAAGTGTGACTCCTGCCTGGACACCTGCCTAATCCTGGGAGGGGAGTAGAGGAAGTAGGGAAGGAGGGTCGTCTTCTTTCTCCTCAAAAAGAAGCTAAGAAGGCTGCATCTTCACTGTCGAGACGTCTCTGGGGCTATGCTGTTCTCTAGCCTCAGGCCTCTCCTTCTCTGGGACCCGGTTTGGGTGACCTGGAGAGAAAAGGTGGGCGAGAAGCAGTGTATACTTGGGGGTCGGGTGGGGGTGTTGGGCGCAACGAATTTTAATCGTACAACCCACCCACCGACCCTCTGCCTCTCAGCTAGGTCCCTTGGGGAGCTGCTGCAGTGGTTGCGCAGCTGCAGACCCGGCCTCAGCGAGTTCCAGATCCAGGGAGCCGAACCATACGGGAGCATCTACCACCGAGCGTACACGGGATCCCCGGAGTTGGTTCCAAATCACAAGCCAGTGACCCTGACCGTATCTTTCTCCACATGCACCCGCGGATTCGGACCCTAAACCCGAGAGCCCACATTTGGCCTTTTTGTCTTTGGAATCTAACCTTGGCCATACATCCAGGGAAGTTTGGGGCGTCAGTCAGATCAGCGCCCTTCAGAACGGACCACGACCCAGACCGACTTGGTTTTCAACCGCCCTTCCCACCAGGCTCCACCACCCGAAGGCTGCTCCCGCTCTCCCGATACGGCTTTGGCCACCGTGCCTAGTCACCGCTGGGCTGCCCTTCGAGGAGCCTCTGCCAGCGGTGAGATCCGCACCGCCACACCGCAGGCAGAACACAATGAGCTGGTCTGCAGTCGGGGTCGGAACTGCGCTTGCGCGTTGCCGAGGGACCTGCTCCGCCGGATTCTCACAGGTCCAAGAGCTGCCGCGCTTCTGCTTCGCAGACTCCACTTCCCAGAAGGCGTATCGGCAGCAAGCGCCGGCCTCCGCGCTGGGCGGAGAAAGGGACGTTGCGCGCCTGCGCAGGTAGGCACCGCCCCCCCCGCCCCGCCCCGCCTTCGCCCGAGCCAGAGAGGGTTCGGGGCAGAAACTACATTTCCCAGGGCCTCGCCTGGTGGTCACGGTTCCCCAGGCAGGTAGCCCCTCAACGCGCTGATCCTCACGTGCGGATTGGGTTCCGTTCTGGTCAGCATAAGGAAGATGGAGACCAGCGAAAAGTTGACAAAGGGATACGGAAGGTCCTGCCGGGGGAGCGGCGCCTGATCCGACGAGGAGAGCGGAACCGGGACGCGCCTCAAGTTCTCAGTAGGAGACAAGTCGAAAAGGAGCGTTCCCGAGTGGACGACCGCGCGATTACTAGAGAAGGCCGTGTGGCCGTGCTTCGGCCACGGGACGCTAAAGATGCTAACAGTGGGTCCTGGTGTTTGGGCCGGGGCGTGGTTCGGGCGATGAGTGGGACGCGGGAACCAGGTCGACGGAGGTGGGCAGATGACTGAGGCGGCTGCTGTGGTAGTTCAGGACTCAGCGGGTGCTGGCTGGGACCAGAGTGGTTGCCACAGGACAGAGGGCATGGCGCGAGAAACGTCCACGAGGTAGAATAAATTTGGTTCTCCACGTCTTAGCAAGGAGCCTGGATGCCAAGGAGTTTGTATTGTACAATTGGGTGCTGTTTAGAGAGGTGGTATGTATTTTTGTGGACAGTATCTTGCGGAGGTGGGCAAGGATGAGATAAAGTATAGAAAACTTCAACTGGAGATATTTAGTTGCCTTTGAATATGTATTTTCTGGGAGCTCGGGAAGTAAACATGAAAGGGTTTTAAGTTTATGCCTGCCCCCCACCCCGCAAAAAAAAAAAAAAAAAAGTCAATAATTGGACCTGAAATTTGTCAATTAGGGAACTGTGGCCACATCTTAGAAAGAAGTGTTTACTTATGGCATTCTGTTTTAGTTTTTATCGACGATTTCATTCTGTAGACACTTTTGGAGTGTCTACTTGTGTCAGGCACTGTTCTAAGGACCAAAGAAATAGTGACACCGTGGCATGCTGCAGTACATGGGGTAGCAAAGAGACACGACTGAGCGACTGAACAACAGCACTGTTGCAGGTTGAATTCTACTAGAGGTAGGACTCAATAAACACAAAATATTTTATTAGTTAGTGATGACACACTGAAGGACTGATGCTGAAGCCGAAGCTCCAATACTTTGGCCACCTGATGTGGAGAACTAACTCATTGGAATGATGCTGGGAAAGACTGAAAGCAGGAGCAGGGGACCACGGAGGATGAGATGGTTGGATGGCATCACCGACTCAATGGACATGAGTTTGAGTAAGCTCCAGGAATTGGTGATGGACAGGGAAGGCTGGCGTGCTGCACTCCCTGGGGTTGCAAACAGTTGGTCACTACTGAGTGACTGAACTGAACTGATGACACACTTAGACTATTAGGTGTGAAAGTGGGGATTATTTTAAGTAGCATTTTGAGTTCTCTTTGAGGAGGTAACATTTGAGTAGAGATCTGAATGCAGTAGGAAGGAAAACATGTGAATATTGGGAAGGGAACAGAAATGCTGACCAGAGATAGAAGCGTGCTTGGTGAGTCTGTGGTTTAAGAAGGCCAGTATGACAGGAGAGGGCACACTCAACAAAGGAGAGTGGGAGAGGAGATTAGAAGGGACTAGAGGGCTTGAAGGCCATGGTAAAAAGTTTGGGTTTATTCTATACATTATAGGAAACCATCAAAGGGGTTTGAGCAAAAGAGTGGTGTGGCTGAATACATTTTGACAGAATCAATGGTCTGCTTTGGGGAGAAAAGGCTGTGGTGGGGCTAGAGCTAATACAGGGAAAGCAGTTAGAAGGCTATTATAGCAGTGGGGTAATAGAAGGAGGAGAGAGCCTCCTACAATTATATAACCTTCCTACAAGGCATTTGCTTTGAGAGCCCAAGATAATTGAGATAATTAAAGGCTCTGGATGCCATGCTAACAAGTTTGGATATTGTTCATATATATGAAAACGATAATATTTATTTAGCACTAAATATGTGTTGGGCACTAAGCATTTTACATTAGTACTGAATGTAATCCAAAGCTATAAGGTCTGCACTGTTAACAAATAAGAAAATTGAGATAGCAATACATTAAGTGCCTTGCCCAAGGTCTCATGTCTAGGGACCAGAAATCCTGCCCCTGCTGGGAAGAAAGGTGCAGAAGTTTCCTCTTTCCTTGTTGCCCAGGATAGCTGAGCACTGACATATGAGGACCCGAAGCTTCCCAAACTGAAAAAGTGAAACGTTCATTTATCTGACCCATTTCTCCTGCTGTTCCCTCTAAGGGTTAATATTTTACCAATTTGGGGTTATCACATCCATCTTATAGGCGTCAGTACATTTTATTCTTCCCTCTCCTCCTCTGCCTCCCTTTGAGCCTTTAATTTTGCTACTTTGTCATTTTTCATCTATTTTCTGCCTCTCTGCTTCCTTCTTCCCTTCATTTCTATCTTTTGAGATCAGGTGGGGAACAAGAAAAACAAATATATGAAGGGAAAGGAAGAAGCTGGTGTAAGGGAGAGACATTGTTTAAAATCCAAGTTTCTGAGGTTATAATTAATTCAGTGTTTCATTCCCCCTTAGTCCTTGCCTTTTCTTTTTTTTTTTTTTTTTAACTCCGTAGAGGTCCTGTAGCCCACAGAGATCAAAATGATGTAGTTCCAAACACTCAAAAGAGTTCATGGGAAACCTCCACTGCTATCCAGAAATATCTTCTGTACCCATTGTTTCTTGTTTGTCCCTCTCCCAGTGGAAAGTTTCCTTCCTCCTGTTGAAAAAGACCCCTGTGGCCTCTGCCTCTGTCCTAGATCTGATTTCCCCACTTTCAACTGCACATTCCCTCCTCTCTGCACTTTCAGACTCTCCCATGCAGTGATAAACATGCTCAGTTCTTCTGCCTTAAATCATACAAACGCTCCTGGCAGATTGTTTGTTGGCTAAATCAACACCTTTCTCAATCCCCCCTTTGCTTGCCTAAACTCCACTATAGAGGCTGGAAGAGCTAAATATTTTTTTCAGACTCCTTTGCTCCTAGCCTCCAAGCAACACAGCAGCTATGGTCAATGAGATGTAATCAGAAGTCTGCTGAGGGCTTCTGGGAAAACTTTTTCTGATAAAAGGCACAGATGTTGCTGGTGCTACCCACCCCTTCTTCTTGCTTTGAATGCAGATATTTTACCTGAAGTATGGGACCCCTCCTGTGACTTGATGAAAAAGTCACGACACTCAAGGGACTGAATTATTTTGCCTTTGAAACAATGCCAAGCACCTCCAGATTAGTTATGGGAGAAAAAGAAATCCGTTTGCTTGCAAGTCATTGTTATTTGGGCTTTCTGTTATTTGTAGCCAAAAGCTTTCCCTCTCTCAACCACAGTCTCCTAGTTACCTTCCTAAATCTCTCCTTTGTCAATCAAGCTATTAAGTCCTTTTCAACCTTTAACTAACTCTTCAACCCATGAAAAGTTAGAGATTATCAAAAACCAAAGGCCATTTTCTATTTTTACCTTATGGTAGCATTTGAAAATCTATCTCTGTGCTAAAATTGTTTTACTTCTATGCCACCACCTTCTCCTGATTCGTCTGTTTTTTTTTTTTTTGCCTGTTTTTCCTCCTCAGCTTCTACTAATTTGATATCTCTCACTTGTGTGTGCTAAGTCATGTCTGACTCTTTATGACCCCATGGACTGTAGCCCACTAGGTTCCTCAGTCCATGGGGATTCTCCAGGCAAGAATACTGAAGTGGGTTGCCGTGCCCTCCTCCAGGGAATCTTTCCAACCCAGGGATCAAACTCAGGTCTCCCTCATTGCAGGCGGATTCTTTAACAGCAGAGCTACCAGCGAAGCTTCTTGGTTTAGCCTTCCACTTACTGCATTTAAAGACAGTACTCCCAGAATACCCTTTTATTACCACTCTTCTACTTATTCAACTGCCTATCAGTAATCTTCATTTGGATACACTCACTCATAAAATGCCCCCAGACCAAACTCATCATTGCCCCACAAAGTCAGGCAACTTTTTGTGTTAATTATGGCAGCCATCCACCTAAATAAATCTGAGTGCTCACACTTAATTGATTACCACTATACCTAGATTCTGCCTTATCATTGTTGGAATTCTTCCTTTTCTCTCCCATCCCACTGCTAGTTTCTTAGTTTAGCCCTAGGAAAACAAAGACTATCTTTTTCAGTTTGATTTCCTAATCATATTTATCACCTATAAATGAAATTGCTTTAACTACTCTCATAACTATAGATCTATAAAATCTCTCCCTATGACTGTTTTGAAAATTTTATGAGTTGTGAAGATTTTGTTAATAACATCAGATTTTCATGTCTGTTAGTGTTTAGCTTCCTCTCCTTTCCACTTTGATAGTTAAGAGTACAATCCAAAGATGTGTTCGAATCCTATGTACTCTAAGACTATATTTGTTATATTGTTTTCTAAATAATTAGCTTATTAACAATAGTTTAATGACTGTTATTGGAGAATTAAAATAGCATGCTATTGTATTAAGATCTGTACAATTATTCTGTCACCTGGTAGCAACCAGCCAATATTTCAGAGGAGAAAATAAAAGGGTATAGAGAAGGACATGAAACAATCATAGAAGTTGGTAGAGGTACAAAATTTTGACTGAACAGATTCAGGGAAACCAGATTGTGGAATAGGAGCATCTAGATAACATATATAAGATGGTGAAAAATCAAGGATTTTCAAGCATTCATTATATTTATGGGATTGTAGCATTTTAGAGCTTATAGCAATCTTGGAGCCTTCTAATCTAAAAATCCCTCATTTACCAAATAAGGACACTGGGACCTGGTGAAAGTAAGTGACTTGTCCAAGTTAGTAGCAGATCAGGACTACATACCAGGTCTTTGGGCTGTCCAGTTAAGCACTCTCACATTTTCTCTCCAGTGTGAAGTCTCTGATGTCCAAAAGAGAATCTGCAGTATAATACAATATAACTTATCTTCAGCATGAATCCTCACTGCTTAGAACATTAGTTATTTAAACGTTCTGGTATTAAGTTTTACTTTCTGAATCAAGATTTCTCTCCACTTTTATGTGGTTTCTCTGCAGTGGTCTGTATTTTCTGACATGGTATATTATACTTCAACTAAAAAATTACTGGAATCATTACATTTATTAGGTTTCTATATTACATGACTTATCTGATTACCACTGAAGAGTTAATCATGATGAAGGGATTTTCCTCACGTATGAGTTCTCTGATGCCGTGTAAGATTTGTACTCCGACTGAAGGCTTTTCCACATTCATTACACTGATAGGGTTTCTCTCCTGTATGAGTTCTCTGGTGCACTATAAGGGATGAATTCTTAATGAAGGCTTTTCCACACTGATCACATTCATAGGGCTTCTCACCAGTATGAATTCTTTGATGCTCAATAAGGTATGCACTCTGGCTGAAGGCCTTTCCACATTCACTGCATTCATAAGGCTTCTCTCCAGTATGAATAACCTGATGTACAGTAAGGGACGATCGCCCAGTGAAATGTTTTCCACATACCATACACTCATAAGGTTTCTCTCCAGTATGAATTCTTCGATGTTGAGTAAGAGATGAATTCTTACTGAAGGCTTTCCCACACTGATTACATTCAAAAGGTTTTACTCCAGAATGAAGTCTCTGATGCTCTATAAGGTACGTACTTTGGCTAAAGGATTTCCCACATTTGTTACATTTGTAGGGTTTTTCTCCAGTATGATTTCGCTGATGCAGGGTAAGAGCTGAGCTCTTACTAAAGGCTTTTCCACATTCACTACACTCATAGGGTTTTTCTCCAGTATGACTTCTCTGATGTACAGTAAGATGCATACTTTGACTGAAGGCTTTTCCACATTCATTACATTCATAGGGTTTTTCTCCTGTGTGAGTTCTTTGATGCACTGTGAGATTCATACTTTGGGTAAAAGCTTTACCACATTCATTACATTTGTAGGGTTTCTCTCCAGTATGAATCCTTTCATGTTGAATAAGGGATGAATTCTTGCGGAAAGCTTTTCCACACTCTTTACATTGATATGGTTTCTCTCCAGTATGAGTTCTTTGATGAACAGTAAGGTTCATGCTCTGACTGAAGGTTTTCCCACATTCATTACATTTGTAAGGTTTCTCTCCAGTATGAATTCTTTGATGTACAGTAAGTGAGGAACGTTCAATGAAGTGCTTCTCACATACATTACACTTATAGGGTTTCTCCCCCGTATGAATTCTCTGGTGCTTAAGAAGAGACGAACTCTGGCTGAAGGGTTTCCCACACTCGTTACATTCATAGACTTTCTCTCCTGCAAGTATTCTTTGAGTTTTAATTAATTCAGCATTTTGTTGAGTGTCTTTTCCATGTGAATTCCAGTTGTAAGGACTCTTCCCCGCAGGAATAGTTTGTTCTGTATCAATGACTGAACCCTGACTGGAACATCTTTCAAGTTCATTACCTCCACATGTCCTTCGCTCAGTGAGGGTTTCCTTATGGGTACTGTGCACTTGGCCCAAATGTCTATCCTGGTTTTCCTGTTGCCCCTCTAACCAATTATCAGGTCCCCAGGTTTCCCCTAAAGAAGAATGCCAGAGACCTTCCCTTTCCATTATTACCCCATAAGATAAATCTTCAGTAACTTGGGCTTCGTAGTTGACTCTTTTGTTTCAAGTCTTGGTCTTCCAGTCTGAAAAAAAATAAAAATTCAAAATTGTTTCTATACTAGATTGAAAACTGTAGAAGATGGGAATGAGAGAATGCAACTGAGAATAACTATATGGCACATTTGAGAGCTTCCAAAGATGTCCCTATAATTAGGAAGAGAATTGGAAGGGAGGGAAAGAACAGTGAGCCACCGATAACAGGGGAACTAGAAGCAGGGTAAGCAGAGGAAAGAGTGAGCCTATGCAGGACGGACAGATACTGAAATCACCGACTGTTGGACAAAGGAAGATGGAATTAAGGGAAGATATACCGACAAGTTGGGATTAGGAGAGGCAGATCAATAAGCCATAGCACATTTACCAGCAGTTTCTTCTCTTCTGCAGGCTGCCTATAATTCTGGTATTAAATCTTCATAAAACATAGTAGTGTGACATAGTGAAAAGATTGTTTACCCTGGAGGCAGACAAACTTGGGTTTAAACACTGGCTGTTAACACTTAGCATCTTAAGTACTTACTTGTTTCTCTGAATCTGAGTTTCACAGATATAAAATGAGGATGCAAATAATCTCATAAGGACTAAATAAATTAATGTATATAAACTACCCTTAGGGTACATACTTGTCTGGAAGATCAAGTATCAGAACATACTTGAAACTTAAACTCTCAAGGGAGGATGGCACAATCTCAAAGCTCCTCCCTTCTGCCCAAGGAGCCTGTGATTTTCTCACTCTGTTTAGGGAAGAGAATCCTAAAGGGCCCTACCCTTTCCTAAACACCCATTCCTTGAAGATAAGAACTAGTGGTAGAGGCAGGTAGGGAAGAGTCTGTTGAACTGCTTGAAATGGGGCAGGAGGAAAGGCCTTGTAACCACTCAGCCTTTATTTTCACTGCTCCCATTTCTTTCCCCAGATAAAATGGCCTGGAAGCAATGAGAGGCAGAGGACAGAAAACCACAGTCTGAGAATCCACTTGTCAGGTTGATCAAAATTACCAGAGCAGAGGTAACAGTGAACCAAGAGATCAAAGGCCTATGGGCAGGAGGCTTTACTGTGAAAGCAAAAGATATGCATGAACCGGACTTTATCGTTCTAATCTGACCCAGTTACACAGAAGAAGAGAAAAAGTGGAAAGCCAAGCAGGGTCCACCTGTAAAACACACATACCACCAAGTAACCTCAAAGAAGGCCAATCCAGTCAAGTGTGAAATACCAACAAGTGCTACCCAGTAAACAACACAGAGGACATGAGGTATATATTCACACTGTTAGACAAATACAAAGTCCAGAGAGAGAAAACTATTGAAAAGAAACTGACACACAGAAAATAAAAAATTTGGAAACTAGGTAGAAGTTCAAGAAATGTTTAATAAAAGTAGGAGAACAAGGGGGGAGCATAAAAATCAAATGGGAGAGTAAACATTCGAAGACTAAACGGTCTCAAGCATCAGAAGACCAAAAAAAACCCAAAAAACTTACATACTAGAGAAGGTATTTGTAACACATGACTCAGTGACAACACACAGCAAATGGTACAGGTCTCAAGAGACTCAGGGACCTCTGAAGTGGTTTCGCCCCAAGGTGACACTCATAAAACAAGTCTTTGCAGCCTGATCCTTACCTGGGGAGATGCACCCAGAATGTTCTTTTGTCATCAGCTTCAGTTCTCAACCCAGCTGAGAAATCACATTTGGTTTGTAAAGCTGATGTCCTGCTTAGGAAGAAAAACACTACATTTGAGTTCTGAACTGAGCATAAAAATCACTGCCAGCATGTCTTATCGCTTCCTCTTCAGGGCTTCTGAGAGTATGTGGCTTCTGAGATTTCCCATTTTTCCATTCTCTACAGAAAAGACCTTTCACCTTGAGAGGACACCAAGGAACTACCCTAAAATAATGTCCTGTAGTATCAGGATGTCAAGTACAAATTCAAAAATTCCAGAGGCTGTACAAGCTGTCAGTGGTAGGAAAGATGGTAACAGGTAGGGTTTGAGTTACAAGAAGTCCTTACCCAGTGAAACCAGGTTCCTATAGTTTCTCAGCATCACTTTCCCATACAGGTTCCTCTGAGGAGACTCTAGATGGACCTGCTCCTCCCAGGTGAAGTCCACAGACACATCCTTGAATCCTGAAACTATAAATTCCTGCTTAAAAAACAATTATGCCAATAACACCTCTGAGGGAAGTAAAACAAAAATAACAGAAAACAAGCAGCATTAGACAGGATAGGATAAAGAAGAGATCTGTGAGAGAAAATGTTACCTTCCAAAAGAAACTGAACATCTGCAACAAAAACAGACAATATTATGAAACAATCAGGGACAGACATAAGGAGTAACAGGGAAAGACATTGACGGCTGCTCCAGATTAGCAGTGGAGAAGAGTAGATGGTATTCTGATTGTATCCTATTTACCCCACTGATGAAAGGACGGATTCCCCACCCTAAACAGCACAAGATGACCAAATACATGACACACAGCACTGGACAGAAGAGATGGACAGCAGTTTTTAGTCACATATTCTCACAACCTGGGGGAGGACACTCCACACCATGCAAGACCATTTGGTGGTCATACTCAGAAACAGTGAACCAGCATGGGCTGTGGGAGGCAGGCTGTGTACTGACAGGAGGGCGATGTGACCCTTGGCTACCATGGGAAGATATGATTGGCTTGTTTAAACATTTTCGAGCTGGTAGGAAGATAAAAAACCATTAGGCTGAGTATTGGTACAAGCGTACCTGGCCAGACTGACGAGAGCCAGTTGGGTGGGGAGTCCTTCCCACTAGGTGGGAGCATATCCAGTGAGAGCAGGGGAACTCACAGCTAGGTCTCTGGAGCTCCCTAAGGTTCAAAGTTGTAGAGACAGCACATGGAATTTTAGGCTTTACAATAACTGGGTGGAAACTCCAGTTAATGGGGGGAAAGCATGTATAAATAGGATAAATCTAGAACGTGGCTGGTCTGTGAGACAACCAGCAAAACACCCAGCTTGACTTGAAAATGGCATTTCAAACTTACAAGCCAATTTGGGCCTTGTTTTCCATCTCTTAGACGAGGAAATAAAACTCTGTAAGAAATCACTATGTTTGATAAGTGTGATGGTTAATTTCACATGTCAACTTGACTGGGCTAAGGTATGATCTGAGAGTTGGTAAAGCATTATTTCTGGGTATTTCTGTGAGAGTGCTCCCATTTGAACAGGTAGATTGAGTTACCAAAAAGGAGGAAGGCATCATCCAATCCACTGAGGGCCCACACAGAACAAAAAGGCTGAAGAAAGGTGAATTTGCTCTCTCTGCTTGAGCTGAGATAGCCATCTTCTCCAGCCCTTAAACACAACTCTCTTAGTTCTTGAGCCTTCAGACTCAGACCAGGACTTAGACCATCAGTTGCTGGATCTCACACCCCTTGGTTTGGAGTGGGACAGCAGCGCTGGCTTTCCTGGGCCCTCTGCAGTTGCAGATGGAAGGTCACGGGAACGCTTCATCCTCCATAACTGTGTGAGCCAGCTCCTCATAACCTCTCTGTATATCGACATATATCTTAGTGGTTCTCCTTCTCTGGAGAACCCTAACTAACACAAGAGGGAACACTAACTGAGTGGCAGTCACACTAAATGACAACTCGCCTTGTACTCAGTTCTGTACCAAGAGGAGATTCACATGCCTCAGCTCATTTAACCCGAAGGACAACCTGCCAGAGTGACAGAGTTGAAGTCATCATTTTACCAGTGAGGAATCTGAGGATCAAAAAGGTTAGTCCATGCAAGTCATACGGCTTGAACCCAAGGCCATCTAACTCCCCATGTGGTGAGAAGAAGGCCAAGAAAAGATCCCAGCAACTCTCAGCAAGCGTAAGAGTGAGAGAAAGACAGAAAGGGAGATGGAAGGAGACTCAGGACTGAAACTCAGGGGGGGAAAGGGGTTTCAAAGAAGAGGGGCTAGTCAACACTATCAGAAGTCAGGTAGGTCAAATAGCATGATGGTTGAAAAGAACGTCTGATTTGAAAATTAGCTAATTTCAGAAGAATGATGAAGGAAGAAGTCAGCTTACAGTGGATAAAAGAATAAATGGAAGATGAGGAATCAGAAGCAGCCAGATGAAATTACTTCAAACTTTTTGTGAAGATGAGAAAAAAAAAAAAAAGACCATATGAAAAGAAGTAAGGAATAAGTTGTGGAAATAAAGCAATGGAAAAGGTTGCATTTAAGGACAGAGAGCACTGTAATATTTGAATAGGCAAAAGAGAGAAAAGGACTGATGAGTTCAGAGATGGAATGAAACCAATTTCCAAGCAATCTGGATATTTTACATCCTACTGGCTATGAACTCTAGAAAAAGTGTCAACCCTGAGGCACAGAGTTTATTATATTTCTTTCTACCTCATTATTTATTTTCTCCTAGTACTTTTAAATCAACATATCGAAATAACAAAAACATGTTAAAAATTATTGACAAATATTGTTGAGAAAAGTAAAAGTAGCTACTTGTTCAGTTGCCAAGCCATGTTGGACTCTTCTCAAACCCATGGACTGTAACACGTCTGGCTTCCCTGTCCTTCACCATCTCCCAGAGTTTGCCCAAGTTCATGTCCACTGAATCAGTGATACCATCCAACCATCTTATCCTCTGTCACCAAAAGTAGCTACTAGTAGTATATAAATACATGGCAGAAATTCCATTTTATGAAAGGAAAAAAAGAAATGAGAAAAATCATCAGTTTGAAAAATGTTCTAAAGAAAGGGGAAGAAACAAGAAAGCATAATCATGATAAATCATTAACAAAAGAATGACTCAATACATGTATAACAATAAATTTAAATGGATTGGCTTTATCTATTAAAAGAGAAAAGCAGTAAAATTGGCTTAAAATACAATTATATGGCACACACAAGAAACCCTGGAAAATTACATGGATAGAGGAGCCTGGCAGGCTATAGTCCATGGGGCTGCAAAGAGTCAGTCACAACTGAGCAACTAACACATATATACATATAAGAGACACACATAAAATACAAACCAAAAAGTTTTAAAAAGTGGGGATGCTAGAGAAAAGACATGGGCTTCCCAGGTGGCTCAGTGGTAAAGAATCTGCCTGCAATGCCGGAGATACAGGAGATGCAGGTTCAACCTCTGGATCGGGAAGATCCCCTGGAGGAGGGAATGGCAACCTCCTCCAGTATTCTTGCTTAGAGAATCCTATGGACAGAGGAGCCTGGTGGGCTACAGTCCACAGTGTAACAAAGAGTCAGACATGACTGACTGAGCACGCACACACACAGACAAGATACAGCAGGCAAAAGCAAATAAAAAACAGGGATGAGACCATATCAATAACAGATAAGGTAGAATATATGTGGACATAAAATATAAGCCCCTTTGTGAAAAAGGTAATAGCTCATATATATGATACCCTCTTTCTGGGCTTCCCTGGTGGTCCAGTGGTTAAGAATCCACCTATCAATGCAGGGGACACCAGTTCAATCCTTGGTCCGGAAAGATTCTATGCGCCGTGGAGCATCTAAGCCCACAAGCTGTAACTACTGAGCCCAGGCACTGCAGCTACTGAAGTCTGCGTGCCCTAGAGCCTGTGCTCTGCAATGAGAAGCCACCGTAATGAGAAGTCCACTCCCCGCAACTAGACGGTAGACTGTGCTCACCACAACTAGAGAAAGCCACGTGCAGCCACAAAGACCCAATGCAGCCAAAAAATTAAAAAAATAATAATAAAAAAATTCATTAAAAAAAACCAATGCATTAAAAACCAATAATAAATATGATATTCTCTTTCCAAAAAATTAACCTACTTTCAATAAGTTAATAATAAGGCAAAATTAAAAGCCCAACTTTAGACTCTGATGGGTTATATGTTGGTCTTCTCTACCTTCCTAGATTCTTCTCATTCCCTTAAGTGCAGAACCTACTACCCCCTCCACTCCTGCCACAGGCCTCAGAGCTTGTCCCTACTATGAAGCATACTATGGAACCCTGGGTAGATTAGTATGGAAAGCCATTTTTAAAAGCTGCTGCTGCTAAGTCACTTCAGTTGTGTCCGACTCTGTGCGACCCAATAGATGGCAGCCCACCAGGCTCCCCTGTCCCTGGGATTCTCCAGGCAAGTACACCATGTCCTTCTCCAATGCATGAAAGTGAAAAGTGAAAGTGAAGTCGCTCAGTCGTGTCCGACCCTTAGGGACCCCGTGGACTGCAGCCTACCAGGCTCCTCCATCCATGGGATTTTCCTGGCATGAGTACAGGAGTGGGGTGCCATTGCCTTTTCTGTTTAAAAAGCTAAAGTGAAACTTAACTGTATCAGTCATAAAATGTATCTGTTGCTAATCTCTTAAGATGTTTTCTCCCTTTCTCCTTTCCACTTATTATGGGTTTTTTTCTCCCCAGCACTACATTAAGCTCATGGTAAATCATGGTATTTGAAATAAGCAGCTTCATGGGTTTATCTCCTTCATGCAGAGGTTTCCTCAAATATAAAACACAGAGTTTTTTTATATTGTTAGTCTTTATAAAGGCCAAAATCAAATGGAATAAATAGGAATATTTTAATAATGAAAGTATATTTTATAAAGAAGATACAATAGTGATAAAGTTTTAGACACCACAGCAGCACAATGTTTTCAGATGTAATTCTCAGCAACCCAGTGTCTTAATTTTTTTTAACCAAGTCATAACTCTGGTTAAATCACAATCACCATAGCAACAAAAACTGAAACACCTCGGAATACACTTACTAGGAATAAGCAAGATCCTCATGATGAAAGTTAACAAAAGCCATAATGAAAGACCTGAATAAAAGGAAAGGTAATTTTTTTTCCTCAATAGGAAGAATAAATATTGTAAAGATGGTAATCTTCCTCAAATTGATATAGTTAGTAAACCCAAATCAAAACTGCATATTTTTTAATGGTTTTTGTTGAACTTGGTAATAGTTAATAAAATTTGACCCTAAGGATAAATGTATACGAATAGTACAGTAACCAAAGGAGGTTGGGATGTTCTTTATAAACTAACAAAGTAAATTCTAAAACAAATAAAATAGAGTGGTACTACAGTAGAAATAGAGCAACAGAACAGAATTCAGAAAAATAAACTCAAGTGTGTATGTATATGTATCTAAATATGTTAAATGTAAACATTTTATATACATATATAAATTTAGTGTATTATCTAATTTAGTGTAAATTTAGGTAGTATTTCAAATCTTTCAAGAATAAGCAGAGTACTCAATATATTATTTCAATAGGTGTACAACAGTTTGAATGCCATCTCCTCAAATGTGCCAACCCAGTTCTGCCTAACTAAAGCAGACACCATGTCACACTCAGCCAGGCCACCGTACTGTTTGGTGACCACAGCATGTAACAACATCCTCAGTAGTATTTCTTCTTCTTCATTGCTGCCTTCTCTTTCTAGAAGAGAAAATCAAGGAGGAAAGGGCTTTGTCTTTCTTTCACTACTACCTTCCCATCATCCAGAACATGGCTTAGCACATGGTAGGCAGGCACTAAAAATATGTTTAATGAAAGGATGGATGATGAAATGCCTCACCACACATTAAATGAAGTTAGAGTCCAACCTCACATGTGTACAATAAATTCCAGATAGCTCAAGAAACTAAATTTAAAATGATAAAAACCAATAGAAAATATAGGAAAGTATTTCTATAAACTTAGGCTACAGAAAAACTTTCATAGCAATAATTCCAAAGATAAACAAAGGAAAAGAAATGTTAACCGCATAAAACTTTATTTGTAGCCTAAGATTACAAAAAAATTTAAAGCTGAATGACAGGGAACAAGAATGGCGATTTATGGCAAAGGACTAATATCTACTTCTTTAATATATAAACAACTCAACATAAAAATGGACAAAGGACACAAAAAGGCATCTTAAAAGGCTGGAAGAATGTACATCTACAGTCATTTTTGAGAATTTGAGACCTAGAAGTATATCTTATAACCTTTCCACCTTAATTTTTTTTACAACTATATGCTTAATATTTATATTCAGAAAAAGAGGATAAAACTTAAAGGCAAATGCAAGTTATACTTGGGCAATTCACAGTCACATAACTGGTTAATATAGGAAAGATGGAAATATTAGGAAAGATGAAAGAAGGAATACAGCTCTAACACTGCACTGATACATCCTAAATCAATCACTATACTCTTTGAAAGTGTCAAGGTCATCAAAGACAAAGACTGAGAAACTGTTCCAGAGTCAGGGAGACTAAGGAGACAGGACATTTAGATGCCAGGTGAGAACTGGATTAGTTCCTGGATCAGATAAAGGACATTTGTGGCAAAACAGGACTAAGGTCGGCAGATCAGCTAACAGAATTGTATTAGTGTAAGGACATAAAACAGGGTCCTTAACTTTAGGAAACAAATAGTTAAGTATTTAAAAATCAAACCAGTGATTGCCTGGGATGGGAGTTTTGTGTAGGAAGCAGGTGAAACCACTGATTACCTGGGATGGGAGCTGTGGATAGGAAATAGGTGAGGATACTTTCTGGAGTGATGACAATGTTCTATAGCTTGACTGGGACACTGGTGATGTTGGTGCACAAATTTGTCAAAACTCAGTGAACTGTATGCTTTAACTGGGTTATTTTATGTAAATGACACCTGAAAAATAAAGTTGACTTAAAAATCTAGTTAGCACTATTAAACTAAATGGGCTTCCCTGATGGCTCAGCAGTAAAGAATCTGCCCGCAATGCAGGAGTCACTGGAGACACAGGTTTAATCTCTGGGTCAAGAAGATCCCCTGGAGGAGGGCATGGCAACCCAATCCAGTATTCTTCCTTGGAGAACCCTATGAAACCGGGGAGGCTACAGTAGTCCATAGGGTTGCAAAGAGTCAGATATGACTGAAGCAACTTGGCATGCAGCATGCATGCATTTTAACTAAATAAAATAAAATCAAGGCTATTGACAACCAAACTGAAGCCTTCATCAACTAAAATCTTCTGAGTGCTCACCCACCTTAAATCTTCCTCCTTTCCAGAAATTCTCTGATAGTACCTATTTTTGTGAATTATGTTTCCTTTTAAAACTGAGCTTGATAACACTGAGGAGAGAAAGTAGTACAAAGAGAAATCATGACAGTCAACGTTTGTCTTCATGAAGTCTTTAGACTGGCTCCTTTTATAAATAACCAAGTGACATATTCAAGAGACTCCTAACATATGACCTTATGACTAGAGAAAATACCACAAGTCCTTTAGGATGGCAGACAAGGTAAACTATACCTAAACTTAAAAAGTAAAACAAAAAAAACACCTAAGAACTTAAGAGTTTCCTGGGTTAAATCCTCCTGATGTCTTACTTCCTTTTCCAGAGAAGCAACAACTTCAAGTTCTAGCAAAAACTAGTAGGGTCCATTTCAAGCAATCTCTCACAGCAAAACAAGCCTAGGCTCCTTATTCACTTTTTTCCTCTGATTTTTTCTGCTTCTTCTCAGAAAAGCTCTCATCTTGCCAACTCCCTTATTTAAATTCCTCTGACTTCTCCTCTACTCTCAGGCCTACCACCCCACCCAACACACAAACTCCTCCTTCCTGGTACTTGACCCCAACTGTCTCTGATTCCCTCTTACTTCCAGTCCCTTGCTACCTTCACTCCACCTGTAAAACTTGTCACCTACAAATTGGTACTTGCCATCTACCTCTACACACGAGCTGCTCCAACTGCTGACCTTCAACACCCCCTGAAAAGAGTTCAGGGTGGAGATCAGGAAAGAAGCATCTGTCTTCTGGGAAAACTGGCAAAACAGGTCTTTAGATAGTTATTTTCAGGAGACAATATTATTAGCCCAGTTCTTGCATCCTGTCATATCTAGAAAAGCACTAAAATCCTTCATGGTGACATCTGCTCCTTGTGACTAGCAGTAACCTTCTGCAAAAAAAAAAAAAAAAAAAGTGCTTGATTGCATGTACTCCCCCTTCCCCAAAATCACATACATATTAACCATCCCCCCTACGTCTTTGGAGCAGTTTCTAAGAGCTATCTGAAATGCTGCCTTCAGTCCTCATTTTGCCCCAAATAAAACTTAACAATTCTCGTGTTGTGCATTTTTTTTTCAGTTGACAAACTCTAATAAAACACCAAGTATAGTGTCTGGAATAATGCTAAGAATGCCTACAACTGAGCTAGTACTGTCAACATTCCAGGAACCAATGCTGGGCTCTTTTTACTTCATCTCATTTGATCTTTCACCACACCTATGAAGTAGGTATTATTAAGTGAAACAAGTCCAGTGAAATTCTTATCACTGTCAAATGTGTGGCAAACACTCAGTTAACGCTGTTATTTCTGTCATCACCATGAGGAACTAATGCTTAGGGAAGTCAGGCCACTCACCCAAGACAGTGCAGCTGTTAAATAATATTTGGAATTTAAACTTCAGATGCTCTGACTTCACTACAGCAAATCCTCTCCACATATCCCTACTCAACCCTACTTCTGGTCACCACACTGATCTCTTTCTCCTGAACTCTGGAAAACCTGGGTCCTGGAACTCTGACAACCTGGGTACTTAACTGTACTTTTTCTTATTATCATTCAGTTCAGTTCAGTCACTCAGTCGTGTCCGACTCTTTGCGACCCCATGAACTACTATAGCACGCCAGGCCTCTCTGTCCATCACCAACTCCCGGAGTTCACTCAAACTCACGTCCATCAAGTTGGTGATGCCATCCAGCCATCTCATCCTCTGTCGTCCCCTCCTCCTGCCCCCAATCCCTCCCAGCATCAGAGTCTTTTCCAATGAGTCAACTCTTCGCATGACGTGGCCAAAGTACTGGAGTTTCAGTTTCAGCATCATTCCTTCCAAAGAACACCCTGGGCTGATCTCCTTTAGAATGGCCTGGTTGGATCTCCTTGCAGTCCAAGGGACTCTCCAGAGTCTTCTCCAACACCACAGTTCAAAAGCATCAATTCTTTGGTGCTCAGCCTTCTTCACAGTCCAACTCTCACATCCATACATGACCACAGGAAAAACCATAGCCTTGACTAGTCGGACCTTAGTCAGCAAAGTGATGTCTCTGCTTTTGAATATGCTATCTAGGTTGGTCATAACTTTTCTTCCAAGGAGTAAGCGTCTTTTAATTTCTTATTATTGTATACCTGTGCAATCATCATGACTATTCCCTGTAGAAATGTGACCTCTTTTATGTTCCTGGAGAGTCCATAGCCCTATAAGCAAGCACCTATAAGGACCATCTCGCACATGATTTCTGTTCCTTTTTTGACCCCTGAACTGCACCAACAAATTAACAGGCCAAGGCATCCAGCTGAATAAGGAACTGGCAACTGAGACTAGAACTGAGAGACATAGAGGGAGGGTTTTGTGGAAAACATCCGACATTCAGAGATCTCAACTGTTCTGTTTTCTGTGGTGAGGCCTACCTACACTATAGGAGCAAGGAGTAAGAGAGAGGTTTGAGAGAAAGCTGAGCTTACCTGAACTCCCCAAAGTAGAGGCCCAGCAGCCATTGCCTTCTCCTTCCTTCCTGTGGTGTCCTTCCCAGGGGTTGGGCAGGATCCAGAGAAGATGGAGCTGAGGGAAGGAAAAGATGTGAGAAACAAGACTCCTGCCAAAAAAAAAAAAACAAAAAACTGAGAATGGAATATTGCCTGCCACATCAGTAAACAAAGGATATTGTAGTTATCAGGGTTGCATACGCCACCAGTGAGCTGGGGAGCCTGGAGGGGAACTCAGGAAAGAAAGGATACCTGGCATCTAGCAGACATCAGACTTCAGCCCCTCCCCACAGTAAGCCTTGAGGAAACTCAGGGTGTGAAAACACAGGATACCGGCCCCAGGCAGCCCAGGAGCCTATCAAAGGAATGATTTCAGTGAGCCCTGACTCTTGCATCTTCCCATACACAGAAAAGTGCTAAATTCCTTGAGCTATCCAGTTTTCTTTAATTAACAATCATCTTTTGACATTCAGACTACCTGCCCTTTGTTGCAAAACTCCTATATATACCCTGACTCCTCCCCAGCCTCCTCAGAGCAGTTTTCTCAGGGTTACTTGAGATATACGCTGCCTCCCAGGCTTGAGCTTGAGGTCATAAAAATTTCTGCTGAATAAAACATAACTCCCAACTTTTAGGTTGTGAGCTCTTTTTTTGTCTACAATATAATACCTACAGATAAGCCAAATAAGAAGTATATGGTATTTATGTGAAGAATACCATTAAAAAATACCATTTAATTTACTGATTAAACTTATTTAAAGAAAGCTGAACAAAGAGAGACATACCATCTTCCTGGATGTCACAATATCCTGCTGTCACTTCTTTGAAATTAATTTATAAACTTAACACATTCCCAACCAAGTTATACCTAAATAATAATCTTGTGAGGTTAATTACAGAAAAGATGATCTTTTTTAAAAGTTAACTGTGTTATGAAACAATAGCAAGGAAATTTCTGAAAGGGAATAGCAAACTTGCCCTCCAAATATTATAGGACTCCCTGGAGGAGGAAATGGCAAGCCAATCCAGTATTCTTGCCGGGAAAATCCCATGGACAGAGAAGCCTAGCAGGCTAAAGTCCATGGGATCACAAAGAATTGGACATGACGGCCACATACACAAAACTAGAACACAGTGTTACTGCATGGGGAGAATCATTCATTCACCAGATATACTGTTGGCCACCTACCGTGTACCAGGCACCTATTCTTAGGGCAGACAAAATAAACTCTCTACCCTCACGGATGTTATAGTCTAACAGGGGAAAGGGTCAATGGAATAAATTAAAATCCTAGCAACACAAACAGTTCAGGAAACAGTTTATACATAAGAATTCAGGATATGAAAAAATGTGACAGTTCACATCAATGAAGAAAATGTTGTGGTCCGAGCACAGGTTGGAAAAGAATTTCCAGACATGAGACAGAATGAGAGGGAAATAACGTTTATTAGAGTGGGAGACGCTGTTAGAACAGTGGGCCAGCTCAAGGGAGAACCGGCCTTGAACAGCGGTCCTTAGTTCACTTTTATACCCAGGGTGCAAGGTGTGGGATGGGGTCTTGCGGGTCATTTGCTGATGGGATGAGGCACATATACTGGGTGGCTGGGTGGAGGGAGAGTAAGGCAAATACCCTCTCTCTATGAGGGTAGGAGGAGAGACAGGTTATACTGCTCAGGAGGACCTGAAGTCCATTAATATTACAACACGGGGGAGGGAAGGACGATAACGGTCTGGTTTTTCTGTTCCTGCATTCCAAGACCCTCTTTGGTTTTATCTGCTCTTTCGTCCTTGGGTCACCACATTCCCCCCTCTATTTTTTTTTTAATTAATTAATTTTTTATTTTACTCTACAATTCTGTATTGGTTTTGCCATACATTGACATGCCCTCTCTTTATTTTTAGGGCCAATTCTTTGGCCCCTGTTGATACCCTGCTCATATCTAACTATCTACCTATTTCCCTTCTCAGGCGTTTCGGAAACCAGTCTCAAAGGAAAAGGGGTGGTGACCGCTCTGACTTCTTCAGGCTGTCATGGGGCTCTGGGTTCCCTTTGCCTGCTCTCTGCCAGGGTGCATTTACGGAGGGAGAGGAGCGTCCATGGAATGATAAGGCGGCTTGTTTCAGCATTGTCTGGTGTTGGTCAGGGTATCTTCTTCTCATACTATCACTTGGAGATGTGTTGTACTCTAGAAGAAACAAACTTAACCCAGAAGTTGGAGGTGCGTGGCCCAAAGATGAATAGAAGTAGAAACGCTGAGGAGCTAGCCAGGAAAGCCAGGACCAGGCTGGTTCACGACGTTCGAGTTTCTCTGGGTACGAGAAGAGACAAGAATTGGGGCTCAGAGAATCTTTACCTCAAAGCATCTGATTATCTCAAGGCCGGGTCTTTTGAGTTTTTCCCAGAGCACAGAGTGCCTTATTTCTGATCTCCACCCTGAACTCCTTTCAAGGGGTGTTGAAGGCCAGCAGCTTGCAGTGGTCATGATGTAATCTTTTTAGAGGCAGCTGGCAAGTGCCAACTTCCAGTCAGCAGGGTCCCTTCATAGCCACATATTTGACCATGCTTTGGGGGCATTTCATGGCTGTTGTGTCCCGCAGTGCTGGGAAGGCTCATTCTCAAGGCTCAATCCCAAAGATTCCATGGACAGTCCACTCAAGTGTGCTCTTACGGGACCAGACCTTGCAAGTAGCAAAAGTCTCTGGACCATACCTGTCTTACTAGCCTCTTGGTCCAGGAAATGATTCCCTCATGTTGCTTCTTCCCATATCTAGAGTTACATTGTTATAATCATTGATCTCATATGGAACTGCATATCCACATTTTATCACAGGCTCAGTCACACATTTAGTAACGTAAGAAACAATCATCTGAAACAAGCAACATAGAAAATAACAAAGCCAGCAGTTATTAATAAGGTCATAAATAAGAACTGTGTCAAGAACTTTCATTAGATAGAGTCCAGTATAGAGTCCATCTGACCTTTATTCAAAGATTGGTTACTGAGCTAAGCTTTAGAAGCAAACTTAGAGTGTCCTTTTTAATAATTAATTAAACTTTTTAGCAATATAACCGGAGAAGGCAATGGCACCCCACTCCAGTACTCCTGCCTGGGAAATCCCATGGGTGGAGGAGCCTGGTAGGCTGCAGTCCATGGGGTCACGAAGAGTCGGACACAACTGAGCGACTTGACTTTCACTTTTCACTTTCATGCATTGGAGAAGGAAATGGCAACCCACTCCAGTGTTCTTGCCTGGAGAATCCCAGGGACGGGGGAGCCTGGTGGGCTACCATCTATGGGGTCACACAGAGTCAGACACAACTGAAGTGACTTAGCAGCAGCAATATAACATAACAACAAGGAACTATCTCGGAAGTAAACAGACCTTAATCAACAAAACTAGAACTTAATATTAAGTGAAATATAATTTTTTTGTCATTGTGAGGACATTGACCCTGTAGGCAGGGAAGGCTTTAACCCATCAAATAAAAATGAGACTTGTCAGGGAGCCGGGAAAAGCCAAGTGGCCATCTTGGACTTCCCGTAGCCCTGACTCTGATTTACAGCTACTGTTCACCGATTTTTAATCCCCCGATTTAGGAGTAGACTGTTGCCACGTTTTAAGGACATCAGGATAGCAAAAGTCTAACCGTTAGGGCTTATATTTTGTAGAAGCAGAATGAGCTTTGTCTACATGCACTGTAATCTTAAATAATGTTTATTTACTTTACCAAAGTAACAAAAGATTTTTAAAACAAATATAAACCATTTAAAGGCAAAGAAATTGATAATCTGTTATCAAAAACTTCATTCTAGGAAAACTTTGTTTTCGTAACATAGAGAGTAGACTAAATTCCAGTCTGTTCCCAGTTTACCAGATAACAAACAAAATTTGTTTATCGCTTAATCTTAGAAAAGTCTTTTCCATAAATCTTGAAGTAGCAGTATTCTTGCAAAGGCATCAGGGTGAAACCATAGAAGGCATGTTTAAAATCTGATTAAATTGCAATTGACAATGTAGCCTGGTCATTGCTGTGACTTGTAACACTTTAACATGATAACTAGAATTATAACGACATTTTATCAGGACATATCAGATTTTCATGAATTTCACTTAATTTCTAGGATATCTATATTAGTAACATCAACCATACAATATAACCTGAGATGATTCATCACTCTTCTAGCAATACTTCCCAAGTAATTTAACATGTCAAATGAACTCAGGTAGTTTAATATCTCTCTTTGGGAATGTCTCAGGGGCCCTCTGAAGCATCCCAAAGTTAGCTAGAAGTCAAATGATTTAGGAAGTGTTTTCAATAAATATCAAAAGGGTTTATAACACTCAGTCAGATAGGATCATATAAGTCACAATGAAACAACAGTTACTCACTTAGCCAAAGTTAACAAAAGATTTCAAAGGTAAACATAGAACAGATCACTTCAGGGATAAAGAAACTTAAAATCCATTATCAAAGGCAGTTCAACATCTCAAGAAAACAAAACTCTTCCCTTGGGGTCCACTTTTCATAAAATCTTCTTATCACTTTCTGTACCCATTACTTTGTTCTCCCATCCTGAGACAGTCACCAGTAAGTCAGACCTACTTCCTTTTCCCTTCATAAAATGTAATTTCATTCCTCATATCTTCTTTACTGAAAACACACATCCTACTTTCCTTAAGCAACCAAGAACTGACCTTTATATTAGCATTCTATAGATTGATGAACATAAATACCAGTGATTTATGTTTTTAAATTCTAAAAAAAAATTCTAGAGAACATCTCAGGATGGCATCAAACATTATTCAATAAAAGTCCAAAATCACTAGTTTCTCTGTAAGAGGAAGTTAGTGTTCAGTAATGAATGTTTCAGAATCTTATTTTATTTGGAAATGACCTAGCTATTCAATAAACTTCATTCACTTAGTTTAGCACAACCCTAGATATTCAGGTTACCAAAATCTAGAGAGACTGCTGTTTTAGACAGACATTTCTAAAGTATAATTATTCTTAATAGTTTATCTAAAAGCTCATATCTCATTTACATTTTTCAGGTTTTTTTTCCTACAGGTACTTTTCTTGTTGACAAACTTGTAACAGATAAAACAATATAACAATATTTAACTTATAATAAACCTAGGCACAAAGGAAATATGCTTAACGTTAATGACTCTTAGATATGTCTATATCAGATTAGCAAACAAACATTAATACTAGATACTTAATATTGCATATTTCCCAGTTCATATGAATCTGAAATTCATTTAATTTCCCTTGTATTTAGATTTGATTTGTAAGCGCTTACTTTTCTTTAGGCCAATAAATTAAAACTCATTTACAACTTCAGCAATATTATCAAAAAAACCCAAAAGACACACACTGAGACATACATAAATACAGACAGAGATCGCAGTTTTCCGCTTGAGATTTAAAATGTCTCTTTGATTTCCTCCCCCTGCCCCCCTTTTTAAAAAATTCTAATTTGCCCAAGGTTGAGGTCTCAGGTAAAGTGGGCTGTGTATTTCAAGGACATGGAAAGAGTTAACTTCAAGCTTTTCCCTAGGCAGGCCTTTTAATAAGCTAGGTGTTCTTAATTGCATATGCAAAAAGAACCAGTTTTGCAGTTTCCAAGAAAAAATTTCATTTTAACCAGTTTTCTCCAAAGTCTATAGAACATCATGGCCATCCTGCGTCAAAAAGTTATCTTTCCTTTCTGTGCTGCTGCTAAGTCACTTCAGTCGTGTCCGACTCTGTGCGACCCCATAGACAGCAGCCCACCAGGCTCCCGTCCCTGGGATTCTCCAGGCAAGAATACCAGAGGGGGTTGCCATTTTCTTCTCCAATGCATGAAAGTGAAAAGTGAAAGGGAAGTCCTCAGTCGTGTCCGACTCTTCGTGACCCCATGGGCTGCAGCCTACCAGGCTCCTCTGTCCATGGGATTTCCCAGGCAAGAGTACTGGAGTGGGTTGCTTAGTCATAGTTTTATAGCTAAAATATAGACCAAATAGTGCTCAAATTGACTCTGATATCAGGGGCGGATCAGCTGATAAAAATCTTGGATTGTCCCTCTGATGGGAAGTGAGGTCTTTGTCCCATCAGAAGAATCTGAAGGGTTAAGGGAATTTGCAGGAGGAAGCTTGGTCCTTCCCCATCCTGAGAAACAAAGAGTAGTTAGAAGGGAATTCTTTAGGATGTTCAGGAGTGGGGGAAGCTTGGTTCCCTCCCCACCTGAGAGATAAGTGTAGTTAGAAGGGGATTCTTTAGAATGTTAGGAGAGTTTTTGATCCTTCAGGCTTTTGAATATAGGGAAAGACCTGGACCAAAGAGAACCTCAGAATCCTCTCCAAGAGGTCAGGTGGATATGAAAGGTCGAGTAGGGGTCACCTAGGAAATCTGATGGAGACAGAGGGGGACAGGAGACAGGGAGGCAACAGAACATAAGGAAATTCTGAGTCCTTTCCCTGCTTTTGGCAAAAGCTAGTGTGCCATTCAGAGGCCATATTTTTTGGGGGTCCCCCAGTTTGTATTGGAGCCAGGTCTCCCGCAGGGTCAAAATTTTCCAGTTTCTGAGAATGTAGCCAAGGGGTGAGTCTGAGAGAGGATCCCAGGATGTACAGAGATTCCTGGGAGCAACCGGGTGACTCACTGTTTGGCGATTCCCTGAAACATGGAAGCCACTCTTGGGATAGCTCAAAAGCAACACCTAAGCTCCTGTAAATCAATCTGGACTGAAAAGGAAGGAAGTGACAGGCAAGAAGTCTGAGGAATCTGCCTTACAATCCTATTGGGGAGGCGGTGGCCAGGGGACAATGGTCTCCGTTTTCCTTCAATCACTATGTGCCTGACATGGCACACAGAAACTGTCTTGCTGTGGGTGCCCTTGTGGCCTGATCCGTTCCGTGTCCCCCTTATCCTCACACGGGAGTCTTCGTGTGGCAGGCGCCCTAATGGCTTTTAAGTGCCTGACCCGTGCACACAATATTGGTTGGCCTAGTTCTCAGTTGGAAAGAAGACAAAGGAGAGACCCTCACCCGTTCGGGCGGCAGTTACTGGGGCACAGTGGGGCCTTTGGAACACACCAGAGGGTGACCCTGGCCAGAGTTCCTCAGTTGCTTCCACAGCACTTGCCTGTTTGCAGAGGGTCCCTATGAGAAAGAAGAGAGGAGGTGGGGGAAGAGGCCCCAAGGTCCCTGTACAGGCCACCAAAAATGTCGTGGTCCAAGCGCAGGTTGGAAAAGAATTTTCAGACATGAGACAGAATGAGAGGGAAATAAAGTTTATTAGAGTGGGAGACGCTGTCAGAACAGTGGGCCAGCTCAAGGGAGAACCGACCTCAAACAGCGGTCCTTAGTTCACTTTTATACCCAGGGTGCAAGGAGTGGGATGGAGTCTTGCGGGTCATTTACTGGATGGGTGGGGGGATGGAGAGTAAGGCAAATACCTTCTCTCTAGGGGGCAGGAGGGGAGACAGGCTATACTGCTCAGGAGGACCTGAAATCCATTATTAGTTACAACATGGGGGAAGGAAGGACGATAAGGGTCTGGATTTTCTGTTCCTGCATTCTAAGACCCTCCTTGGTGTTATCTGCTCTTTCGTCCTTGGGTCACCACAGAAAGGATGAATGATTCAGTAACTCAGAACAAGAGCTTACCACTTGGAAAGAATAAAAATTTGCACATAAAGTGAAACTAAAGTACTAGAAGAAAATGCAGATGAATATCTTGTGACATATGGACTAAAAGACTCCCTAACAATGATGTCAAAGACCCAAACATGAAGGGGAGGTTTGCACATCTGAACATATAGAAATGCAACATTTCTGCATAGAAATTGAAAATATATTTGTGTATCAGACACACGATTTAAAAACACAATGCAAACTGCATAAAAATACTCACTTGCTTTCAAAATGCAAATAGCTGCACCTTTTTGTTTGCACCTCTCTGAAACTTAGAGAACAGTAACACTCAGACTTAACTGTGTGTCAATAAGGTACCCTTACCTTGCAATGTTTATAAACTACTACTGTTCTAGAGAGAAGAGGACAGAAGGTATCAAAAACTTTACAGTATGATTTAGAAATTTCACTTGAGAAGATTTACGGAATGAGATAAGAATGCAGAGATAAATGTAGCCAGATGGCCTTTATTGTTTATAATACTAAACAAAAAATCAAAAAAAGCCCACAACAACCCTGAGAAAGAACACTAAGGCCTACAGAGAGGATTAAGCGTGGCACAGACATACTTTTCCTCATATTCATTAATAAGCTGACTTAGCTGTTCTTACAAACTAGTGTAAGTAGATGGTTTCAAAATATTAAATTAAAAAAAATTTATTCTGCATCTTAAGTTGTACTACACAGATAAAAATATTTATTAAGAAATCACGGAGCTTAAGATTCGCGCACACGTATTTCATAACTCATTTTTTAAAGTAAATGGAGAAAAGGATACTAATATCCACATATTTGTTTAGAAAGCGTTTCTATGTATATAGAGATGCAGATTTTGACAGTTTTCAAATGATTTTTCCCTTTTTGCTCCTCTGGACCTTCTAGTTGTCCTATAGTGAACTTTATTTTTGGTAAGAGAAAAAACTGCTTTAAAAGAAGAAAAGGATTCCCTCAAGTAGAAATCTGCATAGGATGGCCCTCCCCATTCTTACGGAGAGAGGAGTGAAGCGGGGCCCGCGCCAGCGCCCCAAGGAATCGGAAACCACTGAGGGCGGTCCCGAGATGCGCTTTACACAAAGGGCAGGAGCTGGAGCCCCGAGACCCGCACCTTGGTCGACAATCCCCCGGGATTTTCACGGCGGGTCCCGGGGACAGCTCGCGACGGGGAGGATCCCAGGGTCCGAGCGACTTGCAGAGGCTTCGGCCCCACTTGCCCCTCCGACGCTGGGCCCCTGGGCCGAGCTCTCTGCCCTCGCCGCTCGGGGGACAGGTGGTCGAAGAGCCGCGCGCGACCGCTCGGCTCTTGGTGTTCTCGCCGGCTGGGCTCCCAGGGCGAGAGGAGGCACACCTGGAGTTAAGAGCCCGGCGCTGCGCTGGGTCAGAGCGGTCGCGGCCCATCAGCAGCCCGCCCCACCCCAAGGGGCCGCGCCCGGCTGCGCTGGACGCCTCCCGCCAAGGCCCCGCTCACCCTCCGGAGCGGGCGCTTCCCGCCGCGGCCCCTTCACTCACCCTCTCCCAGAAGGAGCCCAGGCAGCCTGCGGACCGATGACGGCCCTCGCGGCACCGCCGCCCCAGGAAGTCGGACTACATTTCCCACAAAGCTTCGGAGGGGCGTGGCGAGGGCGTAGGAATGCGCGGACGCGGGCCGCAGCCGGGCGGGGCGGTTCCACCGGGAAAGTGGTGGCTCCCAGATTGGCTACTTATCTTGGTGGGCTTGTGGTCTGTCAAGCCAGGAGTCAGCGGCGCGGTGGCCTTAGCCCCGCAACCCTGAAGAAGCCCCCTCATTAGAGCTTCTGGATCCCTAACCCATGGGGAGAAGGGGCAGCCATCCTTTGCTAAGCCTCACTTTTCCTTTTCTGAAATAAAAGGAGCCTAGAGGAGTCCCTTGCAAAGTTGTAGGAAGAAAGGGTAGATTGGAGGTTAACAAACCGGAGGCGTTTTTTCACGAACGGGGAGGGGGGGATGGTTTCGCGATTATTCAAGTGTATTACATTTGTTGTGCCCTTTATTTCTACTACTATTACATTATGATATATAATGAAATAATTATAAAACTCACCATAATGCAGAGTCAGTGGGAACCCTGAGCTTGTTTTCCTGCAACTAGACAGTCCCATCTGGGGATGATGGGAGACTGCCTCCTGAAGTCTGTTACTTGTGCCCAGTCTCCGTAATCTTGTCTCGGTTGCTGTCACTGAACAAAAACCCTACTTTGCGAAGATATGATGTTGGAAAGGGAAGCAGGCTTTTCAGTGCTCCTGTGGCAGTCTCAGGATATTCTGCCTTAACTTTAATCCAGAATGTATGGAGATCTGAAGTTGTCCCAGACATACTTTCAAGACCACAGCCATTTGCAACCTCAAGCAGCTGATCCTCTTCCAACAGACAAAGCTGATTCACAGATGGGTCACTGATCCATTCCTTCCCAGTTCAGGGGTCTTTTGTGATTAGGAAGTAATACTCATCACAAACTCTTCTGAAAGCTGAGATAGGTGATCATGCACCAACTAGGAGAAAGAAGGCCCTGGTTCTGTCTCTTTCAAGATCTGTGTTAACGTTTGAAACATGTCAAAAATCCCAATGTTCATTCATCATCCCCAGCATCCCAGTTTGGCTTTGAATGCGGTCAATTTATCTGCTGACCCTAACACAGCTGTCACGCTCCCCTGAAGTGAGAGTTGGAGTTCGATGAACAGGTTGAATATGTCACACAAGTAAGCAAGTTTTGCGACCCATTCTCTGTCACTGAAATACGCTACCAGTAATGACTGTTTTTCTAAAAGAAATCTCTGAAACAGCTCTTTTAGCTCAAAAATTCTGGCCAGTGATCTGCTTTTAGAAAGTCATCTCATTCTGTATTAGAAAGTCATCTCATTCTGTATTAGAGATGTGTGCTCTGTTTCCATCTCCTCACAGAGCTTTGTGAACAGACATGAGTTAAGGGTGTGTACATTAATGTGGCTGATAATTTTAAAACGTTGTTAAGTTCAGGTGACATTTTTTGGCTAATCAGAATTTCTCTACGGATGACACAGTCCATAGACTCACATTCAGAAGCAACCTCTTTGACTTGAGTCGTGAAACCAGAAAGCCATCCAGTCATGGCAGTCACTCCATCTGTGCACATACCAACACAAAATGACCAGTTCAGTTTCCCTGAAACGTAATCATTCAAAGACTTGAATAGTTCTGCAGCGGTGGTGTTGATTGCGAACGAAAGTGCTCACAACATATCCTCACGCACATCCTCCTGAAAAATAATTCGCACAAAAACAGGCACTGTTGTCTTGTTGTCAACATCAGTAGACTCGTCAACCTGGATCGCACACCATAGTGACTCATTAATCCTCTCTAACAACTGTGCCTCAGTATCCTCTGCTGTTTCATCCATTCATCTAATTATGGTGCTAGCTAAAAGAGGAACACGTGCCACCTTTTGCACTGCAGCCTCTCCTAAAAGTTCATGACAAATGAACTTCAGCAGCAGACGGGATCAACTCTTCACAAACAGTAAAGGACTTCTTAGATTTAGCAATGCCGTTTGCCACTCCAAGTGATCCTCTCAGTACAGACAGAGTTGATGACATGGTGGCTTTCACGAATTGCTTCTGTTCTTCGTGTTCACATTTTTATTTTTCTCTTGAAAAACTCCCAAGACTTGTCTTTTAAAGCGGGGTGCCTGGTCTCACTGTGGTGAAGCAGTTTGGAAGGTTTCACAGCTTCACTGGATAGCCAGTTACTACATACTATACAAAGTAGGCTTGGAGAATGTAACCCACCTGCTGCAACAACACATAAGTAGAACTCTTTTCTTTCTTTCTTTCTTTTTAATGCTGCTTTCCAGCACTGTTTACAATAGCTAGGACACGGAAGCAACCTAGATGTCCGTTGGCAGATGAATGCATAAGGAAGTTGTGGTACATATACACAATGAAATACTACTCAGCTATAAAAAAAAGAACTCATTTGAGTCAGTTCTAATGAGATGGCAGAAACTGGAGCCTATTATACAGAGTGGAGTCAGTCTGAAAGAGAAACGCCAATACTGTATACTAACACATGTATATGGAATTTAGAAAGATGGTAACGACAATCCTATATGCAAGGCAGCAAAAGGCACACAGATGTAAAAATCAGACTTTTGAACTCTGTGAGGGAAGGTAAGGGTGGGATGATTTGAGAGAATAGCCTTGAAATACGTACATTACCACATGTAAAATCGATGACCAGTGCAAGTTTAATGCATGAAGCAAGGCGCTCGAAGTCAGTGTTCTGGGACAACCCAGAGGGATGGGGTGGGGAGGCAGGTTGTGGGCTCAGGATGGAGGGACACATGTGTGCCTTTGGCCGATTCATGTTGATGTATAGCAAAAACCGTCACAATAGTGTAAAGTAATTATCCTTCACTTAAAATTAACTAATATTTTTTAATGTAGAAATACAAGTGCAAAAAAAAAGATGCAACTTTCCTTTTGTTGGAAGTCTTAGAGTCTTCTGCTATCTCATCATTGGGTCTTTTCCCCCTTTTTCAAAGAAGCTCTCCAGTGACATTTGGTTTTTACTCATTTTGGCTAGTGTCGGTTTATGGGCTTACCAAACCTGTGACTGAGACAAGCGTGCAGTGCCAGACAAAGGCACGGATGCAAGCAGTAAATAAGATAATGAGCTGGCCACACATGGCCTAAAACAGGTGTCAGATTCTGAGTTAAAACCTGCCACCAAATGCAGCTTACTTTTCACTTGCCACTCACTGATAGGGTTCTGATGAGTCTGTAGGCAGTTGGTTTATTACGGTCTGAGAGTCATACCTCTCTGCTACTGCTAATCTGTATTCGCAGCCACTCCTCAGTGTTAAGCCACTCATCACTGCCTAGTGTCACCTCAGATCATCCGGCATTAGATTCTCATAAGGAGGGAGCAACCTGGATCCCTCATATGCACAGTTCACAGTAGGCTTTGCATGCCGACGAAAATCGAACGCCACCGGTGATCTGACAGGAGGTAGACCTCGGTAATGCGAGCAATGGAGAGCAGCTGTAAGTACAGATTAAGCCTCACTCACTTGTCCGCTGCTCACCTCTGCTGTGTGGCCTGGTTCCTAACAGGCCACAGACTCTACTGGTCCATGGCCCAGTGGTTGGGGACCCCTGCTGTATAGAAGGGCTTCCCTTGTGGCTCAGTGGGTAAAGAATCTGGTGCAATGCAGGAGACCTGGGTTTGAATATCTTCCTTTCCTGGGTCAAGAAAATCCCCTGGAAAAGAAAATGGCAACCCTCTCCAGTATTTTTGCCTGAGAAATCCCATAGACAGAGGAGCCTTCTATAGAATTCTACAGTATAGAAAGCAGCTGTATAAAATGCAGACAAAATCTCCAGTTTAATTTGTGGGCAGAGTAGTCAGTTAAGCTGGATCTGCCACTGGAATCCAGAGAAGTATATGACCTTTGGGTCAGATCAACATGGTGGCTTAGACTGTAATATTTGGTTTTCTAAAAATAACTGCTAGCTTCATATGCCTCATTCTGTTGATGTGACAAAGACTTAACCCTTTATCAAACTTTAGGAAGGTTCCTCTGAGTCTTCTTTTCTACTAGGCTTCCGCCTTGAGCCCTGTCCTTGGCTTGTGGAGCCCAGTTTGAGCAAGAATACTGCTAATTTAGGTACAATCACCTATTCCTGATATCTGATCAAATCCTTTATACCCTACTCTTAATGTCTAAGTTCTGGGCCTGCTTTTAGCAAGAATTTCCTAAATTTGCTGTGTGCTTTTTGGCGATTTTCCATCCACTGACTCCTTTTACCCTGCTTGTTGGAGCTGTAAATCCTCAGCTGTCTTTGCTGTATTGGGAGTTGAGTTCAATTTTACTGAAACCCCTATTGCAGTACTACTGAATAAAATATGTCTTCACTGTGTTTACCAGTGCTCAACTCTTTCTCTTGAGAGCTGTTTGAACTGTATCATAATATTTGATGTTGAAAGTTCAGCTTCTCCATACACCAGTGCCAAATCAAATCTCAGAGATGAAGTTCTGGGTGAAATAGAAAGGATAGCTTCATTGCTTTGCCAGGCAAAGGGAGACACAGTGGAATGTGTCATGCCCTCAAAACCATGTGTCCCAACATGGGGAAGTTTTGTAGTAATTATTCAAAGAGGGCATGATCAGTCCATGGACATTCTTCCAATGGGTGGATGGTGAGGTGAGTAGAAGTTATCATCAAGCTTCAGGTCCAATTGGTCTGGGGTCTACATCCTTGTGGTCAGTGTATCATCATTAATCATTAACTTCTCCCACCTGGAGGGGATTTCAGTATCTGTGAAATAGCTCAAAGACATTATTGTGTGTAACTGTTGATGGGGAAGCACAAGGCTGCTCGTGACAGTTTGTTTCCCCTGGTCTCACATCCTCTTCCTTCCCTAATTAACAATTGCTTGAATCTGCCCATTGGAACTCAGGGAAGTGAACTTATGAAGGAAGCCTGAATGAAGGTTTTTCCTTATAATCAAAGAAACAGGGGACACAGAAATTCTCTGTGCCCAGGAGACTCACAGGGTATCATACTGAAAAACGTGAAAATCTTCACAGTTCATTTAATCAAGTGAAGGTAACCCAGATGGCAAAAAAGTAAAACTCTACCACTATATATATATATGTATATATGTATTTTTTTTGATTCAAATACCTTGAATCAAACAGTTGCTTCAGAACTACAAAGTCATTGTTACATGGTCTGGTAGAGAAATGGACCTTGATAAAACCCATAACACAGAGTGTGCAGTTTCAAAAAAAAAAAGCACACAGAAAATGTAGAATGGGAAGAGGGAGTAGGAACAAAAGAAATCAACCTTCCTTCAAACCCAATAATCCACTAATATAAAAATTTGGATAAATAAAAAACACATAAGAAGAGGACAGCAATAAATCCAAGTCTATTAGTAATTACTATATTTGCACATGAACTGAACTTCCAGTGGAAAGAAAAATACTGTCAGACTTACATTCTTATAAATCTAAGCTACATGTTAAAATATAAGGATACACAAACTTTGAAAGTGGAAAACTGGCAAAAGATATACCTGGCAAATATTAACCCCCAAAAGTTAATGTGTGCATGTGTGTACTAATGCACGTGTGCACACACACACACACACAGAAATTAAACCAAAAAATATTGCTAGAGGTAGAGAAGGTAACTACATAACAATAAAAGAGTTACTTCATCAGGAAAAGAAAATATTCATAAACTTTCATACCCACTCCAATGTTCTTGCCTGGAGAATCCCAGGGACGGAGGAGCCTGGTGGGCTGCCGTCTATGGGGTCGCACAGAGTAGGACACAACTGGCGTGACTTACCAGCAGCAGCATAAACTTTCATATATTTAATAATGGAGTTTCAAAATAAATACAGCAACAATTGACAGAACAACAAAGAGAACTGACAAATTCACTGAGTTATTTTTAAACAATCTTTTTCAGTAATTGATAGGAAAATCTACCCCCCACACACTCACCAAAATCACTAAAGACATATAATATCCGAAAAGTGAAATTAACCAACTTTGATTTAACTGACGAACATAAAGAATGTTGCATGCCCAAAGTAATGAAAACACATTTTTAATCACACAGTTATGAAAAATGACTTCGAGTTAGTCTACAAAAGTAGTCTCAACACATTTCAAAGAATTGGTTTCATAAATATCACATTCTTTGACAACAATGCAATGAGAGATTTTTTAAAAGACCAGAAACCAGAAAACAAATTTATGGATATCAAAGGGGAAGGACAGTAGGAGGAACTGGGAGATTGGTGTTCACATATATACACCACTGTGTATAAAAGAGATAACTAATGAGGACCTTCTACTCCTCCATCTTGTGATAGCACATAAGAAATTATCTAAATCCAGATCAAATTCAAGGGAAGTTGTGGTGCTCATTGCCCTTATAGGAGTCCACATTTACGAAGAAGCACGGTGGAAAGAGTCGGTTAGTAGCCACCGTGTCTTGGGTCCTCTGGATGACCCGCAGTGTGCCACCCTCCACTCAGTGCTCCGAAGCCACTGGGGTGCTAGAGACCCATGGCTAGGTCTTTCCCAGCCTCCATGTGCTGGCTCCAGGGACTCCCACACATTGCTGCAGCCCACGGCCATACAAAGATGGGCACAACAAAGGACGGAAATGGTATGGACCTAACAGAAGCAGAAGATATTAAGAAGAGGTGACAAGAATGCACAGGAGAAATATACAAAAAAGATCTTCATGACCCAGATAACCATGATGATATGATCATTCACCTAGAACCAGACATCCTGGAATGCGAAGTCAAGTCAGCCTTAGGAAGCATCTCTATGAACAGAGCTAGTGGAGGTGATGGAATTCCACTTGAGCTATTTCAGATCCTAAAAGATGATGCTGTTAAAGTGATACACTCAATATGCCAACAAATTTGGAAAACTCAGCAGTGGCCACAGGACTGGAAAAGGTCAGTTTCCTTTGCAATCCCAAAGAAGGGCAATGTCAAAGAATGCTCAAACTACCACACAATTGCACTCATTCAATGCTAGCAAAATAATGCCCAAAATTCTCCAAGCCAGGGTTCAACAGTACGTGAACTGTGAACTTCCAGATGTTCAAGCTGGATTTAGAAAAGGCAGAGGAACCAGAGATCAAATTGCCAACATCCACTGGATCATTGAAAAAGCAAGAGAATTCCAGAAAAACATCTATTTCTGCTTTATTGACTATGCCAAAGCCTTTGACTATGTGCATCACAACAAACTGTAGAAAATTCTCCAAGAGATAGGAATAGCAGACCACCTCCCCTGCCTCCTGAGAAATCTGTATGCAGGTCAAGAAGCAACAATTAAAACCAAACATGGCATACCATTGTTCCATGTCCACTGGTTCCAAATTGGGAAAGGAGTATGTCAAGGCTGTATATTGTCACTCTTCTTATTTAACTTCTATGCAGAGTACATCATGTGAAGTGCCAGGCTGGATGAAGCACAAGCTGGAATCAAGATTGCCGGGAGAAATATCAATAACCTTAGATATGGAGATGACACCACCCTTATGGCAGAAAGTTAAGAAGAACTAAACAGTCTTTGATGAAAATGAAAGAGAAGAGTGAAAAAGTTGGCTTAAAACTAAACATTCAGATAACAAATATCATGTTATCCGGTCCCATCACTTCATGGCAAATAGATGGGGAAACAATGGAAATAGTGACAGATTTTATTTTGGGGGGCTCCAAAATCACTGAAGATGGTGACTGCAGCCATGAAATTAAAAGATGCTTGCTCCTTGGATGAAAAGCCATGACCAACCTAGACAGCATATTAAAAAGCAGAGACTACTTTGCCGACAAAGGTCTGTCTAGTCAAAGCACTGGTTTCTCCAGTAGTCATGTATGGATGTGACAGTTGGACTATATAGAAAGCTGAGCACCGAAGAATTGATGCTTTTGAGCTGTGGTGTTGGAGAAGACTCTTGAGAGTCCCTTGAACTGCAAGGGGGTCCAACCAGTCCATCCTAAAGGAGATCAGTGCTGAATATTCGTTGGAAGGACTGAGGCTGAAGCTGAAGCTCCAATACTTTGGCCACCTGATGTGAAGAACTGACTCATTGGAAAAGACTCTGATGCTGGGAGGGATTGGGGGCAGGAGGAGAAGGGGACGACAGAGGATGAGATGGTTGGGTGGCATCACAGACTCAATGGACACGAGTCTGAGCAAGCTCTGGGAGTTGGTGATGGACAGGGAAGCCGGGGGTGCTGCAGTCCATGGAGTCGCAAAAAGTCGAAATACTGAGTGATGGAACTGAACTGAATGAGAACTTACTTTATAACACAGAGAACTCTATTCAGTGCTCTGTGGTGACCTAGGTGGGAAGAAAATCTAAAAGAAGGGGGATGTGTGTATATTTGTAACTGAATCACTTTGCTATACAGCAGAAACTAACACAACGTTATAAAGCAACTCTACCCCAGTTTAACAACAACAACAAGACCAGAAAAAAAAAAAGAGAATATTTAGAGATTAGGCTTGTCACACTCTAATCAGGCTCCTCTGAGCTCATTTTCAGCTAGGGCTCAACTGATGGGTTCTCGTTTTTGTTTCTGCATTGTCAAATTTTAGCAAGAATCCTACTAAATTAGTGTAGCCAGAATCCTCCCTCCCCCATATCTTATCACTCTTAGTGGTGGTGGTGCTGGTGGTGGTTTAGTCACTGTGCCATGTCTGAGTCTTGTGACCCCATGGACTGTAGCCTGCCAGGCTCCTCTGTCCATGGGATTCTCTAGGCAAGAATACTGGAATAGGTTGCCATTTCCTTCTCCAGTGGATCTTCCCAACCCAGGGATTGAACTGGGGTCTCCTGCATTGCAGGCAGATTCTTTACCCACTGAGCTAATCTGGGAATTCCTCCTCTACCACGCCTCAGGTGATGTCTATTTTCAGTAAGTATTCTGTTACGTTGGGCTTCCCTCACCCCTGACATTTCCTCCTCTTAGGAATTTTCTATTCTCTGACCACCCACCACTTAACTTGGTTCCTTAGCAAAAAATTCCTACTTGTTCATGCTGTGTATGGAGTTGATCCCAATCCTTCTTCCCCACTGCTAGATTCCATTGCAGTGATCCCTGTACCCAATTGCAATGCCCACCCCTTGAATAAACTCTGTCTTATTGTTCTTTATTGTTGTTCAGTCGCTCAGTCACGTGACCGACTCTTTGTGACCCCGTGGATTGCAGCATGCCAGGCTTCCCTGTCCTTCACTATCTCCCAGAGTTTACTCAAAATCATAGTCCATTGAGTCAATGATGCCGTCCAACCATCTCATCCTCTGTTACCATTAACAGCTTTTTATTTATTTATTTATTTTTTGGCTTATTACATTTTTTTTTTAATTTTACTTTACAATTCTGTACTGGTTTTGCCATACATTGACATGAATCCACCACGGGTATACATGCGTTCCCAAACATGAACTTTTTATTTTTAAAAGGAGGAATAAAATTTTTATCTCTGATAATACACCAAATTTTGTTCCCTTCTGAAACCTGATGGTTTAGTCACTAAGTTGTGTCCAACTCTTGCGACCCCAGAGACTGTAGGCAGCCAGGTTTCTCTGTCCATAGGATTCTCCAGGCAAAAATACTGGAGTGGGTTGCCACTTCCTTCTCCACTTCTGAAACCTAGTAAAGCCAAAATTAAGGTATTATTTGAAAAGTTAACTCACAAAGTCAGGGAAAATCAGGCAAGGACACACCAGCAGCATTTTAGACCTGAAAAGCAGATAGATGTTATATTCTTGGTAAATCTTGGAAAACGCCAAATTCCAGGTAGTCTCTGGAGAGGAAATTGGGGAAAAGGAAGTAAGACAAAGGTCAGCCATGTGGCAAGAGTGTTACTGAATCTAAACTTGGTCTGCTCACCACACAACAGGGTAATAATTGTGAGACAAGTTGTTGAGGCAAGGAATAATGACTTTATTTGGAAAGCCAAGAATCTGAGAACATGTGTTAGAGTACCATCTTATCAGGGTCTGGATGCCAGTTTCTTTTCTAGAACAGAGATGGGGATGAGGTAAGGAAGTAAAGTAAAACGGCCATTAGTCTTGCAAATATCTCCTGGAATGGCCAGCATCATGGAGGAGATACGCTAATTTTTTTTCCTTTTCTGCAGATTTTTACAGGTGGGCAGGGTCAGAATGTCTCCCTGTGAGCTGTGAGCTGAACAAAGGCACTTCAGTTTAACTTTCAGGCAGAGGGGTAGGTTTCCCTGAGGCAGGCCATTATGTATGCTTAGAGTTATAGACAGCATGCTTTCAGAGACTATAAAACAAAAGCAATGGAAAGCAAAGGTTTAAAGTAAAAGAAACAGATCCAACATGGAGTCAGATTCTGTTTTTCTCTATTACGAGAGGTTGAAGCTTTTAAAGAAAGCTGTTCAGTGAAGAATTCTCAGGAATTTAGAGAAATCTTGGGGAACAGTTGAGAAAGTTGATCTCTGTATTCTCCATGCTTTAATTTTATTTTTAAATTAACTTTTAAACAATTGAAGTACAATGTACATACTGAGAACTCTTAAGTGGTGTAAAAGACTGTGAAATGAACCAAAAGATTATTTGCTGTCTGCAGGAGAAAATTGTGTCTAGAGCAAGACCTTCCAGGTCATCTGAGTCTATAAGCTATTGAAAGGCTGCTGCTGCAAGCTGTGAATGACCCTGGGATTCAGGGCCTCTGGAGAAGAGGAATTTGTGTTATGCCCAAATCGCGAAATCTCCCAATGACCACCAGGGAGCCTATATCCGATGCAAAAGCAAGAGAGTTTTTATTACCAAGCTCGAGCTGGGGCTCCCACGGATACCGAAGCAGCAGCTATAGGGAGGAGCCCTGAGCTCTGGGTTACATTGCTTATATAGGGTATTCGCGCGCGGAAAAATTAGAAAACCGGGAGTCTCCGGGTCTGATTGGTCACCTTCTGGTGAAGGGTTAGGTGTTGAGTTCTGATTGGTTCTTGTTTCCCGGGCTGGCCAAGGGTTCTGATTGGTTCGCAGGTGGTGGGGTGAGGTCAGGGGATTTCCAAAGGCTCTTTTCCCGGAACCTTACAAAATGAAGTAGCTTAGATTCTTCAATTTGATCCAGGGCCAGAGACAAGCCTTGATCATTCAGAGCTCTTTGTATAATAAAGTTTTATTAAAGTATAAAAAAGATGGAGAAAGCTTCTGATCTAGACATCAGAAAGGGACAGAAAGAATGCCCTTTTGCTAGTTTTTAGTAAGGAGGTTTATACCGATTAGCAAGCTGCTAATTAGAGAAAGGAAATGCCTCAAAACTGGGAGACTGCACCAGGCCCCTCACCCACAACATGCACTCTGAGATAGCATTGGCTCAAGGTGAGTCATCCGGGTCACGACTCAGTTGACATGAATCTTAAAGAAAGGCGGATTTCCGAGCAAATGACATAGCTTAAGAAAACATTTCCCTGAGAAAAGCGCATTGGTTAGCTCAAGTTTGAGATCAAGGTCAGGTGGAACCCGGTGGTGCCAGGACAACACAGGATTAGAAGAGGGAAAAAGGAAGTCTGCTGCTTGCAGTTTATTTCTTCCTGCTGCTTGGAGACCTCTGGCCTCCCTGCTGAGCTTGACTGTTTCATTACCTTTCATCTATTTTAAAAGTTTGTAAGTGTAAATATCAGTATACAGCTAAAAACAATGCAAATTATTCTTTTCTGTAGATTTGCAAATAAATTGTCTGACGGAGGGACAATTGATTTCCCTCCAGCCAGCCGCCACCACAAAAACCAGTTCTGAATCTGTTTGTAAATTCATTTCATGTCTTTTGCACCGTTTGTAACTTTTTGCTTGTTCCCTCACTACGTAATTTAAAATCTGTGCATTTTATATCTATATGGCAGTCATAATTTTACCTTAAAAAAAACCCTCCTCTTTAATAGTGTACTGATTAAACCCTCCCCTTTGATAGTATACTGATTATATATATATATTATATACATATATAATATATATAATAAAAACATACTTTTATATATAAAATATATATAAAATAAAAGCAAAAGTTGATCCTTTATCTTACTCACAAACTTAGTAGTGCTGTCAAACCCTAGTTTGTGTGCTCAATATACAGTGAGGCCAAAGAAACCAAAACATCAGAGTTTGGTGTGCAGAGAAAGGTTTGTTGTAAGGGCCAAGCAAGGAGAATGAGTGGCTTGTGTTCAAAAAGCCCAGATTCCCTGATGCTTTTCAAGGAAGAGTTTTTATAGGAAAAATTCGAGAGAAGGGTGGCAGGGGTGTAAACTTCCTCTGATTTGGTTGGTGGTGAAGTAGCAGGCTGGTGTTCCAGGAATCACAATCATCAGTCATCTAGTTCCAACCAGTCTGGCTCCATATGCTTGTGCTCAGACTGAAGTTACCATCTTCCACCTGGGTGGGGACATTACTTTGCCGACAAAGGTCTGTATAGTCAAAGCTATGGTTTTCCCAGTAGTCATGTACAGATGTGAGAGTTGGACCATAAAGAAGGTTGAAAGCCAAAGAATTGATGCCTTCAAACATTCTGGTATTGGAGAAGACTCTTGAGAGTCCTTTGGACAGCAAAAAGGTCAAACCAGTCAATCCTAAAAGAAATAAACCCTGAATATTCATTGGAATGACTGATGCCGAAGCTTCAATACTTTGACCACCCGATGCGAAGAGTCAACTCATTAGAAAAGACCCTGATGCTGGGAAAGATTGAAGGCAGGAGGAGAAGGGGACGACAGAGGATGAGCTGGTTGCATGGCATCACCAAACAAGAGTTTGAGCAAGCTCCGGGAGATGGTGAAGGACAGGGAGGCCTGGCGTGCTGCAGTCCATGGGGTCGCAAATAGACATGACTGAGTGAATGACAACAATAACCTGGGTAGAGAGCATGGCTAATTCCTATAGAAAAATCTAGAGACATATTATTATGTATATGCATTGAGGGGGAACCAGGGCCCTGCCCCACATTGTGCTCTTGCTTCTTTTTGCATTTCCTCACTCCCCTAGTTAGTAACTATTTGATTATGCTCTTAGGGAACTCAGGGAAGGTCTAGGAGGCAGAAAGCCTTTTTTCCTACAGATAAGAAATGAGGGTCATGAAACAACTTTGTGTCTAGGAGGGCCCCAAAGGGGCCTGCTCAGTTTCAGCCTCTTCCACTTTTCTTTGATACTCCTCAACCTTGAGGGAACAGGTGTTAGACAAGAAAGGGAATAACATTTTGGGTGGAGAGGTTAATCATAAACTTGGCAGAAGAACTCAGCTTTAGGGGGACTCAGTTTCAATAGTACGTTGACTTTTTAAAAATGCACATTGTGAGAGTTTCAAGGTGAGTTTTATTTGGGGCAAAGTGAGGACTGTAGCCCAGGAACAGCACCTGAGATAGTTCTGAGAAACTGCTCCAAAGAGGCAGTGTGTTTGCGCGGGAGGGGGGTGGTGGGCAGTGGTGGAGCGTAGAGGTCAACCTATACGTTATTTTGCTGAAGGGAGAGTTCATTTGATCAAGTACTTATCTTTGCAAAAGTTTTCTGCTAGTCACAAGGAGCTGATGTTACCTTGAAGGGATTTAGTGCTTTTTGAGATATGAGGAGGACTTCTCTGGTGGCTCAGATGGTACAGTGTCTGCCTACAATGTGGGAGACCTGGGTTCAATCCCTGGGTCGGGAAGATGCCCTGGAAAAGGAAATGGTAACCCACTCCAGTATTCTTGCCTGGAAAATCCCACGGACGGAGGAGTGTGGTAGGCTACAGTCCATGGGGCCGCAAAGAGTCAGACACGACTGAGCGACTTCATTTCACTAGATATGAGGAGATGCAAGGATTGGGCTCGTAAAATCAGCTCCTGAAAATATCTGACTTCTGAAGATCTGTTCTGCCAGTTTTCCCAGAGGACAGAGTGCCTCAGTGACTACAGTGATTAGTGATCTAATCTTTGTAGAGACAGATGGCAAGGGACAATTTTTAGCTGACACCACCATACATTAAAATTAGGATTGTCTGTTTATGAAAAGATAGTTAAGATAAATCAAAAGCAAGTGATGTGATGGGAAGAAGTCTTTGCAGTACACTTTCCTGCCAAAGGATTCATTCAGAATATATGAAAAACTCCTAAAAATAAAAGAGAAAAAAAGCAGAAAATCCAAATTTAAAATGAACAAGTAATTTGAACAGAAAGATATCTAAATGGCCAATAAACTTTTTTAGTTATTGAGGAAATGAAAACTTTAATCACAACACAATACTACAGAATGGGAAACATTAAAAGCCCGACAATAGTCAAGTTCGTGAGGATATGCAGTAGCCAGCTGGATATTGACTGTGTTTTGCACAACTTCTTTGGAAAACTCTTCAGCTGTAACTACTCAAAATGAATATTTACATCCTTATGAGCCAGCAATTCCATTAAAAGTTCTGTAAGTCGCTCTGATTTTTAATAGTATGAGTCTATTACCAAGAGTAAGCTCATCTTTATATGCTATCAGAAAGTCGGTTTGTGAATCTTAAAGAGAACTGAACTCAAACTTGGAAATGCGGATGGAAGTCACCTCTAAGAGGGCCTTCAGCAACAACCAGCATCCCTTCACCCACAGTCCTCAAAAACGTAACCAACTTAGCAGTCAAGGAGGTAGGGAGACAACTAAGAGAAATTTAGTGTGACTGATGTAGATTTAGTTAGGATCCTGAGTCCTCAGTGAAACTTTCAAGATTCACAGTAGGTATGAGACAAGTGAAATTTGTATCACTTAAATGTATAACCAGATACTATAAAACTCTTAGAGGAAAACATAAGCAGAACACATCTGGACATAAATTGAAGCAATATCTTTTTGAATCCTAGAGTAATGAAGTTAAAAGCAAAAATAGTAAATGGGACCTCATTAAACTTAAGCTTCTGCACAGCAAAGGTAAAAAGACAACCCACAGAATGGGAGAAAATATTTGTGAGTGATGCAACCAACAAGAGATTAGTCTCCAAAATATACAAACAGCTCATGCAGCTCAATAAAAACAACAAAAACCCAACCCCCAAAAATGGGCAGAAAATCTAAGAAGACATTTCTCCAAAGAAGACATATAGATGGCCAAAAAGTATGTGAAAAAATGCTCAACATCACTAATTATTAGAGAAATGAAAATCAAAACTGCAATGAGGTATCACCTCATACTGGTCAGAATAGCCAGCATAAAAAGTATACAGACAAATGCTGGAGAGTATATGGAGAAAAGGGACCCCTTCTACACTGCTGATGGGAATGTAAATTAGTACAGTCATTATGGAGAATGGTACGGAGGATCCTTAAAAAAAACTAAACATAAAATTACCAGCAATCTCCCTCTTGGGCATGTATTCAGAGAAAACCATAACTCAAAAGGATGCATGTACCCTGATATCCGCTGCAGCACTATTTATAACAGCCAGGATATGGAAGCAACCAAAATGTTCATCAACAAAGGAAAGAATAAAAAGGATGTGGTATGTATAGACAATGGAGTATTTGTTGTGGTTGCTTAGTCACTAAGTTGTGTCCAACTCCTGAGACCCCGTGGACTGTAGCCCACCAGGCTCCCCTGTCCATGGGATTTCTACTGAAGTGGGTTGCCATTTCCTCCTCCAGAGGACCTTCCCAATCCAGGGATCAAAACCACAACTCTTGCATTGCAAGTAGATTCCTCACCATTGAGCCATCAGGGAAGCCCAAAAGGGAATATTGATAATACTCAGCCATAAAAAAAAATGAAATAATGCCTTTTGCAGAAACATGAATGAACCTGGAGATTGTCATACTAAATGAAGTAAGCTAGAGAAAGACAAATATCATGTGATATCACTTGTATGTGGAATCTAAAAAAATAAAAAAGGTACAAGTGAACTTATTTTCCAAACAGAAACAGAATCACAGATGTAGAAAACAAACCTGTGGTTATTGGGGGGAAAGGGGAGGGGGATAGATTGGGAAATTGGGATCGACTTATACACACTATTATATATAAAATAGAAAACTAATAAGGACCTGCTGTATAGTACAGGAAACTCTACTCAATACTCTGAAATGACCTATATGGGAAAAGCATCTAAAAAGGAGTGGTTATAAGTACATATATAATCAATTCACTTTGCTGTACACCTGAAACTAACACAACATTGTAAACTAACTACATTTAATTTAAAATTTTAAAAAGCAGCCTGACTGATCAACCAAGGAACATTAGAGACTAATCACTCTAATAAGCTTACATTTAAAAACTGTCAACACAGTATTACTACTGAAATGATTATATTGCATAACCAAGGGAAGTATATTCCAGAAATACAAGGGTGGTTCATCCCAGGTGAAAAAATCAATGTAATTCACCACATGAACATTAAAAAAAAGGAGGAAAGATATATGATAATTCCTATTTATTCAGAAAAATCATCTGGTAAAATTCAACATCCATTCATAATGAATTTTCTGAAAATCCCTCTTAGCAAACTAAAAGAGAACTTCTTTAATTTGATTTGACGTATCTATTAAATGGACGTCTCTGGTGGCTCAGACAGTAAAGAATCTGCCTGCAATGCAGGAGACCAGAGTTTGATCCCTGGGTCTGGAAGATCCCCTGGATAAGAGAATGGCTACTCATTCCTGATGCTGCGAGGGGTTGGGGGCAGGAGGAGAAGGGGACGACAGAGGATGAGATGGCTGGATGGCATCACGGACTCGATGGACGTGAGTCTGAGTGAACTCTGGGAGATGGTGATGGACAGGGAGGCCTGGCGTGCTGTGATTCATGGGGTTGCAAAGAGTCGGACACGACTGAGCGACTGAACTGAACTGAACTCATTCCAGTATTCTTGCCCAGAGAACTCCACCAACAGAGGAGCCTGGCATGCTAGAGTCCATGGGGTCCAAAAAGTTGGACATGGCTGAGGGACTAACTTGATAACTGATCTGTTAAATACCATAGCAAACGCCATACCTAATGTGAGTTACTTAAAGCTTTTCCCCTAAAATCAGAAATGATGCCCACTCACAAATCTAGATGCCCACCCACACAACAACAGATTGCATAGAAAAACATCATTATGACTTTGTGATCCACAAAACTTTCTTAAACAGGATATAAATCATGCTTCCTGTAAGGAATGTATTGATAAAGTAAACCTTACTAAAAAAAACTTTACCAATGTTTACTGAAAGATACTTCCTTAAGAAAATGAAAAGCAAGCAGATGAGCGGGAGAACGTATTCGCTATACTTAAATGTTCACAAAGACTTGAACTCATGAAATAAAAAGGACTCCTTGAAAAACAGAGCAAAATAGGTAACCTAGTAGAAGGAAGGGCATGAAACATGAAAATCAGGACATCAAAACGGAAAAAAAAAAAAAAAAAGTAGGATACCCAAATGGTCTATAAACATAGAAAAAGATGCTCAGCTTGATTAGACCCCAGGAGATCATAAGAGAAAACCACAAGGAGGTATCAATACACACCTCTCAGATTCACTAAAATGACAGGCAGCACCTTGTTTGCATTGAAGAGGGAAATACACACTGGTATATTCACATTGTAACATTTTTTGGCAGTATTTATTAAATACTAAAACTGACATGTACCTACCTTCAGTTCAGTTGACTGGTGTCTGACTCTTTGTGACCCCAGCACGCCAGGCCTCCCTGTCCATCACCAACTCCCAGAGCTTGCTCAAACTCATGTCCATTGAGTCGGTGATGCCATCTGAAAGTTTGTTCCTGAGCCGTGAAAGACACCGGGATTCTTGGCCTCTGGAGGAGAATTCAATCCAGGGCCAGTGATGACCTTTTGTGTAATAAACTTTTATTAAAATATAAAAGATATAGAGAAAGCTTCTGACATAGACATCAGAAGGGGGCAGAAAGAGTGCACCCCTGCTAATCTTTAGCCGGATGTTATATAGCTACTAGCAGGCTGCTAATTGGAGAAAGGAAAGGTCTCAAAACTCAGAGACTGGCACCAGGCCCCTCACCCACAACATGCATTTTGAGATAACACTGGCACAAAGTGAGTCATCCCGGGACATAAAATGATTGACATGAATCTTGAAGAAAGACAGGTTTTTAAGTAAATACGTAGTTTCATTAACATAGATTAGGAGAACAATGTATGAATAAAATATACCGGTTTGTTGACTCCTTATCGGTTTGGAATCTTAAGCAGAATCAACTTGAAGAAAGACAGAATCTCGGATAAATGCATAGTTCACTAACATAGCTTAAGAAAAACATTTCCATAAGAAAAATGCATTGGTTAGCTCAAGGTTTGAGAAAAGTTAAGTTCAGGTGGAGCCAGGTGTCATCATGGCAACACAGAATTTTAAGAGAAACCTTTTAAATTCGTATAGGGAAGGGGGAAAAATCTAACACGTTTATTTCCTCCTGCTGCTTAAGAGAGAGAAAAAATGTCTGACACTTGCATCCTATTTCCTCCATTTGGAGACCCCTGGCCTTCTTACCTGTTACCCTCTCACATCCAACCATCTCATCCTCTGTTGTCCCCTTCTTCTCCTGCCTTCAATCTTTCCCAGCATCAGAGTATTTTCTAATGAGTCAGTTCTTTGCATCAGGTGGCCAAAGTATTGGACTTTCAGCTTCAGCATCAGTCCTTCCAATGAATTCAGGACTGATTTTCTTTAGAACTGACTGGCTTGATTTCCTTGCAGTCCAAGGGACTCTCAAGAGTCTTCTCCAACACCACAGTTCAAAAGCATCAATTCTTCAGCACTGAGCCTTTTTTTTTTTTGGGGGGGTCCATGCATGACTTTCACATCTATGTATGACTACTAGAAAAACCATAGCTTTGACTAGACGGACCTTTGTTGGCAAAGTTAACATCTCTGCTTTTTAATATGTTTTCTAGGCTGGTTACAGCTTTTCTTCCAAGGAGCAAGGGTCTTTCAATTTCTTGGCTGCAGTCACCATCTGCGGTGATTCTGGAGCCCAAGAAAATAAAGTCTGTTACTGTTTCTATTGTTTCCCCATCTTTTTGCCACAAGGTGATGGGACCAGATGCCATGATCTTTGTTTTTAGAATGTTGAGTTTTAAGCCAACTTCTTCACTCTCCTCTTTCACTTTCATCAAGAGGCTCTTTAGTTCCTCTTCACTTTCTGCCATAAGGGTGGTGTCATCTATCTGAGGTTATTGATATTTCTCTGGGCAATCTTGATTCCGGCTTAAGCTTCATCCACCCCAGCAATTTACACGATACATTCTGCATATAGGGTTTCCTTGGTGACTCAGATGGTAAAGAAGCCACCTGCAATGCAGGAGACATGGGTTCAATCCCTGGGTTAGGAAGATCCCCTGGAGAAGGGCATGGCAACCCACTCCAGTATTCTTGCCTGGAGAATCCTCCTGGCCAGAGGAGAACTGGGGGTGGCAGGAGCTATAGTCCATGGGGTAGCAAAGAGTCAGACACAACTGAGCCACTAAGCATAGCAGAGCATTCTGCATGTTAAATAAGCAGGGTGACAATAAACAGCTTTGACATACTCCTTTCCCAATTTTGAACCAGTCCATTGTTCCACATCCGGTTCTAACTGCTGCTTCTTGATCAGATTTTTCAGAAGGCAGGTCAGGTGGTCTGGTATTCCCATCTCTTTAAGAATTTTCCACAATTTGTTGTGATGCACACAGTCAAAGACTTTGGCGTAGTCAGTAAAGCAGATGATTTTCTGGAATTCTCTTGTTTTTCAATGACCCAGTAGATGTTGGCAATTTGATTTCTGGTACCTCTGCGTTTTCTAAATCCAGCTTGAACTTCTGGAGTTCATGGTTCGCATACTGGTGAAGCCTGGCTTGGAGAATTGTGAGCATTACTTTGCTTTCATGTGAGATGACTGCAATTGTACGGTAGTTTGAATGTTCTTTGGCATTGGCTTTCTTTAGGGTTGGAATGAAAACTGACCTTTTCCAGTTCTGTGGCCACTGCTGAGTTTTCCAAATTTGCTGGCATATTGAGTGCAGCACTTTCACAACATCATCTTTTAGGACTTGAAATGGCTCAGCTGGAATTCCATCATCTCCACTTGCAAAGAAGGTGATGCTGTGTATATATTGGAATTGGAAGGGAGTCCTCTAATATGAGTACCTTCTGGAAAACCAAACGAGTAATTCTAATAAGTACTATTATTCCCAATCACACCAAATGAGAGCAGTACTCATTGATAAGCATCTAGAATCAGTCAACAGAAAATGCATCATCTTCTATCAGGATAATGCAAGACTGCATGCTTCTTTGATGACCAGGCAAAAACTGTTCACAGCTTGGTTGGGAAATTCTGATTCATCCACTGTATTCGCCAGACATTGCACCTTTGGATTTCCATTTATTTAAGTCTTTACAAAATTCTCTTAAATGGAAAAAAATTTCAAGTCCCTGAAAGATTGTAAAAGGCACCTAGAACAGTTCTTTGTTCAATAAGATAAGAAGTTTGGGGAAAATGGAATTATGAATTTGCCTGAGAAACGACAGAAGGTAGTAGAACAAAATGGTGACTATGTTATTCAATATAGTTCTTAGTAAAAATGAAAAATGTGTCTTTTATTTTTACTTACAATCTAAAGGAACTTTTTGGTCAACCTAATACAACTCCATCAACAGTGCACATGGGTTCCCTTCCTCCACATCCTCACTAGCTCTTGTTACCTCTTTGTCTTTTTATTATGGTCATTCTAACAGGTGTGCAGTGATTTCTCATTATGGCTTTGATTTGTATTTCCTAATACCGTGTTTCTTTTCATACACCTGTTGACCACTTGTATGTCTTTGCCAAGTTTTTAATTGGGTTATTAGTTTTTATTATTGAGTCATTTTCTGGTCTTTAAAAAGAAGGAAATCCTGACCTTTGGGGGCAATATGGATGGACCTGGAAGAAACTATGTTAAGTGAAATAAGCCAAACACAGAAGGACAAATATTCCACACTCCTTCTTATGTGAGGCACCTAAAACAGTCAAACATATAGCAGTAAACAAAAGAATGATGGTTACAGGTAATAGAAGGACAGGGAAATGGGGAGCTGAACTCGGTAGTTTGTCACACGAGATGAGGAAGTACTGCCCAAGATAACGCCTACCATAAACAGTACAATCAGTATAGTTAATTGTGCACGTAAAAATTGATTGAGGGTAGATCTCATTGTGCCGTCTATGGGGTCGCACAGAGTCGGACACGACTGAAGCGACTTAGCAGCAGCAGCAGCAGGAGCAGATCTCATTCTATGTGTTCTTACCGAAATTTTAAAAACACACAACAAAGGCACAGAGAAAAGCTTTGGATGTGATGGGTATGTCTATTACATTGATTGTGGTGATGGTTTGCGGGGGGCGGGGGGGGGGCGGCGGGTAGGCATGTGTCCAAACTCAACAAATGTATGCCCATTAATTATGTGCATTTTTTGTGTGTATCAGTTATACCTCAGTAAAGCTCGGGGGTGGAATGTATTTGACCACAGTGTCCTTTTTTCATGTAATGCCTAATTTCCTGAACCTAACTTTCTCAGAATCTTCCCATGCAAACATGACCTCAGCCAATAGAGGCATTTTAATTTCTCGAGCAGTGAAATGAAGGCCAGTGCTTGAAGAGCACACGTCTTGGCAGAATTACTAAAACTATGGTGCAGTCAGATGGGAATGGAGAGTCAGATCTAGTGGTGATGTCCACGACAGAAAAAAGGGAAGGATGAGGAGGCCTACTGGGGATGTTTTGATTATCATGGTCGAAGGAACAGATACTAAGGTTAACTGCCTTACTAACAGTGTGACTCGATAAGTGACAGAACCTCTGTGAGCCTAGCAGCTTATCCATAAAAAGGAAAGAAAAATTAGAAATTACTTATTGGACAGTAGTACGATCAAATAAAATAATCTGAATAAAACTGCATGAAACCTAGTAAAATCACAATCACTACAAATTACTGGGACTTTCAGTTCAGTTCAGTCACTCAGTTGTGTCTGACTATTTGCGACCCAATGGACTGCAGCACCCCAAGCTTCCCTGTCCATCACCAACTCCCGAAACTTGCTCAGACTCATGTCCATTGAGTCAGTGATGCCGTCCAACCATCTCATCCTCTATCATCCCCATCCCCTCCCACCTTCAATCTTTCCCAGCATCAGGGTCTTTTTCAATGAGTTGATTCTTTACATCAGGTGGCCAGAGTATTGGAGTTTCAGCTTCAGCATCAGTCCTTCCAATGAACACCCAGGACTGATTTCCTTTAGGACAGACAGGTTTAATCTCCTTGAAGTCCAAGGGACTCTCAAGAGTCTTCTCCAACACCACAGTTCAAAAGCATCAATTCTTCGGTGCTCAGCCTTCTTCACAGTCCAACTCTCACATCCATACATGACTACTGGAAGAACCATAGCCTTGACTAGACGGACCTTAGTCGGCAAAGTAATGTCTCTGCTTTTGAATATACTATCTAGGTTGCTCATAATTTTTATTCCAAGGAGTAAGCATCTTTTAATTTCATGGCTGCAGTCACCATCTGCAGTGATTTTGGAGCCCCCCAAAATAAAGTCTGACACTGTTTCCACTGTTTCTCCATCTATTTCCCATGAAGTGATGGGACCGGATAAAAGGCAAAAGCTGCCTATTCAATCTTTCTACCCGGAAGCGGGGGAATCTAGATTGGAGTCGGGCTGACTGAACTTCCCCAGAAACGGAGCTGCCAGTGAACAGCTACAGTTCAGGGTGGGTGAAGCTAGTGAAAAACAAAACAGAAGCAGAAGCCACACCCAAGGATGTGTTTAGAGATGCTTTACATGTCGCATTAGGAATTTTGCACATAAAAAGTCGCTTGGAATAGGATTTATATATAAGCAGGGGAATTGGGCTGTTTAAAGGTCGTGTTGAAATCCAGCCTCCTGAAAGGCGCTAGTGAGGAATTTGTCACGATGTCAGTGATACGGCGTGTATACGTGAGAGAGGGATCTGAAAGTGCAACACTAAGAGTCTGCATATGCTTGGGCAAGCACACAGCAACTATGTTCTATGAGGAAGAAAATGGTAAAAGAATCAATAATTTCTCCCAGATCAACACTATGACACATTTTGCGTTCCAATAACTAGATGTTTCGCTTTGCATCTGGGAAATCAAATCACTGGGGCTGACAAATCATCAATGTTTTAGTGACGAAAAGTCACAAATAATCGGAAATTATTGCAGACTTTGGGAAACTTGTCCCCCAAATATAGACCTAAAAGAACTTCGGATGTGGGCTAACCCTGACTCCATTCCAAACAAATGTCTTTGTCTAGGTCAGAGGCATAGGTTCTGCAGAGAGGAAGATAGGAGACCCAAGGCATGGAATTTAATGGTCCATCAAAATAAAGTTTATTGGCCTACCTCCTTCAGCTGTCAGCAAGCAGAAGGGGAGGAGAATACACCTGCAGGCCAACCTGTGAGCTGGAGGATGAATGGAGCTGGCTGTGTATGTGTGCTCAGTCGCTACAGTCATGTCTGTTTGCCACCCCATGGAGCCTGCCAGGCTCCTCTGTCCATGGGATTCTCCAGGCAAGATTACTGGAGTGGGTTGCCATGCGGATCTTCCCGACTCAGGGATCGAACTCACATCTCTGGCATTGCAGGCGGATTCTTTACTGCTGAGCCATCAGGGAAGCCCAAATCCAGCTGTATCCAACCTTAACCAGACATGGGAAAGAAGAGGGAGTTACTATGACATTTCCCTCTGCTGGTATATCTTTACCATCTTTCTGTCCTGAGAATGTGGTCATTTCCCTGGTTACAAAAACTCCCTCCTAGAAAGTCTGGGAGACTGTGATAGTTCTAACATACTTGAGCATACCACCATGCTCCAATTAAAAACCAGGAAGAAATCATAGAGAAAACAGTGATGCATAATCTTGACGACACTTTGCAAGTGAGTTGTGCAGACATGACTTGGCCACCAGGAATGAGGGTGATCAGAGGGCTTGTGTTACTAGCAAGAGATTCACAGCTGAAGCAGGATTCCCCTGGAGCCTGGAGCGTGGATTCAAGTTAGTGAATATTTTTTATGAAGCAAATACTAGGAAATGTGCCCATACTGTTCATTACTCCTAGGACATCCTTCCTTTTCCTTTCCCTTTTATCAACACACAGCTCTTTTTATTCCTCACTGAAAATTTTCCTGACTTTTCTAGACACGAGGCAGTAGCCTCTTCTGAACACTGGAAGTTCCTTGCTCCACTGGGGATCATGTAGTGGAGGAGTAATTGCTCTTCCTTCTGCTGAGTGACTATTCACACCCCACCCTCCCATTTGACTGTGAGATTAGCACAACACAGATTATCAGATTAGCACAACACAGATTATGTTTGCATCTGTGTTTCTCACTCACTATGCTGAACACTCTGATAGGCACAGAACAGGGACCCTCTGCAGCTGTTTGGAGGGAAGCTGGGCACTTGGACTTTCCTGGTCTGTCTCACTTGATGCCCTTATAGGAATCCAACAAGCCTCCAAGGGTCACATCAGCACTTCTCTGCTTTTAAAGACTAACAGGTCAATTCTTTGAGCAATGCAGGCTATTCCTGGCCCTGTAGTTAGTTGGAGTCCTAGTTTGCATGGTTATTTGTTTCTCTAGGAAGGAAATAAAAACCTTTTCCAGTTATTTAGAGCAGAGCTTTGGAACAAATATCTTCATTGATAATGTTTCTAGCTTCATACCATTTCTCAATCTCTCAAACACATAATAAAATATGCACCTTTTTTTCTATTATTGTTATTGGCATAATCATAATGCAAGTTGTACACACACAGGACAAGAGTTGTAACATTAAATAATACTGCATTTCCCATGATTGTGTGGCACTGTTACTTTGCTAATGTTAAATTAACAAAATCAAACTTTAGTCTGTGGAAGAGTGACGTGTGCAAACAAGGCAAAAAGGAACGCTGTAATGTGTATGTAAGTACAGAGAGGGCATGAAATGGAGGGGTTACAGAGTTGGCAAACAGAATGTTCACAAAAGTGGCCCACTGAAGAAAGACAGAGGAAGCAGTAAATCAGATCAAGATGGCAGGTTTGTTGTCTAAAGCAAGATAAAAATAGCTTGTCCTATCAATTACTAGGAGGGAATCTGGAGCCAGATGTTCTGAGAAGACAGGAATGTTGGTTCTTAACCAAGAAAGTAATATAAAAATAAGCGTGTGTGTCTCTGTGTGTGTGTGTGTATATGTGTGAATGATCAGGTTGCCTCTGGGGCTGTCGGTCCACCCTCTGCTGGTTTTCAACTCAAGAAGCCTTGAGAGAATGCAGGCTGTCTACAGGCAGGAGCAGGTGACCAGACAGGAGCCCTGACACCCAGGAGTAGTAAGCCAACAGGTGCAAGTTTGGCTTCCAAGCTGCTGCCTCTGATTCTTCTCAGTCTTCAGACCAACTTACAAAAGACGGTTTGCTTATTTCCTAGTAATGGAACAATTTTGTTTTCTTTGACACTAAGTATAATCCATGAACTTCTTGACAGTATGCCATAAAATTTGCTCATATTTGGTATGACTCTCATATATGCTGGGCAGCCTGTCATTCTCAGCCAGGAAACAAACCTATTTCATGGTTTTCCCTTGAAATATTTTAGCCTTTCATTCCACCTCCAGTCCCTCCTATAAACAGAAGACGTGGAGCTTCCAACCTGAAGTGTTCCAGCCCTTTGATGTTTAGATGCCCCAGGGGAGCCTGGTTTAAAAACTCATCCTGCAAGATCATATTCCGATCATTACAAAGCAGCTTCACATACAATAACTCAGTAAAGTTGGTAATATTATCCCCACTTTTATCAAGACCTAGAAGTTTGGAGGAGAGGGGAAGGAAATGGGTGGGCCACAGGAACAGAGAACCCAATCTTGAAAGCTTGTGTTCCAGGCCCTTTATGTGGACAAAAAAATGAAGCCCTACTTTACAAGAGCCTGGCAGGATCATTCTTGGTTGTAGACTCATGTGGATATGCACCATGAGATATAAACCCTACCTTAGTCTTCATGACAGTCCAGACCCCTTCCATCCCAGCCTCTGACCCCTATCTCTTCATCTCAAGTCTCCACCTCACCCTCAACAGAAACCCAGCTGCACCCAGACCCTGCCACACAGGACACCAGCCTTGGACCCTCTACCCACTGGCCACTGTGGGCCTGATCCCCAGAGAGAGATCAACCCCCTCCCATGTTCTGACCTCTGAGACCCAGAGCCCACTACCCACTGGGCTCTCCACTCACATACACAGTAGCTCCCTATTTTATCATGGCAGCTAAGAGTTCATCAAATATGAATTCCAAGCTAACCTTGAGTATGTGACTTCAAGGCCCTCCATCTTTCTGGGCCTTTGCTTCCTTGTCTGTAAACCAAGTGGATTATGCAAAAATCATCTTAGGCTTTAACATTTCATTTAGTCATTAAGCCTTTCTGATGAGGCAGGCCCGAGGGACAGAACAACAAAACATGCCAAAAAATAATTTTTAAAAAGCGTTGCTCTTATCCTATAGATAGGAGCTTTAATAATTGAATTAAGTTTGTTTGTAAGTAAAATATCAAGTGGTGTTAACTGCTATAAAAATGCATAGAATGGAAGGAGGTTGAGAACATGGAAGGTAGGAATTTCAGTGGGAAGGTCACAGAGGCCTTATTGATGGCACCCGGGCACACATCTGAAGGAAGTGAACCTGAAGTCTGCCAGAAGGAAGCTAGAACAGAAGAGAACCTCAGAGGATTTGGGATTCCAAAGGATCCAAGACTGGGTCAATAGGAGCTGCGCGAGGTTCCCAAGGCTATGATAAAGCCCCACTTGTCCCCACTGCCTTGGTAGCTAATCATCTTTGCATGCATGCGTGCATGTTCAGTCTTGTCTGACTCTTTCCGACCCTCGGGGTTGTAGCCAGCCAAGCTCCTCTGTCCATAGGATTCTTCAGGCGAGAGTACTGCTGTGGGTTGCCATTTCCCCCTCCAGGGGATCTTCCTGACCCAGCGATTGAACCCATATCTCCTGTATCTCCTGCATTAGCAGGCAGATTCTTCACCACTCCACCACCTGGGAAGCCCTAATCAGCCTTAATTAATCCTTGTTGAATCTTGCAGCCTTGCCTGACCTTCCTGCTGTCCCTGGCAAATCAGGCAGGCTTTGTGGATGAAGGGACCAAATACCTCAGTATAAACCTAAGTCTCAGAGAGGTCCCTTCAGCAGAGCTGTCCTCTCTGCCCTGGCAGGGACCTGTGGTGGAGCCAGATCTTCAAGAAGACTTCACACCTGTCACCCCACCTACCCCCACCCCAAACCCTTAGTCTTTCTTGTACTTCTTTGCAGGTGTACAGCACCCACCTCCCCGCTCCCTAGCCTCCCTGGCCCCCCTGGCCCAGAGAATGGGAGGTCTGAGGGGCAGACAGGGCCAGCCATGCCAGGATACTAGTAGTCCTAACTCTGGTTGGAAGCCCATGTCCAGGATGATGGCAAGATGAGCACAGTGGATGGTGGGCTCTGGGTCTCAGAGGTCAGAACATGGGAGGAGGTTGATCTCTCTCTGGCGATCAGGCCCACAGTGGCCAGTGGGTAGAGGGTCCAAGGCTGGTGTCCTGTGTGGCAGGGTCTGGGTGCAGTTGGGTTTCTGTTGAGATGATCAGGGTGAGGTGGAGACTTGAGATGAAGAGATAGGGGTCAGAGGCTGGGATGGAAGGGGTCTGGACTGTCATGAAGACTAAGGTAGGATTTACATCTCATGGTGCATATCCACATGAGTCTACAACCAAGAATGATCCTGCCAGGCTCTTGTAAAGTATGGGAAGCAGAGAGTCATGTCTAGGCTAAAGCTATTCTGAACTTATTGTGGGCCTCTGGTCTCCTCTATAGAAGACTAACCAACCACCACTGCAATTCCAGCTCAGGATCTGGCCCTCCCTTCCTGGTTGGTCATGGCAGGGTCTGGTAGACCTGAGTGTATGAGATGGGAGCCTAGAAGAGGCTCCCACACCTCTTTCCCTTCAGCCCCCTCCAGGAATGCTCAAAGAACTGGTAAGCAAATGGCAGAGCACGTCTTCAGTCTGGGGTCTGGGTTCCTGCTCTAGAATGAGTCTGTCACGTGTAATCTCTCAGATTCTGAGTCACGGTGTTTTCTCTTTTTTCATTCATTAATTAATATTTTTATTAAAATAAACTTATTTCATTTTAATGAGGAAACAATGAAACATGGCAACAATCGAAGCTTTAACAAAGAGATTTCTTTCTTCTCCTTTTCCCAGCTTTCTGCATACCAAGGCCCTTAGACCTGCTGACCTTCATTCCCTGTGGTGGTTAACTTTATGTGTCAATTTGGCCAGGCCATGGTGCCCAGATATTTGGTCAAATATCAGTCTAGATTTGCTATGAAGGTTTTTTTTTTTTTTTTTTTTTGAAATGATTAATATTTAAATCAGTAGACTTTGAGTAAAGCAGATGACTCTCCATAGTGTGGGTGGGCCACATCCAATCAGTTGAAGTCCTTAAGATCAAAGACTAAGGTTCCCTGAGGAAAAGAGAATTCTGCCTCCAGAAGGCCTGTGGACTTGAGCTTCCACTTAGACTCTTCCCTGAGTTTCTAGCCTACTGATCTGCTCTGTAGATTTCAGACTTAACAGCCCCACAATCAAATGAGTCATTTTCTTAAAATAATTCTCTGTCTCTCTCTCTCTCTACACACACACACACACACACACACACACACTTGATCATTCTTTTCTTTTCCAGCCAGCTTCACATCATTCAGCCGTCAGAGCAGGGTTTTAAGTCCGTCTGGGTTTTAAACCACTTTATAGCTAAAATATGTGTCCAAATGCTTGATTGCTGTTGTTGTATAGTTTCTCAGTCATATCCAACTCTTTTGTGATCCCATAGACTATAGCCCAATAGGTTCCTCAGTTTGTGAAATTCTCCAGGCAAGAATACTAGAGTGGGTTGCCATTTACTTCTCCAAGGGATCATCCCAACATAGGTATCGAACGTGTGCCTGCTGCATTGCAGGCAGAATCTTTACCACTGAACCACCAGAAATGTTTGATTTAGAAATGCATAGTTAAAGTGTTACGGCTCCTTTCTCTGTGATCCCTAGGCAACATTCCCCTTCCACTCCATTGGTCTCATATGACCTGTGATAGCCTGGGTAAGACTCATCCCTGGGGCACACACTTCTGTGTGTGCCCATTGATCTGATTCTGAGCTCCACGGAACCTGGAGAACCCTTGGCACAGTGGCATGCAATAGCCACACAAATAAAATTAAAATGTCTCTCCCTCCCTGACTTGTACTGACAGCCTGTGCAACTTTCCCTACAGCCACTAGCTTTCAGCCTGGTACAAAGCTCCAGGATTTTTATGCCAAGTTCAGGGACTTGTCCTAGAGATCCACAAGCAGACTAGACTTTCCTTCAGTGGCATTCTTTCAGACCTTCTTCCTTTCTTCCCAACTGTGAAATAATAAGAAAAGACACATATTGGTTTTTGCTCCACATTCCTGACCCCTGTAAATAGAGGTGCTGCTGCTGCTGCTGCTGCTAAGTCACTTCAGTCGTGTCCAACTCTGTGCAACCCCATAGATGGCAGCCCACCAGGCTCCCTCGTCCCTGGGATTCTCCAGGCGAGAACACTGGAGTGGGTTGCCATTTCCTTCTCCAGTGCATGAAAGTGAAAAGTGAAAGGGAAGTCGCTCAGTCGTGTCTGAATCTTTGCGACCCCATGGACTGCAGCCTACCAGGCTCCTCCGTCCATGGGATTTTCCTGGCAAGAGTACTGGAGTGGGGTGCCATAGCCTTCTCTAAACAGAGGTGCTAGGACATTTTGCTCTAACATTTAGTCTTTGACCCCAGTTCCTGACCCAGCACTCCTAAATCCCTTGGCATTTCCTGGGTGATAGGAGTCTCTTTTGTTCTAATGAGGTGACTCTGGGTGAATTCCTGGATTAGGACTGCTTACCAGAAAGCCAAAATCATTAGAAGCTTGGAATTTTCAGTCCCACCCTCCTTCTCCAGAGAGGGGAGAGGGGTTGAAAATGGAGTTAATAATCTATCATGCTTACATGACAAAGCCTCCATTAAAGTCTCAATAGTAGGGGGTTGACCCACTTCAGTGTTCTTACCTGGAGAAACCCAGGGACAGTGGAGCCTGGTGGGCTGCCGTCTGTGGGGTTGCACAGAGTTGGACACGACTGAAGCGACTTAGCAGCAGCAGCAGCAGCAGTAGGGGGGTGGGGAGCTTCTGAATTGGTGAATACATCCACTTGCCTGGAGGGTGGTGCACCCCAACACTGTGGGGACAGAAGCTCCTGAGCTTAGGATCCTTCGGACATTGCCCCATGGACCTCTTCATCAGTATCCTCTATCACATCCTTTATTATACAATAAAAAGGTAAACATAAGTGTTTCCTGAGTCCTGTAAGCTCTTCTAGCAAATGTTTGAATGGGACCCTCTGATTGGCAGGCAAGTCAGTCGGAAGTTGCGGGTAACATGGGGCCTTGCTATTTGTGATGGCATCTGGAGTAGGAGCAGTCTTGTGACACTGTGCCCCTCGCTTGTGTGGTCTGCACCAACTCCAGTTAGTGTCAGAACTGAATTTTAGGACACCCCTCTGGTGTCACAAACAGTCACCTGGTGTGGGGAAAACCCTCACATATCTGGTGTCAGAAATGTTGAGTGTGGTATTTGTGGAGAATAAAGAGAAACACACAGGGAGTGCCTTGCCCCACTCACCAGCCATTCTTACGCTCATTTTCTGGAGCTCAGAATCAGTCTTGTGCACCAGGGTGCCTAGGGAATGCGTCACCGTTCCGTGAGCGCTGTGCTTAGGTGACTTGCTGTTTCACCGTGCGCTGTTCCTCTCACTTCATCCTCATGGCTCCGTGGTAGGCTTGATGAGTAGAAGTTAGTGAAACCCTTTCCGACTGGGGACATACAAACATGCAGTCTGCAATGTTGTAGACGAAATGTATGCCCCCCAATATCTTAGGTTGAAATCCTAATCCTCAGTGTGATGGTGTGTTTTGAGAAGTGATTACATCATGGGGTGGAACCCTCATGAATGGGATTAGTGCCCTTATTAGAGAGCACATCACCAAGCTTTCTAACCCTTTCCAGGAGAACACAGCCAACGGATGGCCATGAAGGGAACTGGCCTCTTGCTAGAACCTAATCTGCCAGCATGTTGACACTGAACTCCATAACTGTGAGAAGTAAGGATCTATTATTTATAAGCTGCAGTTTGTGGCATTTTTGTTACAGCAGCCCAGGTGGACTATGACAACATGTATATATGTATTTCTCATTTTCTATATGTGAAGACTCTATCTCTATTTACATATATGAATATTTTATAGTATTTTCAATATATATTTCATATGTAAGTTATCTCTGTATAAATTATACATATATATAATATGTAAGTTATCTCTATAAATTATATACATATATATAATCTCTCTACATACAGATATATAAATTCTATGTATATATACATATATAACTTCTCTCTATATAGATTCCCCTCCCCTCTCTCTCTCTCTCTCTCTATGTGTATATATATATATATATGTATATATATTATATATATGTATATAATTCTACCAGTTCAGTTTAGTCACTCAGTCATGTCCGACTTTTTGTGACCCCATGGACTGCAGCACCCCGGCCTCCCCTGTCCATCATCAACTCCCAGAGCTTGCTCAAACTCACGTCCATCAAGTCAGTGATGCCATCCAACTGTCATCCCCTTCTCCTCTGGCCTCCAATCTTTCCCAGCATCAGGGTCTTTTCCAATGAATCAGTTCTTCACATCAGGTGGCCATAATGTTAGAGCTTCAGCTTCAGCATCAGTCCTTCCAATGAATATTCAAGACTGATTTCCTTTAGGATTGACTGGTTCGATCTCTTTGCAGTCCAAGGGACTCTCAAGAGTCTTCTCCAACACCACAGTTCAAAAGCACCAATTCTTTGGCACTCAGCTTTCTTTATTCTCTCTGTGCATATGTCTAAATATAAATTCCATGTATATAAATTTAAAAATTCCCTCTCTATATAAATTATATATATATAATTTCTCTATATATAATATATAAAATAGAATATAAAAGATAGAATATAAAAATTCTATCTATATGTACAAATTATATATTCTATATATAAAGTATCTCTATATATACATATATAAATTATATATGTATAAATTCTCTGTCCATATACCCATATATGTGTTTGTATGTATTATATATTGCCGGAGTCCAGCTCCAGCAGCCAGGGATTCAGCCTGAAGGGGTGAGTGGTGTCAGCAAGAGAGAAACTGAGGCAGCCTCTCAGTTTTTCTTTGGACTGCCTGTTTATTTCAAGCTTATGATTCTCTTTTATACTTTTACAAAACATTAGGTCAGAGGTTTGATATTTTTAGTTCCCATAGACCCAGATTTATTTTTCTCCAAAAATCATTGTTGCCCCTCAAAAGGAGTTCCTTCCTCAGCGATTCTCTTATCTACTTTTTCTCAAGTGTCCTTGCGAATACACTCTAACTCATGCTAATGTCTGGGCTGCATACCACATTCCTCAGTTTAATTCTTATCTTTCTAAGTCCTGTTTGCCTCTAGTATCCTAAGCTCACTATTTCTTAGAAAGGGCTTCTAGCTAATAATATCTCTAAAGTCCGTAATTTCTATAAGCTATATAGAATATTGTAACATTACAGCAATCCTTAAATCTTTAGCTTCTATTTTAATTATTCCTAAGCCCTAAATTCAGCAAACTCCTTTGCCATAAACACTTTTCTCACAAATAGGCTTCCGATAGGAATCCCTCCCATGGTCTCAAGCTGCGGCCTCTGTGCTCACCCTGGAACACTCTTTTGTAAAAGTCCTTGAACAAATGTCAGTGATTAATTTTATGAATTATTCTTTGAGCACAGCTGCAGAAGGCTTTATGCCTTCTCATGCTCCTCTCAAAAACAATAAGCACCTTAATATTCTCTTCAGTCAACTCAGCCCAGGAAAGGAAAAAACAAGTCAGAATCACAAAGCCTAACTCCTTCATTCTGGGTCCGTGCCTACGGAACAAAGGGAGGGGGTTTAGGGCCGTGCCTCTATTTTGTCAGTAATGCTTAACGCAGCTCCCGACAATACATATGTGTATACATACATACATACATATGTATATATTCTAGTGGAAATTTCAAGAGAAATCTGCCTTGTTCATGATTCAGCTGAACAGGCTGATGCTCGTGCATTCAAACATTCAAGGGGCTTCTGCTGATGTCCTGAGCTGCATCTGCCCTCTCTTTTGCAGGGAGATCAGAGTAGCTTACTCCCTAGAAGGCAGGACACTAAAGGCCAGTTGCCTACAAGTCCTTGAAGATGGTGAGGGCCTTGAGAGAGCAGCCGCCTAGGGGATCCCTGTCCCCGTGGGCATCAGATGGGGGGAACTGTTTCCCAAGCAGACACGGGGATCTCCTGCCCAAGCAGACACTGGCTTCTTTGTGAGCCAAAAGGAAGCAAATTTCTCTTCATACAAATCCACAGTACATTTCCATTACTGTATGGGTGGAAGGAATCTAGCGCTCCCCAAATGACCTAGCCAAGTAGGTTTAATTGTTTTATCTCAGATTTAATGAAAACACCACCTGAAGACACTCAGTGTCTGAGGCCAAATCAAACCTGAATCTCCCCTGATTAGGATGAAACCAGAATGGGGAAAATGCCACACCACCTGCAGAATGCAAATGGGACACTGGGCCGTTTGCAGCACTCATTCTAACCGCTTAACAGCCTTGCATGTGACCATCAGGGTCACACTTGTACAGATAAAGAACCCAAGAAAGCCAGGCTTCATGACAGTCTAGCTCAGAGACAAAACAATTGACCTCAAATTTACCTGCTTCGACCCTGAGCATCCACCCACCACTGGCCATGCTGCTCCACGTAATCTCAAAATGGGTCCTGGGATTTATGCAAATACATTAAGTGGTATGAGATGAAGCTCCCAATCCCATAAGTGAGATCTTTTAAGGCAGCACTTTCCTCATACAAATATATATATATATATATACACACATATATGTATATATGTGTATATGTGTGTATATATATATATATACACATATATGCGTGTGTGTGTATATATATATGGCAATTCTTTTTCTGTCCCATGCATTCTCAGTGAAAGCAATATATCCCTCTCATGGGGGCAAAAATTGATCCTTGGGCTTGAAATTAGATACACAGTGGTTTGTGGCCCTCCAAAGGCCCAGCACATAACAGATACCCAGTGTATCTGTGGTGTGATATGGCGTATTTCACAGCGATGGGAGCAGTCAGAAAACATAATGCCTAAAAAGTCTTAGAGGGACAAAATGATATAAAGGCTGAGAAGAAGTGAAGTGAAAGTTGCTCATTCGTGTCCGACTCTTTGCAAGCCCATGGACTATACAGTTCATGAAATTCTCCAGGCCAGAATACTGGAGTGGGTTGGCCTTTCCCTTCTCCAGGGGATCTTCCCAACCCAGGGATCAAACCCAGGTCTTGTACATTGGGGTGGATTCTTTATCAGCTGAGCCACAAGGGAAGCCTAAAGGCTGAGAAGCACCACCTTATACTATTACTTCTTTTCCCCTGTGAGTCTCAGCTGGAATGCCGTGTTTCTCAGAGTGGATTCCAGGGGCCAAGGAGCATGTGTAAGGCAATTTAGAACCTTGTAGGTCCCACCACAGACCTACAAGATCAGTTCCACGGGAAGGAGCAGGAATTTTCATTTTTAATAAGTTCTTGTATCAGTCAGCTTGGGCTGCAAAGCAAAATCAAAGATTGAGTGGTTTAAACAATGCATTTATTCTCTCACAGTCCTGGAGGCTAGAAGCCGAAATCAAGGTGTGGGAAGGCAGGTTTCTCCTTAGGCCTCTCTCCTTGCTTATAGATGGCCATCTTCTCCACACCTCAGACAGCTGTCCCTCTGCCAGTATCTGTGTCCTAATCTCCTCTATCAGAGTGGGAGTCACATTGGATTAGGGCTCATTTTACCTTCATCACCTCTTCAAGTCTCCATATTGAAACATAGTCATATTCTGAGCTCCTAGGGATCGGGGCTTCAACATATGGATTGGGGGGAACACAGTCAACCGGTAACAATTCTCAGGATGTTTCTCACGCACTGGAAGTTTGAGACCTGCTCTGAGGGGTAAGGAGAAAGATACTGCCATCACCCACCAGGAGGAGCATACGGGGTCACTTGTTCACTCATTAGTGTTTATTGACACCCCCTCCCAAATGTGGAATACAGAGGAATGAATGAATTGTAAAAATGAAACCTGGACTTGGAACACCCTCAATGATCCTATGATATCAGAGAATGAGGGCAATCCCAGTAAAATAAGGTATGTCTCAGAGCCAGGGCTGGAGGTCCCTTTGTCCAGAATGCTCCATCAGGGAGGGCACATCTGGTAGACCTGATGGCTGCCATATTTATGGTGGGGACTGCTACTCACTGTTAATCAGTTCTCTCTATCCAAGCATGGCTCCCATGGTATTTACTAAGGGTATAGTGTTCCTAGGGTTTCCCTGGTAGCTCAGCTGGTAAAGAATCCACCTTCAATGCAGGAGACTCCAGTTCGATTCCTAGGTCTGAAAGATCCCTTAAAGAAGGGATAGGCCACTCCAGTATCTTGGGCTTCGCTGGTGGTTCAGATGGTAAAGAATCCACCTGAAATGTGGGAGACCTGGGTTTGATCCCTGGGTTGGGAAGATCCCCTGGAGCAGGGCATGGCAACCCACTCCAGTATTCTTGCTTGGAGAATCCCCATGGACAGAAGAGCATGGCAGGCTACAGTCCGTGGGGTCACAAAGAATCAGACGTGACTGAGTGACTAAGCACAGCACAGCACATAGGGTTCCTAAGGTTTGATTTGAGGGCACTGTGAATACAAAGTCAAAGCCAGGGAAAAGCATTTCAGATGGAAGGAATAGAAGAAACAGATATGCAGGACCATAGTAGCTATATGTGTCAGCATTGCCTTGGTCTCCTAATCTGTAAAATGGGGGTGTTAGGTACCTATACCCTCCTCAGAAGATAACCAAGAGGATTGTATATCAACACCCCCATTTTGTGGGTTGAATAGTGACTCCCCAAAATGACATCAATGAGTCTGGGAAGATGACTTTATTTGGAAGAAGAATCTTTGCAGATATGATTAGATGAGGATCTTGAGATGAGATAGCCTTGGATTAGGGTGGACCCTGAATCCAATGACAAATGTCCTTTTAAAAAAAAAGAGGAGACACACGGAGACAGTCATGTGATGACAGAAGCAGAGCTACAGGTGACTTGGCCACAAGCCTGAGAATACCAGGGCTATCACAGTCGGGAAGGATCAAAAGCCAGGAAGAATCTTCCCCTGCAACCTTGAGGGAGCACAATCTCTCTCCCTGACATGCTCTGTCCCAATCTCCTTCCTGTCCTGTTGAACCACATGTTGCTTCCGGAACATAAGCCAGTAAAACCAACTGCAGAATGAGTTGAGACTGAGTGTTCTGGACCTCCCAAAAGGTCTCTCCTTGCCCACTTCCCTTAAGCAGAATTTCCCAGACATAGATGGCAGCTCATTAGTGGCTTCTCACATCCATATAGTGGATAATGATCAACATTTCTCTAAATGGAATAGAAAACAAGATGTTTCAAACACAGAACGAGATGACCTTTTCATGCATGGACTGGACCCTAGTAGCTTTCTCCATTCGGGCCAGCGCTGCAGGCCTGCCTCGTCCTGGGCTCAGAGAAGGTGTGGTGATGCTTCCATCATGACCCCCATCCCCACCACACTGTCCACAGTGCCCCTGGGAACCGCCTGCCTACACTGCAGAAGCAGCTTCCCATCGAGCCCAACCCAAAACGTGGGTCATGGAGAAGAACCTTGAAGTGCACCTTGTGGCAAAATACACTGTGCCACCTTTATTTCATTGAAGTAAAATATACAGAACATTTTTCTAGTTTAACCATTTTTAAGTATACAATTCTACAGCCTTAAGCACATTCACATTGTTGTACAACAATCACTCCATCGATCCCCAGAATGTTTTTATCTTCCCAAACTGAAACTCTACGCCTTTTAAAAATGACTCCGCCTTCCCTGAGCCCCTGGGATCTTTCTGTGTTTACGGCTTTGACTACTCCAGGGACCTTATTCATACCTGTGGAATCATACAGTATTTGGCCTTTTGTGACTGGCTTATTTGACTCAATATATTGTTCTCAAGGTTCACCTGGTTTGTAGGATGTACCAAAATTTCCTTTCTTTTCAAGAATGAATAACATTCCACTGTGTGAAAAACCCTGGGCCCCCCCTCCTTATCCAAATCAAGTCTACTAAGTAATGGCCAGGTGCTGTGGGAGACCACTGCTCAGGTCAGCAAGGGATCAGGCGCATCCACGAATGAACTTCAATGGATGCAAGGCTCATGTTCCTCCAAGGTCCAAGTATATGTGAAGAACAAATGCCAAGCAGGGAATAACATGGGGACTCTCAGTGCCTATCAGCCTATAGGCTATTAGGGAGACCAACAGGAGAAGTATATGTGTCGTGGACACTCCCACAGCAGAGAGGACAACAAGAACCTGAGCCGGGGATCCCTGGGCAACTCTGAGGAGGAGTGTGTGGTGTGGTCGAGAAAGTGCTGGGAGGGGGGCCCAGAAAGGCCTTTGAAGGTTCTCTTGAAGCAGCAAGACACTGTGGAAGGGCTAGTGGGGAGTGGCCCTGGGGAACAGGAGGGAGGGGCAAGTGACTATTCTAGGGGTTCAGGGAGAAGGGATGCAGGTCCCAACTGTGTCTATAGGAGGGCGGAATCATGATATAATTCATGCAGTAGAACTTTTATGTTAAAATTTTTTTTCCTAAAAGAGCACACAAAACTTGCAAAGAGGAGTATCCCATCATTAAGAACTATATATTGGTCTCTGACCCTCAGTTTTTAACACAGAGCTCCTAAAACCCTGAGACTTTCCTGTGATGAAAAGGGTAAAGGTGTTAATGAGGTGACTTTTAGAAAGCACCAAAGGATTGAGTCTGGTTGTCAGACTCAGTGGCAACCCTGCTTATTAGAGGGTTGGAACTTTTAGCTGCACCCCTTGACTTTCAGGGGCTTCCCTCGGGGCTCAGTGGTAAAGAATCTGCCTGCCATGCGGGAGACCTGCGTTTCATCCCTGGGTTGGAAAGATCCCCTGGAGAAGGGAAAGGCTACGCACTCCAGTATTCTGGCCTGGAGAATTCCATGGACTGTATAGTCCATGGGGTCACAAAGTGCTGGACACAACTGAAGGACTTTCAGTTCACTTGACTTTCAGTCAGGGGAGAGAGGCTAAAGATAGAATCAGTCACCAATGGGCAATGATTTAATCAGTCATGCCTATGTAATGAAGCCTTCATAAAAACCCAAAGACAGGGTTCAGAGAGTTTCTAGGATGGTGATGTCAACGAAAAAACAATCAACTTTATTCAAGCCAATCTAAGAATTATAACCTGGGAGCCAGTCTCTCAGAAAGTCCGTCAAAGCAGAGTTTTTGAGATAAAAGTTTATATGTTAAATGATATAAAGACAGTTTACACAATCCAGATCTGCAGATACAAAGCAAGAAGTGGGTTGTTGTGATCCCTTAGGAAGGAATGCTATCTCCTAAAGAGGTAGAGTTAACGCAGGTGCATAATACACACTGAATGAGACAGAGGAGGCCCAAAGGGGCAGAAAACAAATTTTACGTCTAAATTTTTGTCTTTCATAAAATATGCATTTTATTTCATCAGTGAACACACATCCACATGCCATGCCAGAGGAGGGTACACTGCAAATTCTACGGGGACAGAAGTTGCTGTACTCAGGACACTTCCAAAGTTCAGAACAGCTGAGTGTTTCTTAGAGCCAGGCTTATTCGCAGGCCTAAGGGATTCCCTGGGAAATGACTGGTGTTTGGACAGGCATGCAAAGTTGACATAGTGCAGACAGCTCAGGTTGAAGAAAGAAGAAAGCTGAGGCCTGAAAGCTACCCTCCCTGTTAATGAGAACACAACTGAACAGAACGATAATCATTGTCTGAAACCCTCAGGGTCATGCTGTGAAGCTCAGGGTTTTCTGTCCAGTGCTCTCCCTTTTGAGCGACTTGAGCTTCTCGGAACATCTCCAGGAAACAAAGGGTTATTGAGTTCTAACCTTCCCATGTATCTTGGTCTTGAGAGGGGAGTGGAGTGTGACTGCTCCTTCTGGGGTAATGACAGTGTTTTGGAATTAGAGGTGCTGGTTGCACAACCTTGTCAATGTGCTAAATGCCGCTGAATTGTTCCCTTTTAAATGGCTAACTTTATGTTATGTGAATTAGACCTAATATACACACACAAATGGCACAGCAGTCCTGGGCCCCAGAGCTCAGCTTGCAGACAATACAGGACAGCCAATTGGTCATGAATCTTCATGTCCAGGAGCTCTTTTTTTTTTTTAAAGCCCCCTTTTCCATCGGCTGGTGAATTCCCGTGTTCCTAGATTTCTTAGCTAATTCCCAGCACTGGCAAGCGAGCACCTACAAACTTCTCAGGCTCTGTCCAAATTCAAAATCAGCCAACACTTAACCCAAGTGAGGAGAAGATTTGGGAAGAGCTCAGACACTTGTGTCACCAGGGGCTGGAAGTCAGCAGTACCGAGGAAGGTGGCCTGGAGAGTAGTGTCTGCATCCTAGCAGAAACAGTTGTGGTCCTTCTGCACAAAAGATCATCCTGTTAGTTCATGCATCTTCTGTCTTCACTTTTCTCTCCCCATTGCTCTGCCTCCCATACAGAGCACACGGACTCCACAGGCAGAACTCCAGGAGACCTGATTGGTCTCACCTCTTAGGCCATTTGTCTTAGGCTTCCTTCAGGCCACAGCCACTCTGAAGGACCAGTAGCTTTGCCTACTTAGGGTTCTTAGTTGTATAATTTAGATGAAAATGGAGAAGAGAAGGCAAGTGAGTGAAAGGGGATGGAAAGGTTTTCCTTAGATTTGAATATTTTATGCTGTTTGATGATGAGTTGTGAATAAATATGACAGGCAAGGAGGGTGAGGTAAGTATAGGGAACAGCAGGTAACTTAGCAAAGCCTGTGTGTTCAGGTTCTTGTCAGAGTCCCCTTGTTCTCAGAGATAAGTGAGAGAGTCAATTCCTAGGCAGACTGATAAGTCCAGGGGTCCCGAGGAGAGAGGGATCTGGAATTCTCAAGGAGGAAAAAAGGACAAAGTTTTTTGTCCCTCTACATACCTTAGGATTATATAACAATAATGTATCCTGCTTGAGGATAGTCTCTGGAAAAAACCTTCTGGCTAATCCTGTTATCTTAAGGTATAAATTATGGGAGTAGGTCTAGTGAGGTCTTTACAACCTCCAGACATTCTTTTGATTCACTGTAATAACTAATTAGAGAGTATATAACTCCACTGCTAACACTAGCAAGGGGATACTCTTTCTGCCTATCTCAGAAGCTTTCTCTATCTCCTTTATACTTTAATAAAACACTATTACACAAGGCTCTGAGCAATCAAGCCTTGTCTCTGACCCCGGATTGAATTCTTCTCCTTCGGAGGCCAAGAATGCCTGTGTCTTTTTGTGTGTCAGCAACAACCTTTCATAAGGATTCTCCTTACTTCTGGGTATTGGGAGGATATGTTTCAAGTAGGGCCTATGAAAGAAGTAGGAGGTAGGGGGAGATCAGAGTAACCTTCCTGTTTCTGCCATTTTCTCAAACCCCTTCAGCTTAAAATAGTCAATATGTCAAGGTGCTATGATCAGCTGTAGCATATCCTGAACCCCATCACAAGCTAACAGATAGTTCTGTGTTCTAGATGGAATCATTGAAAAAAAAAAAAAAAACTTCTGCAGTAAAGATCTGTGTGTAGCGGTAGGAGGGTAGAGCCCAGACTGTCTGGCACTGAGCCAATTTCTTTCCCAGGGATGACACCTGGTACCCAGGCGTACCAGGCCTGCTGCAAACCAGAGGGTCCTAAGCCATCCTGGGCTGCATTGCCAGGGAAACCTGTTCTTTATCCCAAGTCTATATGTGCCTCCAATCCCATGCAGCATTTTTTGTCAAGGCCTAAGGCACAAAATGAGCTCCAGTGGCCAAGGCCCAAAGTGCTTGCTGTGGCCGACGGTGATGCACACTTTTCCTACTTAAGGGCCAGGGGCATTGCCAGCTGGTGCACCAATCTTTCAGCTACACAGAGGCTAGGAAAGATAAGGATAGAGGAAAGAGGAAGTGATATATCACAGCTCTTCTCCTGGCCATGTGAGTGGCTCTGAGAAGAGCCTTTGGTGTCACAGGGCCTGTCGGTGTTGCAGCAGCACGGCCTGGATAAGTCTAAGTGTAGTCGCTCAGTCCTATCTGTCCATGGGATTCTCCAGGCAAGAATACGGCCTGGATACTGGAAGGGATACTATGCTGCCCAATGACCATGTGGCTTTAGCAGCTTGTTGAGCTCCTCGCCTCTGGGAAGGTCATGCGCCGCCCCTCCCTACTTTGACAACCAGATTTCTCTAGGAGTGCCGCTGGCCAATAGGTTTCATACTCCGAGAGCATGCCGCTGCACGCTGCTACCGCCAATAGGATAAAAAGCGCTCTGCAACCTCGTACCCCACTGGCTCCTCCACTACAAGCCCTATGGCTTGTCCAATCAGCCGAGACCTAAAAGTCGCTTCATTTGCATACGGCCTAGGAGATAAGTCATGGAGAGCGAGTTTGTGTACGCCCTTCCTTACCTATCTTTGCCTCCCAAGGGCCCAGAGGGCAACCCGGTTGTTTCTGCTGGCTGGAAGGTGGGGTGGCCGTTTTGCTCGGCTACACTCCTCAGATCCCTATTCAGTCTCTGGTTTCCTCTGATGCTGTTGGCCCCCAAGGGGGCACATGACCGTGCCCGGGCGGCCTGAGAGGGGCCTTCCAGGAGCCTCAGAAACTCCGAGCCCAAGACCTACTGGTCTTGCCATAGAATGTCGTGCCAGACCCCATGAAGGGGGCGGGATGCGCAGGTGGCTAGCTCTCTGCAGAAGCGCTGGCAGCCATGAGCTCAGCGTAGCCCCGGGTGGAGGTGCGGGGGAAGAAGCCCTTGCAGACCTGCTCTGTCTCCGGAGACAGAGGACTGGTGTTCAGCAACCTAATCGTGAGGATAAAATCTTTAAAATTAACAAGAAAGGAGTCTGAGGCAAAAGCAACCAGGAGAGAGTGCTTGTGCGGAGGAAGAGACTTCGCACTGAACGAATTCAGTGGTTGATCCAAGATGTGGGATTGAAAAATGTTACAAGATTATAGTCTTGTACTCTGTAGAGGAGTCTTTGTGTATGTAACCAATTTGTTAGGTGTTCTTTTGACTTCTCAGACCTGCCTATTCTTTTTCACAAAACGTGAGCAACTTCTCTTGGCTGCCTTTTCTGTAGACTCCTTTCTTCCTTAATTGATACCATCGCCTGCGACAATTTAATTCTGACTGATTGATTATTCGATCATTCGTTGTATTGATGACAATGTTTAATGCACATTTCATTTCTAAAATAGTTTTATAAATATTTGAAAGACTTATCAAGTGCAAGTGACTCACTAGCACATACTTCTTCAGGAATGAAGGTTTAATAACCCCAAGAGTCCAAAAGGTTATTTTTAAAAACAAAAAGACTTGGAGGCCTGGGGCGCTCCAGCTGCCAACTGTGAGTTAGCTGTCGGTTCGCAGCAGCCGGGTCACCGCTGTGTCAGCCTGTTACGATGCCGTCTCCTACCAACCTGGCTACTGGAATTCCCAGTAGCAAAGTGAAATACTCAAGACTCTCTAATATAGTTGATGGCTACATTGACCTTCAGGGAGAAACATAACTACTGAAGCCAGCAGATTGTGGGAATCTTCCTTCTTTCCTGATGTAACGAGATCCAGTTTATTAAAGGTATTCTTTAAATGTGGCAAACATTTAAGAAAAGCCCTCCTAAGATCCCATCTAAGGCCACTGTGCCTGCTACAGTGCTGTTTTTGATTGGAGCCTTTCTCATTATCATAGGCTCCCTCCTGCTGGCAGTCTATATATCACAAGGAGGGTGGGGGCAGACCAGCCATTCCTATTCTGATCATTGGCATCCTGGTGTTCTTGCTAGGATTTTACCACCAGTGTATCACTTACTATGCATCCAAAAGCTACTGGGGGATACTCCTACAATGACATTCCAGACTTTGATGACTAGCACCCACCCCAGCCCTGAAGAACAGAGTCACAGATGAACTGAGCCCAGCTTTAAGACACTGAGCAGAAACTATGACTAAGGGCTAAGGAGTTCTGCAGTTTGCAGATGTTTAACAAAACAGTGGTCAGATTTTACGGGTCCATCTTAAAAGATGTTAACTAAGCTCCCAAGTAACTGTCATCAGCACATTATCTATTTTTCATTTCCTGGACCTGGCAAAAGCTGACAAGTTTTTCCACATGAATATACATCATAGCAGTATTAATTGTATGGAAAAGTGGGAGGTTATTCTGTACTGGAAAGCGTTCTGCCACCACCCTTTTTAAGGTTGAGCTTTCTTTTAAATGGTCCTCATGGTCAATATGTTCTTGTGGCAAAGGGAAGACTACAATATGTCAGATTTCTTATTACTAATTTACTTTGAAAATATCTCAGTGTCTCATCCCCATACTCTTTGTGTTCTAGTGGAAGACGCTGGCAAAATCAAATTATCAGTGTGGTGCATCTATAATATTTCCTACTTGCTTTCTTATTTAACAACAACTAGAAATTTTTTAAACCTCAGAGCAAATTTTCAAAATGTAAACACTTTTCTCTGTTCACCAATCCTTGGCCAGCTCTGATCTGGCTCACTGATAGGCTGGCCAGCATATAGTTTGGATCATTCTGTCCTGTGTGGATCAAGACGTTCTGTATATCATGCCCTTACAGACTAGACTTTCGGCTGTTTCCTAAGGAAAAAATATAGGCGAATGGTTATTAGAGTTTATAACCCTGTTGTTAGCACCTTGGATTATGATGTTTTTAGGGGAAAGCACATTGACTGAAACTGCCCACTCTGGCCAGGCTCTCTAGTAACCATTCAAGAGTTGTTTTACCACAGGCGGTGCTGGTAAGGAATACGGAACTAATAAGCCACCACCAACTGGAAGAGTTCAGGAAAGGTCAAAAGGAGACACCGCGTGTCCGTCCACCTCCCAGAATCCCTCTCGCTTGCATCCATCTTGGCTGAGCGATGCAGGCACCAGCAAGAACTCTTGAGTCAGAATGATTGGCCAAAGACAACCCGGAAACTAACCCCATCACCATAAAACCGGAGACTGCGAGCCACGTGGCAGAGCAGTTCTCCTGGGTTCCCTCACCCTGCTGCTCTGCGCCCGGGTGCCTTCTTCTACTTAAGTCTCTTGCTTTGTCAGCACATGTCTCCTCGGGCAATTCTTTTCCAAGTGTTAGACAAGAGCCCGCTCTTGGGGCCCTGGAGCACCTCCCCCCTTCCTACAAGGTCATTCTGCTGAAGACTTTAACAATTGGCCTGGATCTCTAGAGGACTGGGCTGCCTGATCTGCCTCTTGATACCTTGATCTGCTTCTTAGCTTGCAAAAAGTGACTTGTGTTCAAAAGAAATTAAAATGTCAAAATCTAAAAAAAAAAAAAAGACTTAAGGCTCTTTATCTATCTTCAAATTGATCAAGATTCTGTTAGGAAATGCAACACCTCAAGTGTGTACCACCTGACTTGGCAAAAAGTAGGGGTGCCTTAACTGTCAGCCACCTTGTGGCCTTTATCTCCTTCCAGGCACCAGACTTTCCAGAGAAAACACTAGGTGTGCCCTGAGGCCATCTTTGAACCCCAGGTGAGAACAGTTAACTCCACTCCTCCCACACCTGAGGGCGAATGAAGCACAGATGCCCAGGGCACAGGGCTTTGAAGCTGCCATCGCTGGGGCTCAACAGAGAAACAGGTAAAAAGAAATGAAGACACTCCAAGGTGAGAGGGCACAGCCTCCCCAAAGAGTCAAAATGAGAATATGGGGGAAGGTCGCCTGAAATCTGAGTGAGGTAGATGGCCAGACACACCCACTGAGTCTGTAAGATCAAACCGGAGTGTTTGCACATTATTTCTGGTTCACTTATTGCAAGGGGCCCCAACTTTTTCCAGCATGCATACCACCTTTATGTTCCAAAACTTCTAAGTCTCCTTTCACACACCTAGACACTCAGATTTGGTAGGGAGCTAGTTAAAGAACTAGCTTGCCACTACAGAAACCCAAAAGTGACTTGAAATACTCTGGACCCAACTTCCTTTCCTAACATGAAGTCCCTAGTTGAGTGGGCTCAGGATGACCAGACTCTCCCCTTCCCATTTTCCATCCCAGTCCTGTGTGTCACCTTGGTTCTTTGCCTCTTGTTTGTTGCTATTCCCCATTCCATAGGAAACTACCCTAATGGATTCCATTTACCAGCTTGAAGTATTCTTCCAAGCAGAGTGTTCTCTGTGCACACGTTAAATGCTGTTTTATTCTTCGTTTGCAGCATGCCACAGCCACATGCCATAAGCTCCACTATGTTTGTCCAGCAGCTCTGTATCTCTCTATCTCAGGGCTTCAGCATACTTTATAGCCTCCAAACCCCGTCTGACTTTCCACCTCCCCCACTGAGGGGCACTGGCGCTTGTCCTGCCTACCCCAAGACAGTGATGCAGAGGATACCTAAGTGTGCATCCCTCTGTGGGCCTGGAGAAGACTAAAGAATACCTGGGAGTGGGTCACTGGGTCCAGGGTCACTATGCCCCAAACCTGATGACAGCTGGCAGCAGTGCTGAAGAACTCAGCAGCAGTACAGGTAACAAAACATGGTAGCTTTCCCATCTCCATCAACCCAACAGCGTGCCATTACGGTTGTGGGCATGTGATTTCTCTGCTACAAAAACTAAGGAGTTTGAGCATCTCCTCCTGGGTTGCTGAGCTCTCTGGCTCCTCTTATGCACTTGCTTGTCCACATCTCTGCTGTTTTAACTCCAGGTACTTTTGGCTCTTCATGAATTTGCAGGAGCTCCTTGCAGTTTCGGTAAAAACCATGTTGGTCTGGACACTGCAAACATCTGCTCCTCCTGTCTGTACTGACTCTGGCCATGGGACACTTGGTTGAACGGAGGAGGCATATTGATAAGACCAGCCAGCTCACCTAAGGAAACCATTTCCAGCACCAGATGGTCCCCCAGGTGGCAGAAAAGCAAAGGCAGCATTCTCGTTAAACCACTGCGGGTAGTTCCTATGTTCCTTGACCCACTCCCCCCTGGCAGGACAGAGCGAGGCGGACATCCTACCAACAATGGCAAGAGTGGGCATCAATCCATAGGTCTGCACAGAGCTCTGCCCCTGTGCAGGACTGGAGTAGCCATGACGCCTGCCCCACCCTCTCCAGCAGGTCATACCCTGGAAAAAAGCTACATCTGCATCAAGAGACTGTCAGCAGCCTAGCTCCCCTTGGGTTCTCTTGGACATGGAAATCGGGCTGGGACACCCCTGTGCCCACGTCACGTGGCAGAACCAGTTCTGCGCTGCTCCCCATGCTGGCACCCCCACGTCCACCTTTTTGGTACCTCAGTTAACACGGACTGGGGTCACCGCCAACCTCCTGATGCTGCAAATAATTCAGTGTCCATCCTGTCCGTGCTCCCTCATAGAACCATGCTAGCATCTCTTTGGCATCTCTTTGGCATGCCAACCCAAGGCTGGAATTGCCAAGTCACATGGAAGCAAACACAGTGTAGTCAACCTGGAAGTTACTTCTGAGCCCTGACACATATACCTGTGGGCCTGGGCCACACTGGTCTGACCTTTTGATGTGTAGAAGGAGTTTTAGGACCTGTAACTCCATTTCCTGTGGGACTACAGGATAGACCAGCCAGGCTGAGTGTCAACATGTAGGTGCAGTGGACCCCATGAAGGCTACGGACAGTGAGTCAGGTACCTACCCACCTCCCACAAGCCATGCTTCATCCGACTGGCCACACAGACGCTGGAAGTGACACTGTCCTGACTCCACAAGAAGACAACGCAACTGGCATTTTCCCTGGTGTGTTTCCCCTTGGCTTGATGTTAACCTGTCTCCTCTTCCAGTGATAAACCTTCACCGTGAGCATGAGGGCCTTCAGTGAGCTCTAGGAGCTTTTCTAGCGAATTACCCAGCCTGAAGAGGCACTAGTTCCCTCTAAGTTCTTGGCTAACCTGATTCTCTTTGGTTTAGTCATTCAGTTTAACCCTCTCAGGCTGCTCTCCCAAAAGGCAGCAGCACCTCTCGGGGAATTCCCGACTCAAGCCTGAGGTCATCCTGACAGCTGGGGCAGTACCCCACTGGCCTTTCCACACGCAAGTCTCTCTGTATCAGAGTGCAAGTATCCCCTCTTATTTTGTCGTCATCAATCTGATGAAATAATTCAACTACGAGTGTGAAAACAACCCTCAGCACTTCCCTCTGCTCCCCCTGGACAAAGAATCCTGACACCAAAAACAGGCCACAGGTCCCAACTATCCACGACTTTTCTATTAAGCTCTAAGAATTAAAAGGAAAGGGATCTAGGTATTGAATGAATAAACGAATTTCTTTGAAATGTGCTCCCTACCGTTTGGCAAACAAAACTCTTCTTGTCCACCTAGCCTAGGTTTCCCTTCACTCGTGCCTCTGCACTGACCTCAGACATGCAGAGCCTGACATGGTCCTGAACCAGTCAAATGAACCTGGGTCAAGGAAAAGCCATACATTCACTGGGACCCTACTCAACTATGTCCTCAAGGGCAGGACCATGCAAAGATCGTCCACTGCCAGAGGTTTCTAGAAATACCATTTCAGCAGAGATTTGAAGATGCGAGGACTAGCCATGGAGACGTCTGGAATAGGAACATTATTCCAGAGATCACAGGACCCACAGCAGAAAGGCCACTGTGACCAGTGAGCAGAGGGTGAGGGCTGACTTCAGTGAGGAAATGGCAGGCGCTGGCTGTACAGCCCAGCAACCAACACAGAGCTTTGGACATTCAGAGGAACTGCTGAGCAAGAAGTCATATCTCACCAGAATCGACGGCCATCTATGCTACAGGGTTATTTGGCCAAGGTCCTATAGCTCGCCAAGAGGATGAACATGTCTCCTATTCAAAACCAGGCAGCTTTTCCCACCCTCTGCTTGTCATTCTTACGTAGATATTATGTGAGAGAAAGGGAGAGGTGGCCAACAGGCTGAGAATTCTATCCACGCACCGTTACAAAGAAACTGGATCCATGCTGGCATCAGGACCTCCTCTCTCTCCCCAGCACTGGGAACCCAGGAGCTACCACTTTTCTGGACTGCACACCAGCCCTGTATAGCACATCAGTCTTGAAGTAGTCTACTTCAAGGAAAACAGGCAGGCCTCCCAGCAGATCCCTGCAGAGGAGAAAAACAGGCAGCTGGATCTCCAGTCATGGGAAACTGGGGCAGCACCCCAATTTCACTCGCAGAAGCAGGAGGTGGAGGGCTCATCAGAGAAAAGTCCAAGCCACAGAAGCCCCCAACATGGCACCATGTAGACACAGTGCTTCCTCAGAGACTTGCCAGGGTATGGGGAGGATATAGATGAGGAGGGACGTTAAGCAAACCGGCTACAGCAAGCCCTCTTCAGTAGGCTAAGTGCCGGCTACCAGCTAGGCAGGCAACCGACCCCCAAGCTCACAGAAACACAAAGGCCCAGCAGTGCCAAAGGCTCGTGACTCCCAGGTCTGAGAGGGTTCATCCAGAAATGGGCCACTGATCACAAACCTGCACTTGCGTGAACAACTCATAGCCTCAACTACCACCCTAAATGCCTGTCTGTGTTAATTCTCATACCCAGTGATCTTGTCACTTCACGCTACATTTTCGTCACTTGGAGGAATCTACACAATGACACTAAATAAGGAGTTTTGCTAAATTCATCCAGCAGAGGAAATAGGAAGGGAAGTCAAAGGTACAGAGAAAATGACACACCAAGGTGAGGTCTGGGGATGGCCTGACCCTGACATTGCTTCTGCTGCCCCAGGAAAAATTCCTGGGTCAGTGAGGGGCAGACAAGGCAGATAGAGGGTGATGCTAAGACAGTTTCCTGGGAAACCACTGGCATCCAAGGGATGGAAGATGGAGAAGAGAAATGAGAACAGGTTGATGAGATATACTAAGAGGCAGAGAACAGATACAGCCTGAAAGACATGCCAGCAAGGGGCTACACTGTCCCTGAACACCCCAAGGTTCTCGTGTTTCTGCGGACAGACCCTGAGCGTAGTAGGTGTAGGTTTGTGCAACATACGCTGTTCAAGGACCTCAAGCAGCGGTGACAAGTCTGACCAGCCCACCATCCCCACCCAGCCACACTGAGCATTCCTTTCCCTTGACAGTCGCCTCAAATTTCACCTTAACTGCTGTGCCCTGCATGGGTGTGGGTCTGTGAGCCTGCGCGTGCATGACTGGTGGAGCAGCCCCATCATGGAGCAGGTCTGCACAGCCCAAGCCTCCTGAAGATGACCACCACAGCTCATGGAGACCTCAGAAAATCTGATGAAACTTGGGGCAATGAAAAGAACTTTATGGAGTCAGGATACACTTGGGTTAACTTACCGCCAATACAGATCTCTACAGTGAAAGGTTTACAGCCTAGAAACATGAACACCCAGAAGAAAAGGGAACACAAACACTCTTCTGCAGAGTACTGTCGTCAGCAACCCCAGGAGGGCACCTAGAGTTCACAGTCCACATATTCACCTAGGAGAAGACACGCAGGGCTGGGGGTGTCTTGAAGGACGACAAGGGGTCCAGAAGTAGGCAGATGGAGGAGCTGTTTCCGGCCTGGGATGGTTAATAGCTTCCTCTGCCTGCTGCCTGGGCAGGCAGCAGTTCACTGCACAGGGAAAGAGAGAATCAGTGAGCGAGTTTCTATCCTGCAAGCCAGATGACTGCAGAATCCAGCCCCACCAGACTCTCGTGTCTCTCCACCCACAATCAGCACCCACTTGGAGCTGAGTAACCACTACTGCCAGAGGTAAAACGGCACCTCTCAGCTCAGAGGAGGGAAGGACAGACGCTGCCAGTTCCAGGATCAGACTCAAGGATTGCAAAGAGCCCAGAATCCCCAGGTTTAGGCAAGGCTTCAGGGCAGAGAGTAAGGAGGACATTCAGGATGAGGACATGGCAACCACCACCGTCCCCAAGATCCCTGACTCTTCTGACCTCGTGGCCAGCTCCTACCTGTAGAGCCCAAGGACAGGGTAGGGGCCCAGTACTTCAATACTGCAAAGCAAGCACCCCCTTTCTGCAAATGTGGGGGGAAGCCAGTCTCCTGGATTACCCATTCCTGAAATTCAGCCCCAAATGGAAGCCAGGCAGTGCTGGTCTGAAGGGTTCTCTCTGGATAAGCTACCCTCTTGCTAATTCTTGACTCTGCATCCCGCTGCCCTCCCCTGACCAGCAGGGCTGGGTGCCTACCTGGAGCAGCATATTGAGCCCCAGGTTGCGGTGCCTCCTCTCCAGCTCCGACACAGCCTGCAGCAGAGACCTGAACCTCTCTGCTGGGTCCTCGTCCTCGTCCTCCAGGGACCCTTCTTCTTTTTCTGCTTCTTGTAGGAATCGCCCCTCCTCCTCGGCAAAGAAGGCCCGAAGCTTCTTGTAGTCAGTCAGAGCCTTCTTCCTCCGGTCCATTACGTGTCCCTACAGGATGGGTGGGCAGCAGGAATACCCGTGTCCTCAGGCTACCCTGAGACCCCACCCATCCACCAGTGACCACCTCAAGGGAGGAGTTCCCTGATCATCTGACTGTACAGCGCTCAGCTGTGGTCCAAGGCCCTGCCAAACAGGGTCAGGGTACCCATCCAAGTTTCCTTGCTCGCGTGGACTCGACCCCCACCCCACTTGCCTTCCACACAGCAGCAGCGGACTCAGCCTGGCCATGCAGATTCCGAGCGTCATTTAGATCTTTCTTCATGACCTCCACAGACCCCTTGTTCTCCTGGAGAAAGACGCTGGTTACGGAGAGTGTGGCCACTTCTGGAAGTCCGGGGCCCACCTAAGCCCGGTCCAGAGGGACATCACACCACTAGAATCCCGTCGGGCAGTCCAGAAGCCCCAGTTCGTGATCTTAGCTCATCAGACACCTCAAAACTCTGCAGGCTGCAGAGGGGGTCTTAGTGACCCATTATGCTCTCTCTAGTCTGAGAGAAACATTTGTGCTAAGAATCCAACAGGGTCACTAGACAAGACTATTCATTTGGGAGGGATTGGGGGCAGGAGAAGGGGACGACAGAGAATGAGATGGCATCACTGACTCGATGGATGCGAGTCTGAGTGAACTCCGGGTGTTGGTTATGGACAGGGAGGCCTGACGTGCTGTGATTCATGGGGTCGCAGAGTCGGACACGACTGAGCGACTGAACTGAACTGTTACTGTTTCTAGCAGAGGGACGGAGGGTGGCCCCGTTAGGGTGACCATGGGCACACACAGGGCCTGCCCAGCCCCGTGCACTGACTGGGTGGGTGGGGTCCTTCACCTGGAATAAAGTCCAACTCCAGTTCCCTGGCCACATGCTCTAACCCCAAGGAAGCCCCTGGATGCAACATCCCACTGCTTAAGAAGACCGCAGGACCCACTCCCTGAGGCAGGAACCCTCAAACAGGTTACTCTCTCCCCTCAGGTGGGCAGGGACCACACTGGCTCTTCCCACTCCAGGGGCCTGGCTGTCTTTATTCTCTCAGAAATAACACTGCACTCCCCCGGCCCTCCCAACACACACACACACCAGCGGGTCCCTGGGATTACCAGACCTCAGCAGTGACCAGACTCCAATGGCAGGTTCTGACCCAGAGCCAAGTGCCAAATGTAAACAGTTGAGAGCACAGTGGAGAAGGTTCCAGAACAGAGTGGATGAAGGGACTCAAGAGGGCTCAGAGCAGGTGAGAAGACTGAATGGGAGGGGTGCACAGGACCAGAGAGGGGCCAGTACCCTCAGGCCACACCCCCACTCCAGTACTCTTGCCTGGGAATTCCATGGACAAAGGAGCCTGGCAGGCGTCAGTTCCTGGGGTTGCAAAGAGTCGGACACGACTGAGCGACTACCACCCCCACTGAGAGGGCTTTGCCCGTGGGGGTGGGGCTACCATAGTATGACGTCACGCCAGGGGGCAGGGCAGTGACACAAAGGGGGCTGGGCGTGGGGGGGCCTCAGCAGGACTCTCTTTGCCAAGGGGGGCGGGGCAGGGCTGTTCAACCCTGGGAAAGTCGCGCGCCTATGGGGAGTCAGGGAGGTGGAGGGAGAGGAGGAGAAAGTGCCTCGTCCAGGCGTGGGAAAGGGGGAAAGAATACCTTGCAGATAGGGGAGTGCGGAGACCGCAACCTCTGGGGTTAGGGAACGGGGGAAACGGTTCCGTCCTGGGATGGGAGAAAGGGTACTAGGCACCAGAGAAAGGAAAGGGAGCAGGGCGCTAACTGGGGTATGGGGACGGCAGCCAGGACACCGTCCGGAAGATGGAGCCTGGGGGCCAGGGCGCCATCCAGAGAATACGGAGGGGGACAGGGCGCAGTCTGGTGATGAGAAGAGGGACAGGGCACCCTCCGGGAAAGGGCACCTTGCCGCGCAGCGCCTTCCTCCAGCGGGGCTCCCACTCGGGTGGCTCGGGCCCCGCGGCCATGCGGCAAGCTGCGCACAGCGGGCCCCCGTCGGCGCGGCACAGCAGCTGCAACGCCGCCTCAGAGGCCGGGCCGTCGCGCGTGGGCGCCGCAGCTGCTTCCTCGAGCGCCAGCAGGCGGCGGCTGAGCGGCGGGCGGCCGGGCTCCACGGCGCGCTCCCAGCAGTCGTCGGCGCACTCGGGACACGGAAAGGGCCCGTCTTCCTCCGCCCAGAAGCGCACCACGCACGCCCGGCAAAAGCGATGGCCGCAGTCGGCGCGCACCGGGTCGCGGGGCGCGCTCTGGCACAGGGCGCAGGCGGCCTCGCCGGGGCCCGCGGGGAGCGCCAGGGCGGCAGCGGCGGGGCCCCAGAGGGCGCAGACAAGGATGCGAACAGGGGCGCACTGGAGGCTGGGAGAGCCGGGGACCCGGACGCACTAAGAGCGCTACCGGAGAGCCAGGGACAGGAATGCGTTGATAGAGATGGAGCGCAGGGACAGAAGACAAGAAATGGCGACTGGAACGGCTGGGCGCCCGGCGCAAGGTCCTGGCAGGGGTGTTCTCGACGCAAGGTCCCGGCAGCGGTGTACTCCACCCTCCCGGGTCCTGGCAGGGGCCGCGCCACTCTGCCTGGGTCCTGGCAGCGGTGTACACTCACCCCGGCTCAGCTAGCAGAGATGCGCTTCGCTCCGACCCACGTCTTCGCACGCTGAAATCTTACAGGGATTGTCACTTCTCCCGTAAATGACTCGTGTGCGAAAAGGAAGCAGTTTCATTTGAAAACTCCGTTATAAAACTTTTTTGTAAGCTTCTAGGACCTGAGCTGCTAGCGCCTCCGTGCAGCGCTATGCTAACGCGGGGTGGGGACTGGGCTGGAAAACTGCAGCGTGGGACCTCTTGCGTGCAACCCCTCGTGTCAAATCGTTCTGTACGCACCGAGCTGCGTGGGCTTTTCCCTGTGCGCAGGTTAGACGTGGCCCCTCAGGGTAATACGTCCTGTGAGGGCCATTCTGAACGGAGAATCCTGGAACAGCCCGCGAAGGAATGATCTTCCAGGGACACGCAGATACTCACAAAGGCAAAGTTTGTTTCAAAGAGTAGAAGTATAGAGCTGCCAGCATAGTCACTGAGAAGGGAAAAAGCGTTCCCCCAAACCGCGGGAATCACGAGTTTATATCTTTACTAATGTTGACCCACCTATTTGTTTTGGTTGGTTTAGGATCCCAGTGTACATAATCCCTGTTCTAAAAATCATCATGTCAGTTTGTCCATTTTTATGACCCTTTTTTCCTGATCTCCCTGTTCTTGAATTTTCTTATGATACTGAGCCTCCACCCTCTCACCCTTTCTCTTGCCCTGTCCCATCCCCTTTTCTGCTGACCTCAGGCCATTGTCTGAGGACCTTGTTCTAAAGTTAATGGGCCACCTGGTGTTTTTCTCCCTGATCAGCTGCTGATTGTCCCGTCACAGGTTCTGGTGTTTTACGGCCTTCAGGTCAAGGGAGTTAGAGGCATTTCCTTTAAATGTCAACAAACTGGAACAGCAAACACTTAGGCGAAAAATAAGGGGAGATTGGAATTCGATTTTTAAAAGAAGAAATGGAGTCCTTTGTGTTTGTTTGTTTCCTTTTGACCCTAGGCTAAACTGACTGCCTCATATTTTTCTACCTCAACCCCACCTTAGCAGCTTGAAACCCAGGCCTTTGGTCTACTGTTTGTCCCTGAGCCACAGGAACGGGGAATTCAGCGTCGAGAAAACTCATTAATGCAGACTGAATACATCTGATAAGACCCAAAGCTACCAGTATCCTGGTCCATACCAGGACATTTGTTAGCATTTCTTTAGAAAAGACAAAAACTGGTTTGGGGAGGAGCAGTCTAATAGGGTGAGGTTTTTTTGGATTTTTGTTTTTTGGTGGTTGTTTTTAAGCAAGCACGCGGTTTAAAAAAAGTAATCTTCGATTTTTAAAAAGTGAATCTTTAAGTCCATATACGTGCAGTCTTCCTAGGTATTGCGCTTTGGTTTTGTGTGTGTTTTTTAAACCTGATGTTCACTTAACGAAAAACGCATAATGTAAAAGTTAAGTTTTTATGCCTATAGCCAGGAAATGGGGCTTCCCAGGTGGCTCTAGTGGTAAAGAACCCGCCTGCCAATGCAGGAGACTTCAGAGATGCTGGTTTGATCCCTGGGCAGGGAAGATCCTCTGGAGGCGGACACAGCAACCCACTCCAGTTTTCTTTCCTGAAGACTTCCATGGAAGGAGAAGCCTGGGGGGCTAAGGCCCATAGGGTCGCAGAGTTGGACATGACTGAAGCAACTAAGCATGCACACATACGTAGCCAGGAAATAGTTGTTGACTGAAGGAAATGCACAACCTAGAAGTTGAGAGTTACTATTCTATTCCGCAGACTTGCTCCAGGAAGAGAGCCTCTTAGAACCGAGGTATTATAGGAGTTTTTACAATAAAAATCAGATAGTTGGACTATCAAAATCTGCTGTTGATTGAAGAAAACCAGGCATCTTAAGTTAATGAATTTAGTGCTTTTTTTAATGTATGGGAAGATGTAATCATCTGGGGTTATTGGAATCATTCCTTTGATAGGGACCTTAGCTATCTAAAAGGCTAGTATCCTGTTCTCCTTCCTAAATCCCCTCTGGATGTACCATTGGCCAGTCGCTGTGCCACAACACCCTTTGTTTACTGATAAGGCAAGCCTGTCTTCATCCACACAACCTCTCCTTACCTCTGCTGCTGCTAAGTCACTTCAGTCGTGTCTGATTCTGTGCGATCCTTACCTCTTACCTCTGAAGCAGGAGGAAAGGAGGAATGTGTGTGTGTTAGTCCCTCAGTTGTGTCAGACTCTGTGACCCAATGGACTATAGCCTGCCAGGCTCCTCTGTCCATGGGATTTTCCAAGGAAGAATACTGGAGTGGGTTGCCATTTCCTTCTCCAGGGGATCTTCCCAACCCAGAGATCGAACCTGGGTCTCCTGCGTTGCAGGCAGATTCTTTACCATCTGAGCCACCAGGAAAGCCTGAGGGGCTGCTCCAAAGAGATAGGGAATGAGCCAGTATATAGAAGAATTGTTTTGATCGGTAAATACTTGTAGTCAGACATACATCTTGATAAAAGAGTACTGCTAATCACAACAGCTATCTCAAGTAGCTGACTTTAGCGCTCTTCTGTCTATGGGAAGATGCAAGAATATGGAGTCTCTGAATCTATTCCTTAGTTACACATTTTAACTGTCTAGGGGCTTGGTAAATCCAAAGTGCAGAATGTTTCATCAGTTTTCCTATCTTGAATTCCCCTCAGGACACACTGTCAGTGGGCAACTGCAGTGGGTTGCAACTTACCCCTTTCCCTATCAGGATAATGAGTGACCCTCTTTATTCTCTTTGTGTACATTGGCATAGACTTGAAAATGCACTAAATGGGCAGTCAGAAGTGTGGCTAGTAAACTGAGGTTAGTTCTGCGGAGTGATGGTCAGAAGGAGAAAAGCACTGGAAGAAGAGCTTAGCTGATTTGTTGGGTAAGCTAGGAACATAATGGAGAGAAGAGTGGAAAGAAAAGAAATCAATGAGCAAAGTCCATAATAATCTTGTGAATGTGAAAAATAATCAGGCACAGTCATTAAAGAAAAACAGCCAAACTAGGAAACTGCCAGCCAAGATATACAGAGTTCATAAAGTTCGAACAGAAAATTTCAGTGGAAAAATACCACTGGAATTTGTCAGTTCACAAAAATATAAATAAAAGCAAATGCTGAATAGAAAAATTATACACTCTACCCAGTTACTAAGAAATAAAAGTATAAATTCAGATTTTTTTTTTTTCACTATTAAGTTGGGAGACCTTGTTAGTGAACCAAACTTGGCTCCACTCATCCGTCTCACAGCAAAGTCAAGCTTTTGTGTGGTGAAAGGAAGGGCTCCAAGCAAGAGGGGCTTCCCTAGTAGCTCAGCTGGTAAAAAATACACCTGTTTTTTGAATGTTGAGTGTTAAGCCAGCTTCTTCACTCTCCTCTTTCACTTTCATCAAGAGGCTCTTTAGTTCCTCTTCCCTTTCTGCCATAAGGGTGGTGTCATCTGCATAGCTGAGGTTATTGATATTTCTCCTGGCAGTCTTGATTCCACCTTGTGCTTCATCCAGCCCAGCACTTCACATGATATACTCTGCATAGAAGTTAAATAAGCAGGGTGACACTATACAGCCTTGACGTACTCCTTTTCCAATTTGGAACCAATCCTTCCTTTCAAGTTCTAGTCTAGCTGTTGCTTCTTGACCTGCATACAGATTTCTCAGGAGATCTGGTATTCCCATCTCTTGAAGAATTTTCCACAGTTTGTTGTGATCCACACAGAAATAACTACATGTCAAAATGTGTGGGACCCAATAAACCATAAAGGAAATGTTTCTTTAAACTTATTTATGGGTGTGGGGATAGAGGGGAAAAACTAACCAGAGAGGAACTAACCATTTGTTATGAGTTGAATTGAGTCCAGCAAAAAAGATAAAAGAAGTGTTGAAGTTTGCTAACCTGAAACAAGCGTGAATTTATTTGGGATCAACAGAATTGCAACTTGGGGTCTGCAGCCGTGGCAAGCCACATTTATATTTCCACACGGCAAAGGAATAACACTTTTATGAAGAGGAAAAGAAAGTTGGGAGGACTCCAGTAAACAAAGAGTCCATATCTTCATTGGCTGAGTCCTTGCCAAAAGAGAGGAGCATTCTTCTTCCTGTTGGGCTCTGTTATCGTTGCAGCACAGAATAGCTCCCCCTTCTGGTCTCCAAACTCTACTTAGGAAACCCAGCAGGATTCTGCAAGGCCTTCCCTGCAGAGAGACTCGCTTCCACCTAGTTCCAAACAACAAGCTCAATCAGAGAAATGAGAAAATGCAGAAACAAAGGAAAACAGTCAAACAAGACAAAATAGTTTAGCCATAAAACAAAGTCAAGAACCTTTAGTTCCTTCCCAAGACCAGGTTGTCTGTGCTTCTGAGCTACTGACTATAGATCAGAGGTTTCCATACCCTCGTCCTCAGTTCCATCAATTTGCCAGAGTGGCTCACAGAACACAGAACACATCACCAGTTTATTATAAAAGCATGTAACCTGGAAACAACCAAGTGAGAGAGTTGCATAGGGCAAGATACGGGGAAAGGTGCAGAGCTTTCATGCTCTCTCTGGGCATAACATTCTCCAAATCTCCAGATGTTCACTGACCTGAAATCTCTCCAAACCCTATCCTTTTGAGCTTTTATGGAAGCTTCATTACATAGCCATGATTGATTAAATCACTGGCCACTGATAATGGATTCAACCTCTAGCCCCTCTCCCCTCCCAAGAGGTCAGGGTGGTATTAAAATTTCTAACCCTGTCTCTCTAAATTGGTTCCCCTGGGGACTGCTCCCATCCTCAAAGACTTTCCAAAAGTCACCTTACTAACACAGTCTGGTGTCATCAACAGAGGTTTGTTTTGAATATCGAGACACTTTTATGATTCTCATCACTTAGGAAATTCCAAGGGTTTTTGGAGCTCTGTGCCAGGAATAGGGAGGAAGACTAAATATATATTTATTATATATCACAATATCACATCTTCAAAATATTTCCAGTACTTCATTAGACTTTCTTAAAAAGTGCACTGGAAAGCAGGCAAGCAAGAAAAATGGGCAGAGGGAAGATATTTGGGAATACATATTTACACATTTATATATACATATATATATATCTGTAAATAAACAGGAGGTGGTGCTTACTCAAATCGATGACAGTAATGAGCCCTGAGCTGTGAAGTACCATTAGCAAGTCAATCATTGTATGAACGGCAGAATATAAATAACTGAATATTGTACTATACGCTTAAAATTTAGTAAGAGTTTTTTTCATGTGTTTTTTACCAAAATAAATAAAATTTCAAATTTCTTGGGATTTTTAAAATTACTCAAACCTGTTCTTAACTAAGTCAAATGAATGACTACTGTCTTATCCCACAGAGCTCTTAAATCTAGAATAAAAAATAAATGGGCCAGTCTGCATCAGCTCAAGTAAATACAGGTATAATACTTTAATTAAGTGGCACAAGTAAATTTTCTAGGAAATGAAATCCATTTCATCTTGATGTGTCAGGACCAAACGTGACAAAGTGATTTGAACCGAAAACGGAGGCGGCATATTCCTTGGCTCCTCATCTCAGGCCACTTGGATTGTTACACCACCATAGACTGGGTAGATTAAAAGCAACAGATATTTATTTTTCATAATTCTGGAGGCTGGTAGGACTTACTTGGTGTTTCAGCATAGGACTCTGGGAAGAACGCTGGACCAGAACCTAAGGCTGTTAGTACCAAAAGAAGGCGAGCCTGGGGTCTCGGCTTACCTCGGAGGAGTCTCCGGGGGAGACCAGGTGGTGAGCTCTTTGCCCTGTCCAGACCCGTGAGTGACGATTTCCAAACCCAACCCTTCCTTCCGGCTGTAGAAGTCTTTCATTTTGTACAGCCCCTTTCTAACAACTAGATTGGATGCTCCCCAATTTGAATCATTTCTGCTCATATAAACTCTTTAAAATTGTAATATATCTCAATTTACCCTTTAATGGTTCCCAAACCTCCACTCTCATGGGTAATTACAGGACAATAAAAGTATCTAACCCTTGGGGTTATTAGGAGGCTACACGAGGTGATACATATACACTTAGCAAATAGCTGTCGCTTCAAAAGGGGTTGTTTAGTCAGTATTAATAATAACAACAATATAAAGGACTAATGTTTCCTTTGAAACCCATTCATTTCCTCCCTCCAGTTAAAAAATCTGCCTTGTAAGTACCTTAGTTTGTTTTCAGTACTGTTTTCTGTACTTCTGAAAGAACCTTTCGCATTAACTCTTGAATTCTGAAAGGAATTATCTCTTCGGCCTTCGGGGGTAAAAGAAATGATAGGAAACAAATGATTGGAATGGTGGTTGGAAGCTGCCATTTCCCTCTGCTAAATAAGCACAAGCTCACTGTCTCAAGAAATGTCCCCTTTGTTTGTCTCCTATCCAGGAAAATCGGAGACGCGGGATTAAAGCGGGTTTTTATTACCGTCTTCATTTTTTTGTCCGGTACAGACATGGTAACTAAACAAATACCCAACTCCAGTTACAACAAAGGGTTTGAATAGAAACCCGCAACCTAACTCGGGAGGCCTGGCTAGCTGGAGCACACCGGGTCGCAATCAGTCGGACACAGCTGCGCGACCGAACTGAACTGAACTGAACCGAACCTGACTCCACTCATGGCCTTCGGATTGGTTGACCTATTGTCCAATAGGAAAGAAGAACTGGCATCTACTATTTACATAAATTATCTGTAACCTGGCAGAACGGGACCGATCGTCCAATCCGATTCTAGGAAGTTGGAGGCCTCATTTGAATATGGAGATAATAAATAGTCATCCCCGCCGCCCGCTGCAGGGCTGGCTCCGCCTGCCTTACATTCCACAGGCATTGCCCAAGAACCGCTCCGAGACCGCTGTCTGGGAGGCTTAAGATAAACGAAAGAATAAGCGCAGCCACAAGCAGAGCTAATATATCTACGTATATAAGGTGCTGAAGCAGGTGCTCCCCAGCACAGGTCTCTCTCCCATGGCCATGGATACCTTTGAACTCATTGGTCAAGGGCACCTTTGAGCTCACGCTTCAGCGAGGCCTCGGCGCACTACAATTGCTCTTACGAACACGTAAGATGAGGCACAGAAAGTTCGCATTTGCACTGCTGCCCCATGCGCAGTGTGTCATGCCCGCAAATACCGAGACTGTCAAGGACGCGAGCTCCAAATAGGTGGGCCGCAGTGCTCTGAACTTCAAATGCTCCGTTCACAGGCACCTCAGTGCTCAAAAAAGAGCCTGCCTCCTGGTGTGGGTGTGAAATGCTGTTAGGATTATAGAGGCGATGGGAGTGCGCTCCTGAAATAAAGCTAAGTTTTAAAATGGCATATTCACCAAAAAGACCTGCTGTGTTAGCCTCAGCCCCAGTCAGAAACCTGAGAGGGCGCAGCCCTGCCTCTTGAGTTCTTGAACCCGGTCCAGGTCCTTCTGTCTGCAAGTGGCAAGTGCCTTGCAGGTGGGGGCGGGGGTCACCTCCGACAAGGCTTAGTGCCAAAAAGGTATAACCACACTCTAACCACACTCCCTCGTGGGTCACGCCGGAGTGTGCTGGACACGACACTTGGTGAGGCTCTGCGTGTTGAAGCACAGACCAGGCTGTGACTTTTGGGGGCGTCCTTCCGGCCTTTGCCACGGCAAAGCGCTTGAGTTTCTTTCCTCAAGCATTTAAGCAGCATTGAGTTTGAGCAGCTTCTTGTAAGTTCTAGTACTAAGGCTGTTCCTGTTTAAAATATCAAAAGTGCAGGAGCACAGGTAGTGGTCTAGACCCTCAAGACTCAGCTAAAATCCCTCGAACTAGGTTGGTTATTTATCCGAAAAACATGTATACCTTTTTGACACACGTTTCATAAACGGTTTGAGTTGGATATTTTGTTTTTTTTTTTCCGTCCCCGGTGTTATTCAGGTATAATTAACATATAGCATTGTATAAGTTAAAAGAAACTGGAAGTTGTACGTTTTGACTGCTTTCATCCAATTCCCCATCCCCTCCCTACCCCTGCCTCTGGTAACCACAAATCTGATCTCTTTTTCTATGAGTTTGCTTGTTTTTGAAGTGTAAAATACCCACAACACTATGTTAATTCCTGATACACAACATAGAGATTCCATATTTCTAAAGATTTGAAAAGTATCACCATGATAATCTAGTTGTCATCTGTCAGCATACAAAAATATTATATAATCATTGTGTGTGCTTAGTGGCTCAGCTGAGTTCGGCTCTTCGCAACCCCATGGACTGTAGCCTGCCGGGTTCCTTTGTCCATAAGGATTCCCCAGGCAAGTACCCTGGAGTGGGTCCCATGCCTTCCTCCAAGGGATCTTCTCAAACTAGGGATTGAACCCAGGTCTCCCACATTGCAGGCAGATTCTTTACCGTTTGAGCCACCAGGGAAGGCCATATAATTGTTGACTGACTATACTTCCCATGCTGTACCTTTCATATCTTTGACACATTTATCTGTGACTCATCTTTTCAGGTGCCTATTGGCCATCTGTATGTCTTCTTTGGAAAAACATCTATTCAGATCCTCTGCCCATTTTTTTACAACACTTGGGTTGTTCTATATTGTTTGGGGGTTTTATGTTGAGTCATATGAGTTTTGTATACTCTGGATATTAATTCCTTGCAGACATATCATTTACAAACATCTCCCATTCAGTAAGCAGTCTTTACATTTTGTTGTTGATAGTTTCCTTCACTATTCAAACATATTTTAGTTTCAGATAGTCTCATTTATTTTTTCTTTTGTCACCCTTGCTTCAGGAGACATATCCTTTGGGAGAAGAACCCTGCATTGGCAGGCTATTCTTTACCACTGAGTCACCAGATTCCTTTCACAGCTGATAAGATTAGGGACAGCTGTGATGTCCTTTCAAGCACATGGCCCCCTAGTTACAGCCTCATTCCCTATCACTTTGACGATGTTAACTGGTTTTTATTCCAAGCCATCGGTGATATTGGCCTCTAGTTTTCTGTTGCTGTGATATCTTTGTCTAGTTTTAGTGTCAGGGTGATGCTGGTCTCAGAATGAGTTCAGAAGCATTTCTTACTCTGCAAATTTTTGGAATCATTTGAGATGGATAGGTGTTAACTCTTCTCTAAATGTTTGGTACCTGTGAACCTGTTCCGTCAAAGATTATTATTATTACCCAGTTTCAATCCTGGTGTTAGTTTTTATTTTCTATTTCTACCTGGCTCAGTCTTGGAAGATTGTACATTTCTAGAAATTTGTCCATTTCTTCTAGGTTTTAAATTTTATTGGTGTATAATTACTCATAGTAATCTCATGACCGTTTATAATTATGTGATGTCTATTATGCTCCTTTGAAGAGGCTTTTCAATAAAACAAACGTAGTACTTTTTTAAAAACTTCAGTAAATTGTGTGCAAAATAAATGTTGCCTGTATGACACATTTAATAACAATTAAAGCATGCAAAGCCTTACAGGCCCATGCTGTTCTCAATCTAAAAAATATCTCATAATGCTGGTGATTCCCAAACCATGAAAAATACCTTCACAGAACAACCCAATCTCCAAGAGCCAAAATGCTATGTGAGATTTGGATTCACAGCTGTGTTCCCTCAAGTGGATAATGGTCATCTGATCCCTCCTTCAGGAACTTCACACACATCATTTCCAGTGACTGCTACCCTTTAATCAATATTTAACCTCTTGCACAGTAAATTCTATTTTGCATTTGTAATTTCTTACTAAAGAGAGTTTTTCCTCCTTCAAAATATTTACTTCATAATAATTAAGAAATTTGACTTCAAATTTCTGAGATGAAAAAGGGAGTCACCTAGATGCATTTCAGATTGTGTACATGCAAAATTCCTCCAGTTCCTTTCAGATCCTTAATTTTAAGCATTTACCTTTGTTATTTCAGAGAATTTGAAATTGTTATTCTCTGGAGAATGACTCCATTGTGCTGAGCCCCATTTTCCTCACCTCTGTGTATTCTCAAGTATTTGGTTAACTGCTCTAGTTTAACTTTCCACTTAGTGTAAGAGACCATATATTTCTCTGTGTAACAATATGATAAACATAGTTTCTGTATACATTTTTTCCCCAATTTTCTTAATCATAGACTCTCTGTAGCAGAGATTCCATATGCCTTGCCTCTTCCTTAACAGATTCTCCTCCTAGGAGAGGGCCAAATCAGGTCCATTTTGCAGCCGGGGCTGTGTGCAGCCTCCACTGGACTATTCAGCAAATAGGGGCAGCCTTTTTAACTTCAAGCTAATTCTCTGTGCTACTATAAAAAGTACTAAGAAATCAATTGGTGTTTTGCATTATTCACAGAAACTGTGAACTATATATGAAATTATTGTAAAATGTTCATTTTACTTCTTAATTGTACTTTTGATACTAAACACTGCTGTTGCCACTCTTAGCACTTTCTATCACAGTTTCTGCTTTAGACAATTTCCATTTGTTAGACCTACCTATGGTTTAAGCTTATTAAAGAATCATGTGGATCTGTGAAACTAGTTTCATATGACTGTAAGTTTTCATTAAGATATTGACTCCCAATCTAATTTGGTAGGAGGCTGAGGGCTTGGACCCAGTCAGCAGGCCCCTATTTCAAAGTGAAGAAATGAATTTTTTAAAATTAATTTAATGAGAGGCTAATTACTTTACAATATTGTATTGGTTTTGCCATACATTGACATGAACCAGCCATGGATGTACACGTGTTCCCCATCCTGAACCCCCCTCCCACCTCCCTCTCCATCCCATCCCTCTGGGTCCTCCCAGTACACCAGCCCCGAGCACCCTGTCTCATGCATCAAAGCTGGACTGGTGATCTGTTTCATATGATAATATACATGTTTCAATGCTATTCTCTCAAATCATCCCACCCTCGTCCTCTCCCAGAGAGTCCAAAAGACTGTTCTATACATCTGTGTCTCTTTTGCTGTCTTGCATACAGGGTTATCATTACCATCTTTCTAAATTCCACACATATGCATTTGTATACTGTTTTGGTGTTTTTCTTTCTGGCTTACTTTACTCTGTATAATAGGCTCCAGTTTCCTCCACCTCATTAGAACTGATTCAAATGTATTTGAAGAACTGAATTTTGTAGGTTTTTTTTTTTTCAAGAGTTTAACCGATAAGATTTTAATTTTATAGTTCAATTCTTTTTGGCAGGATACTTTTAACACTAAAACTACCCCGAAACTGGAAATCATGTATTTCCTACGAACAGCACAGGGCAGCCCTGTATTTTATCAGCAAAAGTCACTCAAGGAAAGAATACAAAGTGTGAGGCAAGACCAGTGCTTTAAAGCATAAAAGATTCTGCAATATACTGAGAAGAGGCTATACCAGAAGAGAGGCTTAAAAAGCTGGCTATTTCATTCATAACTGATATTTTCTGAAAAGCTACTGAAAGTCCACTTTCAGCAACTGAAATAATACAAACTGGGTACTTCCTATAAGTGGACCAGGTTGATCCTCTGAATACATTTCATTAGGAAGCACTATAATGAATGATAGAGTGTGAGAGGAAAATCACATAAGTGAACAACCCAGATGTTATGAAGCTTCCTCAATGTTAATTTTAAAAATCTGAATTCATTCAAGCAAATCATTTTCTGAAATTAAACCAGAGAATTTTGCTAGTGTTCTTTCATCCGAATGTTAGCATTTCCATTTTCATATGTACAACATTGGGAAAAATGTGAACTGTAACAAAACTAAACTGGTAATTACTTTTGATTGCTACTAACAACCTAGCATGGCATCAATACAATTTAAATGGATAGAAAGGCTTGCATATTGTGGCAAACACCATGAACTGGGTATACTCAAAAGCCACTCGTATCTCCTTTCTCTCTTGCCTTTCTCTCTTGTAGAGGCCAGAAAGAAAAAAAGTACTTGATTTCAAATACCTGCAGTTAGGGACGGACATTAGACATGGTTCTGGCCAGGGAGGGCTGTCCTTTCCAAATAAAAAGTAAAGATTTGCTAAGAGAAAGCACCTTGGCCTCTTTATCTTTTTTCTTCCCTGAATGTGGAAACAGGCCCTATTACCTAAAATTCCCACACATATTTCTCTTAATCGAGGACATTCTGATTTGGCCAATACTCCCGTAAATATGTCAGAAGCATTAAATTCTTGGAGAAACAAAGCCACATCGTCATCCATTGACATATCCCATACTCTGCAAATTTCATTTTCCATTTCTTCATCAAGCTCCATCTGCTGCTCATCATCGTCAGGGCTGGATTTGGCATTTTCAGGGCTAACCATCTGATGAGCCCGCTGAGGATGCCGAAAAGCCAGTGCTTGCTGGAGACCATGCTGGTGATGCAGGTCCCCACGGCCACCGCCGCCGCCTCTGCCGTCCCGACCTGGCAGCCCTGTCGACAGGGTGCAGCTCATGACTTGGCCACCTCTAGTGCGGGAGCTCCACCAGAAGCCAGTGGTTTTTAATAGGAATCAGGTATCTACTGAGAAGAGGAAAGGTGGTGTCTTCTGATGACAGATCACTGTTTAAATTTTGTATTACAAAATTTTGTATTGCAAAACTAGGAAGCCAAAGAAGTAAAACTGCTAGGAAAAACTTTCCATTTCGAAGTATTTATTTTTGTAAACATTGTTTCAGACTATAAAAAATACGTTAGAACACTAGATATGTTCCTATAGGTATGTTCAAACATACAGACACGTTCAAACGTATACAGATAGAACATACAGATATGTTCAAACACTCATATCTATAAAAGAGAACAAGGGGAAAGAAAGAATACCTGCACACTGCTATCACTAACTATAACAATTATATGCCCATGAGTGCACAAACTAACTCAGGCAGAAAGGAAAGGAGGGTGTGGGAGGCAAAGACCAACATCCATATTTTTAAATGCAGTTTTCACTAAAGTTTTATTATTTATATTTAAACAATAGTGTGTTGTCCAGATGATTTTTAAACTTATTTCCGCTCACCAACAAGTTTTTAAATTTCAATTTCCATTTTTGTGTATAAAGGAGGTAGATAAAACAATGCTTAAATATACATATCTTACATTAGGATGAAATGCTGAATCTGAAGTTGAATGAAAATATGAGTTCAAGGTGAAAAAAAGAATTACATAAACTAGCTCAGTGTTAACGAATAACTTAATAGTGTATTCTAGAAACTGACTGTGGTATTGAATAGCTATTTCAATAGAAACCTTTCAAAAACTGATGTGATCCAGAAAAATAAACGACACAATCAAAAAAATGGGCCAAAGAACTAAATAGACATTTCTCCAAAGAAGACATACAGATGGCTAACAAACACATGAAAAGATGCTCAACATCACTCATTATCAGAGAAATGCAAATCAAAACCACAATGAGGTACCATTTCACGCCAGTCAGAATGGCTGCAATCCAAAAGTCTACAAGCAATAAATGCTGGAGAGGGTGTGGAGAAAAGGGAACCCTCTTATACTATTGGTGGGAATGCAAACTAGTACAGCCACTATGGAGAACAGTGTGGAGATTCCTTAAAAAACTGGAAATAGAACTGCCATACAACCCAGCAATCCCACTGCTGGGCATACACACTGAGGAAACCAGAACTGAAAGAAACACGTGGACCCCAATGTTCATTGCAGCACTGTTTATAATAGCCAGGACATGGAAGCAACCTAGATGTCCATCAGCAGACGAATGGATAAGAAAGCTGTGGTACATATACACAATGGAGTATTCAGTTCAGTCACTCAGTCGTGTCTGACTCTGCGACCCCATGAACTGTAGCACGTCAGGCCTCCCTGTCCATCACCAACTCCCAGAGTTTACCCAAACTCATGTCCATCGAGTTGGTGATGCCATCCAGCCATCTCATCCTCTGTCGTCCCCTTCTCCTCCTGCCCCCAATCCCTCCCAGCATCAGAGTCTTTTCCAGTGAGTCAACTCTTCGCATGAGGTGGCCAAAGTATTGGAGTTTCAGCTTTAGCATCAGTCCTTCCAAAGAACAGCCAGGACTGATCTTTAGAAGGGACTGGTTACTGAGCCTTAAAAAAGAATACATTTGAATCAGTTCTAATATGGTGGATGAAACTGGAGCCTATTATACAAGAGTGAAGTAAGCCACACACAAAAAACACCAGTACAGTATACTAGCGCATATATACGGAATTTAGAAAGATGGCAATGATAACCCTGTATGCGAGACAGCGAAAGAGACACAGATGTATAGAACAGTCTTTTGAACTCTGTGGGGGAGGGTGAGGGTGGGATGATCTGGGAGAATGGCATCGAAACATATATAATATCATATGTGAAACGAATCACCAGTCCAGGTTCGATGCATGATACAGGATGCTCGGGGCTGGTGTACTGGGATAACCCAGAGGGATGGTATGGGGAGGGAGGTAGGAGGGGGGTTCAGGATGGGGAACACGTGTACACCCCTGGCAGATTCATGTTGACGTACGGTAAAACCAATACTATATTGTAAAGTAATTAGCTTCCAATTAAAATAAGTAAATTTATATTCAAAAAATAAATAACTGATATGAGACCATTTTGTTTTGTAAAACGTCCTATCTTGGGATTTGCGTTCTTGCAACTATTAACTAACCATAAAGTATTTTGAACACCAACTTTAAAATGTTTGGGGTTTTAGAAATTCTTTTACAGTGGACCCATGTAGAAAAAGGAATGAGGTGGGCGTTTTCCAGCCGCTGTGGTTGAGGACACGGTGGTGGTGGGCACGTTTTCTCCCCAGTCCTTCCAACCGAATCAAGTATGCAGTCTTCTTCCTTTGGAGATGATTTGGGAAAGCCAGGTCGTCAACCTTTAACTGAACGTCAGTTCCTTGCCCAAGATGATGACACGACCTTTCAACACATCTAATTCTCAGAACAACTCAAGAAAGTGATTATTTGAAATCCCCTTCTTACATTAAAAAAAAAAAAAAAAACAGGAAAAAAGGTAGGCGATGTTTTCCTCAGAGGGAACTCTTCACGCTAAAGCACTTTATCCGAACTAAGATGACACTTTCCAAATGAACGCCATGAACTCAAAGGGAAAATTTTGCGTCACTCGTGCGTCACTGAGAATAATGGGGCTGAAGTGGAAGTTTACATTTGCTGAGAAAAAGGTTATTTTTCTCTTAAATTGCCCTCCTCTCCCCACCCCCGCCCCTAACTACCTGCAGCCCGGGTGGGCTTATTACATCCAGTTCTCGAGCACAGAGCGCTGTGTTCCACCACGCTTCTATTTTCCTTTCGGTTTCAAACATCCCGCCTTTGAAGAATCCAGACATGCAAACATCCTCCCGTAAATGTTCATTGCCTTAGGATAAAGATATCTGGTCTGGGCGGAGATGCATCGCCAGGCGCCAGCGCCAAAGCTGTACAACACCCCCGGGGGGCTCACCCACAGCGTCTTTCAGTGCATCTTCGGGCTCACTCATTAATGAACACCGAGGTATTCGAATGGCATATGGTCCCTCTGGGGAAGCGGGGGATGGGGGGTGGGGGTGATGATGACCCGCGCCACCCACCAACAGGCGTACACAAAACTGTACCATGACCGCAAGCCTCGGAAATGGCACTCCCCAGACCCTAAAAACACTTAACTCAAGGTTCTTATTTTGCTTAGTGAAGCGTCGATAGCTTTGAGCGGAAGCAGGGGTGGACACCCAGCCTCTTCATTGTTTCCCGCACTGTTATTTTTTCTCGCCAGCCCATCCCCGACCACTGATAAAATACAGGTACGCTTTCGCATTCTGCTCACATACACACGCGCGCACACATCTCTGGGACAGGGGGTGGGGTGGGGGTAGGGGGAAGAATCCGGGCGCCCTCCTAGTAACCTAGGAGCCGCTACCAAGTAGACAAAGGATGCTTTTACATAACAAACCCTTCATGTGTTCGACACCCTTTCTCGATCTTGTGAGTGGCTCTGAAAAGAGCCTTTGGGTTTCCGGGCACCGAGGTGCGCCTCATTTAGAGCTGGTATATTTGGTGACAGCTTTGGTACCTTCCGAGACAGCGTGTTTGGCCAACTCGCCGGGCAACAGCAGGCGCACAGCCGTCTGCACCTCCCGGGACGTGATGGTAGAACGCTTGTTGTAGTGCGCCAAACGGGAGGCCTCGCTAGCGATACGCTCGAAGATGTCGTTCACGAACGAGTTCATGATGCCCATAGCCTTGGAAGAGATACCGGTGTCCGGGTGCACTTGCTTCAGCACCTTATACACATAGATGGAATAGCTCTCTTTGCGGCTGCGCTTACGCTTTTTGCCATCCTTCTTCTGCGCTTTAGTAACAGCTTTTTTGGAGCCCTTCTTGGGTGCGGGAGCTGATTTGGACGGATCAGGCATGACGACGGATCCTTCAGGTAGAAAAGAAGCCTGTCTGCAGAGCAACTCAACTTATACGTCCTGTATTCAAATAAGGGATCCAGAGCTTCTAATCTCTGATAGGATCAAGCAACGCGCAACGTCATCACTGGAAAAGGCAGATGCAAATTAGGGGGAAATGGTGACTTTCTTTTCTGGTTGGTCACCATCACTACCCAATCGGGCGGCGCCGGCTGCACTACCTCCAGACTATATATAAGGACTCTCTGCGTACAGTGGATTTGTTGGTTGGTGTTCTGTTTTTTTGGCTCTGTTTTGTCGTCGTGTGTGACTGGGAGATGTCCGGCAGAGGCAAACAGGGCGGTAAGGCGCGCGCGAAAGCGAAGTCGCGCTCTTCGCGCGCGGGCTTGCAGTTTCCCGTGGGCCGAGTGCATCGGCTGCTCCGCAAAGGTAATTATTCTGAGCGTGTGGGTGCTGGCGCGCCTGTCTATCTGGCAGCCGTGTTGGAGTACCTGACGGCTGAGATCCTGGAGCTGGCGGGCAACGCGGCGCGCGACAACAAGAAGACGCGTATTATCCCACGCCATCTGCAGTTAGCCATCCGTAACGATGAAGAGCTCAACAAGCTGCTGGGTCGCGTGACCATCGCGCAGGGCGGTGTCCTGCCCAACATCCAGGCCGTGCTGCTGCCCAAGAAAACGGAGAGCCACCACAAGGCCAAGGGCAAGTGAGGCGGCGGAGGCGGGCCGGAAACGGTCGTGCTCCCCAGGGGCCCCCTGACACCAAAGGCTCTTTTCAGAGCCACCCACAGTGTCTGGAAAAGAGCCGTACTGGCCAAGGGCTGTCTTTCGCAGCGCGTTTCTGTGCGAATCTGAGCAAGGCTGGGCTTGCGGGAAATCGAACCAGAGACATGATTTGGGTGCTCATAGGGGCTCAGTGGGCTGTGTGTTCGTTTGCAGCAGGGAATGACATTCTCTCTTGAATCTCACCCCCAAGGTCATGGAGTTTTAATCCCACTCATCCTTAAGACTTTGTTATTATCGGTGACAGGCTACTTTTGACTCCGGGAAGTCATTACTGTGACATTCAGACGCCAAGTACGGACTGTTTACTTATTCCAGGAGAAATCCATACATTGAATTGGTATTGAAAGTGTTTAATCTTAGAAGAAAATCTGCCATTTGAGGTTCTGATAGATAAACGTGATTTACATCTTAAAGAGTATGAATGAACGAGTTAGGTTTTTAGAGAACATGAGATCAGAATTTATTGTATTGCGAATTCTAAGGTCTTGGGAAGGGTATGTCTTGCTAGATGGATTTTCATCATTTGAAATGTATCGGTTTACACTTTGAAAATAGGTGCACATTTTTAAAGGAAATTTTATTTTATATAGAATAATTATTTAAAGGAGTTTAAATTACTATATTTGGGTTGGTTAAACGTTAATAAGAGATGCCCTTAAACTGATAGCTGAAATCAAAATTATTATACATTGAATTTGATAAAATTACTTTTGTGAATTCAGTAAATTTAAAATGAACAGTGTTAGGCCCAGATTAAGTAATATATATGTGGATATTTCAAAAGTTGATTGTTCATGAATTCCACATGCTGTTACAAATAAGGGGTAGAGTGTACCAGATACACTTCTGCAAAGTCTACTGAGAAGTGAAGATGTTAATAACACTTACTTCATGGGGTTAAGGGATTAAATGGGTAATTCCATAGTAATCCCCATGTTTAAAAATCTCCAGCACACTATGAGTTCAGTAAATGTTATTCCTGCTGTCATCCTGATTCCATTAAATTTTTTTATTATAGGCCACTAAAACATTAGGAATATTACATAATAAGTATTTATCTTACAAAATTGGGGTTCCCTGGTGGCTCAGACGGTAAAGCGTCTGTCTACAATGCGGGAGACCAGGGTTCTAGCCCTGGGTTGGGAAGATTCCCTGGAGAAAGAAATGGCAATTCACTCCAGTGCTGCTGCTGCTAAGTCGAGTCAGTCGTGTCCAGCTCTGCGCGACCCCATAGACAGAAGCCCACCAGCCTCCTCTGTCCCTGGGATTCTCCAGGCAAGAACACTGGAGTGGGTTGCCATTTCCTTCTCCAATGCATGAAAGTGAAAAGTGAAAGTGAAGTCGCTCAGTTGTGTCCGACTCTTAGCGACCCCATGGACTGTAGCCTACGAGGCTCCTCCATCCATGGGATTTCCTAGGCAAGAGTACTGGAGTGGGGTGCCATTGCCTTCTCCGACTCCAGTACTATTGCCTGGAAAATACAATGGACAGAGGAGCCTGGTAGGCTACAGTATGGGGTCGCAAAGAGTCAGACATGACTGAGCGACTTCACTTTTAATTAGATGTACTCAAACCAGGGCTCCCTAGACACTATCTAGAGCTAACCACATATTTGCTAGTCTTTAGAAAATATCCTAGCAATATAAAACTGCACCAAAAATTGATAAGAACCATCAGTGTGGGTGGAAACAACACCCAACTCCTCTGCAGTGTAGGTAAATGGTAGCATTCACATTGCCTAATGGGACCCATTTCAATGAAACAAACTGCAAGGATTATGCAAGAGATTATAGTCTTCTGGAGACCTGTACATTGTGTTTCCGGTGACAGCCTTCAATTCTACTTTAAACTTTTATTTTTGTATTGATATTCGTGTAGGTCATTGTATGTCTTCACCCCCCTTCAGTGTTATTTAAGAAAGAAAGGTTTCTCAGGAACAGAGCTTGGGTCTTCCAAGTGTCATCACCGAGCTCCAGATTTTCAGTTCCTCTAGTGGAGTGTTAACTGGGAAGCATGAGGTGGGAGGTGCTCCAAGAGGAAGCCCTTCTTTCATCGCTTCTAAGGCTGAGTTTATACAGCCACAAGCCCTGATTAATTTTCAATTAATTAAAATTAAATACAAAGGTGTAGTTTCTCAGTCGTCCTAGCCACACATGGCTAATGGCTACCACACTGGACAGAACAGATATAGAAGGTCTCCATCATTACAGAAAGTTCTGTTGGGCAGGTCTGGTCTGATCATCTATCAGGGTTATCAGTTTTAGAAACATGATGCAATATGCAGAGCTGCCTGCCTTGAATAGAGAAAGCTCATCAGACTCATGCTTAAAGAAGAAAACAGTGTATGGCCCAGCCATTCTATCCCCCAGATACATACAAGGACTCGGCTACCCAGACACCCATCTCACACTCACAGCAGCATCCCAAAGACAGAAACAGCCCAAATATCTATAACAGATGAATGGATAAACAAAATGTGGTCTAGCCATAGTGGAATAGTATTCAGTCATAAAAAGGAATGACATGTTCATGGATGAACTTCACAAATGTGCTAAGTTAAAGAAGCTGGACACTAAAAGTCACATATCGTATGATCCTGTTTATATGATCGCATACAGAACAAATTCATAAGGACAGTAGATTAGTTGTTGCAAGTTAGTTGTTGGGTATTAGAGGAATATGGAGTATTGTTCACTTTTGGGGTAATGAAAATATTTCAGAGATGGAAAGAGGTTGATTGTGAATGCCTATATGTCACTGAATTGCTCACTTTAGAATGTGACTTTCACCTCGATTTAAAAAGATACGTGAACCTAATACAAGGATATGCACTAAAAAGAGGAGTTTGTATCTCCATCACTTTTATCCAGTAGGTGGAGTGTGGGCTGGCCTGCCTGCACAGTAGCATCCCTCAGAGTCCATGTGGGGAGAGGGGCATGGAGTCTTTTGGGTAGCCATAGCCTTTCCTTCTGCCTGCCTCCGTGGAATTTCAAGTCCTCTTCCCAGCCAACTGACACATATCATACATTCCCTTCAACGGAATTATTTTGGTCATTCTCCTCGTATTCCTATGGGAGGGCACGTTGTTAAGAAAGATGAAGTGGGAGGGAGATCCCAGAAAAAGAATGCAGTATGGGCAGCCTCAGAAGCATCCATGCTCACTGCAGATAAAGTGTTCCTAGTTTTTGGAATTCTCAGTTTAGCCTGGCTCAAGTCTAATAGGCGATCTCACCTCTCTCTAGGTGTGGCCTGTACCCAGCCTCTGCTGCACATCTAGTCTTTCCTCCCTCAAGTATCAGTTTCCATATATTCACCAACAAATTCAAAAATCTTCCAAATGAAAAAGCAAATGGATTCCTCCCCCGAAATTTCTGTGCTCCCCTAGACTAGGGAGAGCAGAGGAACTTGGGATTAGCACTTGAAGTCCTGAGTCACCCAGTTCCTAGTGCCATCAGATCTGGGCTGAGCTGAGCTGTTCTCCTCCTACATCATCCTGTTACATGGCTGCTCCAGCCCTGGTCATCAGAATCTGCCTAATGCCTCCCCCTCCACAACTTCCCTACCTCCAGCCAGGGTCATTTGTATGCATTGCTCACAAAGCCTCACAAAGAAGCTTTGATTTTCTCCAGTGCATGCCCAGCAGAAGCTTAAAACTGCATCCCTTTCTCTGCCTGCTTCCCTCCCTCCCAGCTGGGTTCTGTGGCCTCCTGCAGAGGTCTCCAGGGGCACCAGGTGTTTGTGCTTCTCTCCTCTCTCAACTTTGGACCCAACAGCTCCTCCTGTCGGTGCTGCCCATGGGCCTCCAGAACCCCTCTCCTTCCTGCTGCCCTGTCCTCAGCTCACTCCCAGGCATATGCAGCCCTCTGGGTCAACGTCCTTCCAGGTCACTCCTGCAGGATATCAGATCTGCTCCCCAAATGTCCTAGAGAGCATGTGGGTCAGCAGTTTGAACCAAATTCCATCACCTCTACTAGCTTTGTCAGTAATGCTTCCTAAGGCCCACTTGACTTTGCACTCCACAATGTCTGGCTAAAGGTGAGGGATCACACCATCGTGGTTATCTGGGCCATGAAGATCTTTTTTGTATAGTTCTTTGTATTCTGGGCTTCCCTGGTGGCTCAGATGGCAAAGCGTCTGCCTGCAATGCAGGAGATCCAGGTTTGATTCCTGGGTTGGGAAGATCTCCTGGAGAAGGAAATGACAAGCCACTCAAGTACTCTTGCCTGGAAAATTCCATGGATGGAGGAGCCTGATAGGCTACAGTCCATGGGGTTGCAGAGTCGGATACGACTGAATGACTTCACTTTCACTTTTTGTGTATTCTTGCCACCTCTTCTTAGTATCTTCTGCTTCTGTTAGGTCCATACCATTTCTCTCTTTTATTGTACCCATCTTTGCATGAAATGTTCCCTTGGTATCTCTCATTTTCTTGAAGAGATTTGCTACTCTTTCCCTTCAGAAGGCAAAAAAAAAAAAAAAAAACAGTCCAAATTGATTTAAATAAGCATAGAACCAGACTCAGATATGACACAAGTGTTGGAATTATCTTTCAGACCAGAATTTTAAAACTGTGACTAAGATGTTAAGGGCTCTAATGGATAAAGTAGAGGGCAAATGCTAAGAAAGTATCAAAAGGGAATGTGAGAAATTGAAAACACTGTAACAAGTGAAGACTGTCTTTGATGGGCGCCTTAGCCAACTTTCTACAGTCTAGAAAAGAATCCATGAGCTTGAAGAAATGTCAATAGAAATCTCCCAAACTGAAATCCAAAATGAAAAAGGAATAATAACAATAAAGAGAAAATAGAATATCCTAGGACTGGGATAATTACAAAAGCTGTAGCATATGTGTAATTAGAATAGAAGAGAGGAGAGAGTAGAAGAAATATTTGAATAATGGTTAAGAATTTTCCAAAATGATGGAGACTAAACCACAGATCCAGGAGGTTCAGAGACCACCAGTAAAAAAGAAATCTACGCTGAGGCACATTACATTGTTACAGAAAATCGAAGATGAAAATACCTTGAAAGAACCAGGGTGGGGGGTGGGGCAACACTACAGACAAAGTTAAGACTTCTCATCAGAAATTGTGAAAGTGTGGCATGACATATATACAAATTATTGTATTTTAAAAAATCACTAATCTAGAATTTTGTATCCAACAAAATTACTCATCAAAAGTGAGGGAGAAGATAAAATACCCCAAACAGACAAAGCAATCTTGAGGAAAAAAAGAGAATGGAGCTGGAGAAATCAACCTTCCTGACTTCAGCTTAAAACAAAGCTACAGTCATTAAGACAGTATGGTATTGCCGCAAAACTAAAAATGTAGAGCAATGGAACAAGATAGAAAGCCCAGAGATAAACCCAAGCACCTATGGACATCTTATCTTTGACAAAGGAGGCAAGAATATATAATGGAGAACAGACAGCCTCTTCAAGAAGTGGTGCTGGGAAAACTGGACAGCTACATGTAAAACAATGAAAACAGAATACTTTTTAACACCATACACAAAAATAAATTCAAAATGGATTAAAGATTAAACCAATACAGAATTGTAAAGTAAAATAAAAAATAAATAAATACAAAAAAAATAAATAAAATGCAAGGCGAGAAACTATAAAGCTCTAAGAGGAAAACATTGACAGTATACGCTGACATATATCACAGCAAGATTCTCTTTGATCCAGCTCAAAAAAATTTATTCTTAATAACTGATAACTGTTCAAATAGTAACGGCAACAATAGATTGGATGATAATGACAGCAATGTTAGGGATGGAAGGGAGGAAATGGTAATATTGTTATTACTATTTATAAGTTACCTGCGCTAACCCATGAAATTGAAAGTGTCATTTGAAAGTGGACTGAGATTGGCTATAAACCTATATTTCACACTCTAGGAAAATCACTTTAAACTTGGTATGCTAAATAGAGGATAGGGTATGGAATCATGTCACAATAAGGCCATGACAGAGATCTCTATCTTTAATGTTCATAACTACTTTGAAATGACAGTAGTTGTAAGTCTCCAATTAGAAGTTGTTTAATCATTGATAAAGATACACATTTATAATGATGTGACAAATTTATATTTTGATAGTTTGTATATATTTTGGTAACTTCAATATAATTGATTCTTTGTATTAAAATTTTTTTTTACATATTTAAAAACATTCTGAGGCATTCCACTTTATGCATTAAAAATATTTTTAAATAGTCTTGAGCTTTACCAAACTACCATCATCTATCCATCTGTCATCATACTCTTTAACCCTGGGAACATGCAGAGATTCTGACACTGCCTATTCTGAATGAGTGATGGCTTGGAGATTAACCAATGTGTCCCAGTCAGATGAAGAGTCTGTCCCTAGTCAGACCCACATCATGCACACCAGGGTTTGCTTAGGATGGTCCCTCTGGTCCTCTTACGCTTTCCTAGCCAAGCACCCCTGACTTGAAGAGGGTGGAAGGACTTCGTGCATCAATCACTGTCAAATGAAAAACAAATCCAGATATAGTAAGCACAGATTTTCACTTGAAAAGATTATTGCAAGGGAGGGGAAAGGGCTGTTGCAACAAGAAAGGAAAATTCTTTCTTTTACCCATCTTAGTTCTTAGCTGGGGCTCCCTTAACAGAAGATGAATTAATAAGAGCAAAGCGTGAAAGTTTCACCATGACTCAGGAGCCCTCATAAGGAAATGAATACCCACAGACAAAACCTAAATGCTTTTGTATTAGATGGAACAAAGAAAGGCAATTATGGAAAAATGACTAAAATATACCTGGGAAAATACAAGACAGGAATTATCTTAGTAAGGTCAGTTTGTGCAGAATCCTCTTTGGTCTTAATATTTCACCCTTGATGACAAGACTGTTTCTTTTTGCATAGGGCAGGCATCTTTCACGAGTTTTAACTCCCGTTTTCAGTAAGAAAGAGGAGACCTCAGAATGCTCTCGCATCAGCTGTTTTACAAGTGTCTAATTTAAAACAATCCTTCTGCTCAAGCAGCATAGTATTTGGGGATGGCACATTCTGGTGACCTTCAGCTATGTCATTAAGATCTATAAGCATCTCACAGGTTTACTGAGAAGTGAGCAAGACTAGGAAGAATCGGGTATGAGGAAGTGGAATGCCAGGGCAGTCGGTGGGACGGTAGGTCAGGGAAGGCTTCACCCTGAGCCCAGCCAGTTCCCAAGTTAGGGCCTGGAGATAGAATACTGAACCAAAGCTGAGCAGATAAGCATCTTGTTCAGAACTCTCAGGCTGGTTTATTTCTCTTAGCAGGTTCTCAACATAAGAGATTTGAAACACCAAATTACAGCTCAAGCATGCAGGATTACCTCAGCTTTCCTCTGGTATAGCAAGAGTTTGAAACAGCAGACTAATTATGACCCAGTCAGAGCTCAGGCAAGAAAAACTATTAAAAATATAACATAATACAGTAGCATGACAGGAGAAAGGACCAACCCTAAAGAGGTCTACATCCTGCTTGATTTTCTCCTTTATATACATGCTGACTCCTCCTTTTGGTTCAGCTTTATGCAAAATAGGGCTTCTACCTGCCACCAATCAGGGAGAGGAATGCAAATAGCATGTGCCGAAGGCCAATCAGGGAAGAGGGCATGTCTTGGGGGGGGCAGGATCCTGCCAGAGGTCCTCCCTTCATCTTTATTTTTGCTTCTCCCACCCCACCCTGACCCCCATGCCCCCACCTCCCCACCGCCATCTTGAGTGTCATCAGAGTCATTTGGCGAAGATGGTTCACTGCAGGGCATAACGATTGAGGAATTCCTTTAACCATCAAGAAAATCAAATTGTCACCACCTACAGGCCAAATACAGAGTGTAAGCTTCTAGAACTTTCTTCCCTCAGCCCATAGGGGAGGAAGAGAATGTTGAGGAAAAACAAGGGAGCTGTACCGGGAGATGCAACACACACAATGACGCCCACCTGAACCCAAACCTGATGCCCACCCGCATCCAACCCAAATCCACTTGGTTTTCGATCAACCCTGTGAGCTCCAAGACGCCAGCCTGTGAGGCCAAGCCCTCGCATCGCGAAAATAAGGGGCAGGCGCCCATGCAGTATGCCTCCATGGACCAATCAGAGCTTAGCCTGCCCTCACCCCACCCAGCGATTGGCCAATGGGAAGGTTACACCCTCTATAAAAGAGGGCAGGCTGCGCGCTTATGCACGTTGGCGAGGGACGGAGACCGTTACAGCTATTCTCATCTAGGTGACGGAAGCGGTGGTGGCATGGCCCGAACGAAGCAGACTGCCCGCAAGTCCACCGGCGGCAAAGCGCCTCGTAAACAGCTAGCTACCAAGGTTGCTCGTAAGAGCGCTCCAGCCACCGGTGGCGTGAAGAAGCCTCATCGCTATCGGCCTGGAACCGTAGCACTGCGCGAGATCCGCCGCTTCCAGAAGTCTACCGAACTTCTGATTCGGAAGCTGCCATTTCAGCGCCTGGTGCGGGAAATTGCACAGGATTTCAAAACCGATCTGCGCTTTCAGAGTTCCGCTGTGATGGCACTGCAGGAGGCCTGCGAGGCGTATCTAGTCACTCTCTTTGAAGACACCAATCTGTGTGCCATCCATGCTAAGCGTGTCACTATCATGCCTAAGGATATTCAGTTGGCACGGCGAATTCGTGGAGAACGTACCTAGATTCTTTGGCGTATGTGACTGCTAATCTTTGACTCCAAAGGCTCTTTTCAGAGCCACTAGCTGCTCAAAAAAGAGTGCTGCCACAGACGATTTCTTACGGGGTGTGTGTGTGTGTGTGTGTGTGTGTTAGTCGCTCCGTCGTGTCCTACTCTGCGATGCCAGGCTCCTCTATCCATGGAATTCTCCAGGCAAGGGTACTGGAGTGGGTTGCTATTTCTTTCTCCAGGGGATCTTGGTGACACTGGGATTGAACCCAGGTCTACCTGCAGTGCAGGCAGCCTCTTGACTATCTGAGCTATCAGGGAAGCCTCTGAAATCGGGTTAGTACCAAGTGTTACCCGTTCAAGGAGAGAGCTTTGCTATGGAAGTTAATTAGCCAATACTTCGGCCACCTGATGCAAAAAACTGACTCTAGCAAAGACCTTGGTAACGGAAAGATCGACGGCAGAAGGAGGGGACAACAGAGAATAAGATGGTGGGATAGCATCAAGGAGTCAATGAATATGGGTTTGAGCAAGCTCGGGGAGTTGATGGACAGGGAAGCCTGGCGTTCTGCACACCATGGGGTTGCAAAGAGTCGGAGATGACTGAGGAACAGCCGGTAACTTGGCAGCATGTGGTAGAGTTTTCCATCCCTATTGAGCGAACTTGCTGAGGAAACAGGGTGGTTAACCATACTTTCAGTAGTGGAGGTCTATGGAGATGATGGGAGCATGGATTTTAGGGGGAAAGAATTTTCTTGTTCATTGGTGACGCTTCGAAGGTCTCCACTGAGGCTTTGTTGATTAAAAGCATGCTAGATTTGCTGGTCATGCAAACCCCTTTGCAATAAAGGGGTAGTGCATAAAATCCGTTTTCTCCTACACGTGTTTGGGCTACACTTTTGGGATGTGTATGGTTGAAATGATGAAGCCTGTATGTAGCTATCTACTAGAGCAAAAGTAACACTTAAAAGTCAAAGTCCACCCCTGGGTGGGAGAGAGAGAAATAACGTTGATTTTTTTACTTACTAGATTTCTGGCTTAATTATAAAAAAATTAAAGGCTATAAATAGATACGAGCTATGTACTTGGGTCCCAATGCAGGATCTTCTGCTCCCAGGGAGTTGTGGTGCACCACCCTCCAGGCATGTGTATGAGTTCTTGCAAACCAACCTGGAAACTCCAGTCCTACAGGGATTGTCATGGAAGCCTCATTACACAGGCACGGTTGATTGAGTCATTGGATGTCGGTGATTGAACGCAACCTCCAGCTGCTGTCCCCTTCCTGGAGATGGGCTTGAAGGTTTCAAACCTCTAATCACAACGTTCATTCCTTGTGGACATAATCTGCAGTATGTCACCGCCAAAGGCTTGGTGATAAACTTCGAACAGGCCTGGTCTGTGTATCTTGGAAAAGCTTGTATCTCGGAATGAAGCAGATGAAGCAGATGTTGTCTGCTTCATTCCAGGAGCTCTAATTTCAGGTCAGGTGACATGCAGATCCAGTCTGGGTTCGCTGCTTTCTATGAATTCAATGTATTCCTTGCAAGGTAAATACTTCACAAAGCACAGAAAAGGCAGGTTGCAGACTTAGGGTTATTCAAAAGGAGATAAGTATTTCAAGTTAGCATCAGCTTTGTCTTTCATCTCCCAACTCTGCTATTTTGGTGCCTATTGTTTTATTCTGTTTTTTTTTTTTTTTTTTTTTTTTAATCCCATGGCAATAAAAGCTGTGACCAATAACTCCAGGCTGGTGCTAGAGATTATTGAAACAGCAGGACCCTATGGTACTTGCCTGCCACCCGCCACCCCCCGCCCCATACAACCTCATGTCGTTTACTTGCCTTTTGTCTGTGGAAAACTGTAGTCAAATTTTTAATTTGAGAAGTAGGAAATGTACAAAGAAAAACAATCCAAGGAGACCAAATAATGACAATGTAGTCAGTAAGTATAGTCAAGAAGCTTTAGTTCTTTCTCAAGAGCTGTAGGTAATATTCTGAGCCATATCCTGTGAGCTGTCTTGTAGATACTAAAACGCTAGGGTGAAAAGTTAATTACACGATGACCAGACTCTACCCATGACATAAGCTGCCACAATTCCTAGAACTGGCCTCGAAAAAATGGGAACAAATGGACGCTGGATCTGAAGATTAACTGTACTTAAAATTACCAAGATGATGCTGCACAGGCCACCAGTGACCAACTTAACTGTCAGAACTGACTGCTATTTCTATATGTAGCTGTCCCCCACTTTTGTCTAAAAAAAGCTCCTGCCTCACTAGTTTCCAGGACATCTGCCCTCCTCCAACCCTAGTTGCTGGCATCTGAAATAAAGCAAATTTTCCTTTCCACCAACCAGGCCTGCTTATTGGCTTTTCAGTAAAGAGCAGCCAGACCCTGCATTTGGCACTACTATAATATTATGATGTCATTGTTCATAAAGACCTGCCAGATCAGAGCCCTGATAAGGATGTAAATGTGCCACAATTTTAAACCAGTTTAAGTTGGGGTTTGCAACCAAGAATTCTAAGAAATGAAGCCCTGCCCTTAGGGTGACATATCATGACTAAATTGGTTTACTCTAATAATTCACAACTGCAGAAAGTATACCCCACAAGAAACTGACCCAGACTTACTGTCAGTGTCCAGGAGTCTGGTGGGGGTGTGGGTTGGCAATGGCCTGCTACAGCGTCAGGGGTACTGAGTACAACAGTGTATGCCCAAGATATTTGAAGGAGATCACCATTATCTTCGTTACCCCTACCAAGTTTGGTATCAGGTCAAACAAGAGGGAGGGAAGACAGACTCACCCATCAGCAAAGTTGGGTTAGACTTACTGAACGTGGCCCTGCCCATCAGAATAAGACTCAGTTTCCCCCAGAGTCCATTTCTGCCATTAGGAAACTTCCATAAACTTCTTATCCTTATCTGTCAGAGGCCAGACTGCATGAAAACTACAGTCACAGAAAACTACTCACACTGATCACGTGGGCCACAGCCTTGTCTAACTCAATGAAATTATGAGCCAGGCCATGTAGGGCCACCCAAGATGGACGGGTCATGGTGGAGAGTTCTAACAAAATGTGGTCCGTGGGAGAAGGGAATGGCAAACCACTTCAGCATTCTTACCTTGAGAACCCCATGAATAGTACGAAGAGGCAAAAAGATAGGACACTGAAAGATGAACTCCCCAGGTTGGTAGGTGCCCAATAGGCTACTGGAGAAGAGTACAGAAATAACTCCAGAAAGAATGAAGAGACAGAGCCAAAGTGAAAACAGCGCCCAGTTGTGGATGTGACTGGTGATGGAAGTAAAGTCCAATGCTGTAAAGAACAGTACTTCACAGGAGCCTGGAATATTAGGTCCACAAATCAAGGTAAATTGAAAGTGGTCAAACAAGAGATGGCAAGAGTGAATAACAACATTTTAGGAATCCACAAAATAAAATGGACTGGAATGGGCTAATTTAACTCCAGTGACCATTATATTTACTACTGTGGGCAAGAATCCCTTAGAAGAAATGGAGTAGCCCTTATAGTCAACAAAAGAGTTCGAAATGCAGTTCTTGGGTGCAATCTCAAAAATGAGACAATGATCTCAGTTCACTTCCAAGGCAAACCATTAAGTGTCACAGTAATTCAATTCTATGCTCCAACCACTAATGCTGAAGAAGCTAAAGTTGAACAGTTCTATGAAGACCTATAAGACCTTCTAGAACTAACACCCCCAAAAGATGTCCTTTTCATTATAGGGGCCTGGAATGCAAAAGTAGGAAGTCAAGAAACACCTGGAGTAACAGGCAAATTTGGCCTTGGAATACAAAATGAAGCAGGGCAAAGGCTAACAGAGTTTTGTCAAGAGAATGCCCTGGTCATACCAAACACCCTCTTCCAACAACACAAGAGACAACTCTACACATGGACATCACCAGATGGTCAATACTGAAATCAGATTGATTACATTCTTTGTAGACAAAGATGAAGAAGCTCTATATAGTTAGCAAAAACAAGACTGGGAACTGACTGTGGCTCAGATCATGAAATCCTTATTGCAAAGTTCAGACTTATGTCGAAGAAAGTAGGAGAAACCACTAGACCATTCAGATATAACCTAAATCAAATCCCTTACAATTATACAGTGAAAGTGACAAATAGATTCAAGGAATTAGATCTGATAGTGTCCCTGAAGAACTATGGATGGAGATTCGTGACATTGTACAAAAGGCAGTGATCAAGACCATCCCCAAGAAAAAGAAATGCAACAAGGTAAAATGTTTGTCTGAGGAGGCCTTACAAATAGCTGACAGAAGAGAAGCTAAAGACAAAGGAGAAAAGGAAAGCTATCTCCATCTGAATGCAGAGTGCCAAAGAATAGCAGGGAGAGATAAAGTCTTCCTCAGTGATCAAGGCAAAGAAATAGAGGAAAACAATAGAATGGGGAAAACTAGAGAATTCTTCAAAAAAAATTAGAGATACCAAGGGAACATTTCATGAAAAGATGGGCCCAATAAAGGACAGAAATGGTATGGATGAACCTAACCGAAGGAGAAGATATTAAGAAGAGTTGGCAAGAATACACAGAAGAACTGTACAAAAAAGATCTTCATGACCCAGATAACCACAATGATGTGATCACTAACCTAGACCCAGATACCCTGAAATGCAAGGTCAAACAAAACTAGTGGAGGTGATGAGCTATTTCAAATCCTAAATGATGATGCTGTGAAAGTGCTGCACTCAGTATGCCAGCAAATTCGGAAAACTCAGCAGTGGCCACAGGACTGGAAAAGGTCAGTTTCATTCCAATCCCAAAGACAGGCAATGCCAAAGAATGTTCAAACTACCGCACAATTACACTCATCTCAATGCTAGCAAAGTAATGCTCAAAATTCTCCAAGCCAGGCTCTAACAGTACATGAATCATGGTCTTCCAGATGTTAAAGGTGGATTTAGAAAAGGCAGAGGAAACAGATTAAATTGCCAACATCCGCTGGATCATCAAAAAAGCAAGAGAGTTCCAGAAAAACATCTATTTCTGCTTTATTGACTATGCCAAAGTCATTGACTGTATAGATCACAACAAACTGTGGAAAATTCTTAAAGAAAAGGAACTACAAGACCACCTTACCTGCCTCCTGAGAAATCTGTATGCAGGTCAAGAAGCAACAGTTAGAACTGGACATGGAACAACAGACTGTTCCAAGTAGGGAAAGGATTATGTCAAGGCTGTATTTTATCACCTGCTTATTTAACTTCTATGCAGAGTACATCATGCGAAATGCAGGGCTGGATGAAGCACAAGCTGGAATCAAGATTGTCAAGAGAAATATCTCCCAGCATATTATAATTTCATATACACATATAACATCACCCTTATGGCAGAAAGCAAAGAAGAACGAAAGAGCCTCTCAGTGAAAGAGGGAAGTGAAAAAGTTGGCTTAAAACTCAGTGTTCAGAACACTAAGATCATGGCATCTGGTCCCATCAATTCATGGCAAAAGATGGGGAAACAATGCAAACAGTGAGAGACTTTATTTTGGGGGGTTCCCAAATCACTGCAGATGGTGATTGCAGCCATGAAATTAAGACGCTTGCTTCTTGGAAAGAAAGCTCTATGGTTTTTCCAGTAGTCATGTATGGATGTGAAAGTTGGACCATAAAGAAAGCTGAGCACTGAAGAATTGATGCTTTTGAACTGTGGGGCTGGAGAAGACTCTTGAGAGTCCCTTGGACTGCAAGGAGATCCAACCAGTCCATCCAAAAGGAAATTAGTCCTGAATATTCATTGAAAGGACTGATGCTGAAGCTGAAACTCAAATACTTTGGCTACCTGATGCAATGAACTGACTCATTAGAAAAGACCCTGATGCTGGGAAAGATTGAAGGTGGGAGGAGAAAGGGTTGACAGAAGATGAGATAGTCGTATGGCATCACTGACTCAATGCACATGAGTCTGAGCAAGCTTCGGGAGTTGGTGATGGACAGGGAAGCCTGGCATGCTGCAGTCCATGGGGTCACAAAGAGCTGGACATGACTGAGAGATGGAACTGAACTGAACAGAAAATAAAGGACGTAATTGCATCATTGCTTTAGTACAGCAGGCCTTGGTGGCCATTGCCTAGAGGACCTCATTAAAAAAGAGGATGGTGATGGTGCTGAGTCCACTCTGACTACGTGCACGCCTGAACCTGTTGGAGTATAGCTGAGTACTGTTGCATTGTATGTATGTATTACATCTTCTTTATCCATTCCTCTTTTGATAGATATTTATGTTACTGCCATGTGTTGGCTACTGCAAATAGCGCTGCAATGAACATTCCGGTTGCATGCATTTTTTTGAATTCTGATTTTCTCTGCATAAATGTGGTAGTTTAATTTTAATTTTTAAAGGAACCTCCAGATTATTCTCCATAGTAACTGTATCCCAACACTGTAAGAGGGTTCCCTTCTCTCTACACTCTCTCCAGCATTTATTGTTTATAGTTTTTTTTTATTATGCAATTCTGACACCTTATGTTTTTGTTGTTCAATCACTAAGTCGTGTCTGTCGCTTTACAAGGGTATGGACGGCAGCATGCCAGGCTTCCCTGTCCTTCACTATCTCCTGGAGTTTACTCAAATTCATGTCAATTGAATCGTGATGCTATCCAACCATCTCATCCTCTGCCACGCTCTTCTTTTGCCTTCAATCTTTCACAGCAACGGGGTCTTTTCTAATGAGTCAGCTCTTCAGTCAGGTGGGCAAAGTATTGGAGCTTCAGCATCAGGCCTTCCAATGAATATTCAGGGTTGATTTCCTTTAGGATTGACTGGTTTCAACTCCTTGCTCTCTAAGGGACTCTCAAGAGTCTTCTCCAGGGCCATAATTTGAAAGCATCAATTCTTCAGCCCTTAGCCTGCCTTATGGTCCAACTCTCAAATCTGTACATGACTACTAGAAAAACCACAGTTTTGACTATACAGACCTTTGTCGGCAAAGTGATGTCTCTGCTTTCTGATACACTGTCTAGGTTTGTCATGGCTTTCCTTCCAAGGAGCAAGGGTCTTTTTAATTTCATGGCTACAGTCACCATTTGTGGTGATTTTGGAGCCCAAGAAAAGAAAGTCTGTCACTGTTTGCAATTTTTCCCCTTCTATTTTCCACAAAGTGATGGGACAAGATGCTATGATCTTTGTTTTTGAATGCTGAGGTTTGGCTTTTCACTCTCTTCTTGCACTCTCATCAAGAGGCTCTTTAGTTCCTCTTCACTTTCTGCCATCAGAGTGGTCTCATCTGCATATCTGAGGTTGTTGATATTTCTCCCAGCAATTCTGATTCCAGCTTGTGATTCATCTAGGACAGCATTTTGCACAATGTACTCTGTATATAAGTTAAATAAGCAGGTTGACAATATACAGCTTTATTATACTCCTTTCCCAATTTTGAACCAGTCAGTTGTTCCATGTCCAGTTCTAACTGTTGCTTCTTTGCCTACATACAGGCTTCTCAGGAGACAAGTAAGATGGTCTGGTATTCCTATCTTGTTAAGAATTTTCCAGTATGTGTGTGTGTGTGTGTGATCTACACAGTGAAAGGATTTAGCATAGTCAATGAAGGAGAAGTAGATGATTTTCTGGAATTCCATTGCTTTCTCTATGATCCAATAAATATTGGCAGTTTTATCTCTGGTTCCTCTCCCTCTTCAAAACCCAGCTTGTATGTCTGGAAATTCTTGGTTCAAGTACTGCTGAAGCTTAGCTTGAAGGATTTTGAGCATAACCTTGCTAGCATGTAAAATGAGCACAATTTCATGGTAGTTTGAACATTCTTTGGCATTGCCCATCTTTGGGATTGGAATGAAAACTAACCTTTTCCAGTCCTGTGGCCACTGCTGAGTTTTCCAAATTTGCTGACATATGATTTGTAGCAGTTTAAAAGCATCTATCTTTTAGGATTTTAAATAGCTCAGCTGGAATTCCATCACCTTCACTAGCTTTGTTCATAGTAGTTCTTCCTAAGGCCCACTTGACTTTGCACTCCAGGATGTCTGGCTCTACGTGAATGACCCCACCATCATGGTTATTAAGACTTTTTATATATAGTTCTGTGTATTCTCACCACCTCTTAATATTTCCTGCTTCTGTTAGGTCCTTAAAATTTCTGTCCTTTATTATGTTCATCCTTGCTTGAAATATCCCCTTGATATCTCCAATTTTCTTGAAGAGATTTCTAGTCTTTCCCATTCTATTGTTTTTCTCTATTTCTTTGCATTGTTTACTTAGAAGGCTTTCTTATCTTTCCTTGCTATTCTCTGGAATTCTGTATTCAGTGGGGTATATCCTTCCCTTTCTCCTTTGCCTTTCACTTCTTTTCTCAGTTATTTGTTGCCGGGGGCCAGCGTGAGAAACTCCGCCCATGGCAAAGGTCATGAGGAAGGAGGCTTGGCATATGCAAAGGTGTGATCAAGCCTCAGGAAACCCCCTGTTCCTGAGCATCTACCCCAAAACCAGAGTCTGTTTTATGCTCTCCCCCATAACCGTTCCTCTTGGAGAAGGAGTAAACGTGCAGCTCCAAGTCAATAAAAATTCCTGGGCGTGACAAGAGTGTTTCAGCTTATGGACTCCTCTGAAGGTTATCTAGCCCGCCTGTATAGGTTCGTCCAGCCACATGTGATTGTTTACAGCCTCCCAACCTGAGAGGCATGAGATGTTTTAGACTTACTAAAGGCAAATTCTTTGGGGAAGTTGGAAATTATTAGTATAGTGGGTTGGTTAGGAATTATATTGGTAAAGGGTTTTTCATTTGTTGTGCCAATAATTGCTTGCTAATTCCCTACCCTGGGTGTGACAAGGGTGTCTTAGGTCAAACCTCTCTGCTGACAGACTAGCTTGTGTGACAGGATTATCCATACTTCTGCCACTACACACATGATTGTTTACTACCTCTTAACCATAAACAGCACAGAGAGTTTGGAGTATTTTGAAAGTCTTAATTAGCATAGGGCTTTTCTCATTGTTGAGTCAATGATTGCCGCCAGGCCTCCATATCCTTAGGCACCTGGGAATATATTAATCAATGTATTTGGAATATAGAAAAGGAAATATAGTAGTTTTTAAGGTTAGCAATACTAGACTTTTTGAGTTAATGAATTTTCTCTTTTGTAATAGATCACTGTACTTTGTTATAAATTACTGTGTCCTTGCTATGTAAAAATGTAACTTTATCACTATCTTAAGACTAAATAGATCTTAAGGGGAACATTGGTGAAAGGATTTTCATTTGTTGGACTGATGTTTGCTGCTAAATCTCCATGTTCCCTGCCCTTATAATGAATATAACTAGCATATAGGAGAAATAAGTATTAACCTTTAAGCATATAGGAGAAATAAGTATTAACCTTTAAGATTAATCATGTTAACCTTGGGTTAAATAAATTCCTTTTTTGATTGTAACTCACTACACCCTCACCCTATAGGAATGTAACTTTATTTGGAGGGTGGTGCCTGGTTTAAGAAAAAACACCCTTGGAAAAAATAAGTTTTTGGTTATCAGAAAGAAAGGATCATAAAATCCCTAAGACCTTTTTGTGTGAAGCGCCTGATTTTGATAAAGGTCAGGACTGCTGACCCCCGCGTGACTCTGTATTCATCCCTATGTGTATCAAAAGGTATATAAGCAAACCCAAAAATAAAGAAATTGGATCAGTTTCCAGAAAGACTGATACCCCCATGTCGTTTCTTTCTTGCTCCCTGTTTCTCTGGCTGAATTCCAAGTTATTCAACCTCTTTTTCTCCACTAATTTTCCTACTACACTATCCGTTTCTAATCTCTCTATATATCTGTAATTAAATATGTATTTTTCCAAGGACGCTGACTCCGTCTCCACCTTCGAATCACCCTGGATCTTTCCTTGCTATTCTCTGGAATTCTGTATTCAGTGGGGTATATCCTTCCCTTTCTCCTTTGCCTTTCATTTTTCTCAGTTATTTGTAAAGCCTCCTGAGACAAGTGTTTTGCCTTCTTGCATTTCTTTTTCTTTGGGATGGTTTTGGTCAATGCCTACTGTACAGTGTTACGAACCTCCATCCATATTTCTTCAGGCACTCTGTCTACCAGATATAATCCTTTGAATCTATTTGTCACTTCCACTGCGTAATCATAAGGGATCTTATTTAGGTCATACCTGAATGGCCTAGTAGTTCCCCTACTTTCTTCAATTTAAGCCTCATCTTTGCAATAAGGAGCTCATGATGTGAGCCACAGTACTGTCCAGGTCTTGTTTTTGATACCTGTATAGAGCTTCTCCATCATCGGCTGCAAAGAATATAATCAACCTGATTTTGGTATCGATACCTCAAGTAATTTTTTTATAAATGTGTTTATTTATTTTGGCTGCATTGGTTCTTCATGGCTGCACAGGCTTTTCTCTAATTCGTGGCCAGAGGGGGCTACTCTCTAGTTGCTTCTCATTTCACTTTTCTCTTGCTGCAGAGCACAGGCTTAAGGGCTGTGGGCTTCCGTCGCTGCAGCTCCCAGGATGTGGAGCACAGGGTCAGTAGTGTGGTGCAGAGGCTTAGCTGCATGTCGGGTCCTCCCGGAACAGGGATTGAACTCATGCCTCAGGTGTTGGCAGGCAAATTCTTTGCCACTGAAGCCACCAGGGAAGCCCCTCATGGAGTTTCAATTTGCATTTCTCTAATAATGAGAGATGCTGAACATCTTTTCCTGTGTCTGTTATCCATCTATGTCTTCTTTGGAGAAATGTTTGTTTAGTTCTTCCTCATTTTTAAATTCTCCCCCCACCCCCATACTGAAATGCATGAGCTGCTTGTATATTTTGGAGATTAATCCTTTGTCAGTTGCTTCATTTGCAATTTCTTCTCCCATTTGAGAGTTGTCTTTTCATCTTTTTCATGGTTTCCTTTGCTATGTAAAAGCTTACGTTTAATTAGATCACAATTGCTTATTTTCATTACTCTAGGAATTGGATCAAAAAAGATATTGCTGTAATTTATGTCAAAGAATGTTCTGTTTTCCTCTAAAAGTTTTAGAGTGTCTGGCCTTATATTTATGTCTTTAATCCATTTTGAGTTTATTTTCATGTATGGTAGAAGGAAGTGTTCTAATTTCGTTTACATGTAGCTGTCTAGTTTTCCCAGCACCACGTATTGAAGAGGCTGTCTTTTCTCCATTGTATATTCTCATCTAATGATCATAGACTAGGTGACAGCAGTGCACGGATGCATAGATTAGGTGTCACAGGTGTGTGGGTTTATCTCCAGGCTTTCTATCCTGTTCCATTGATTTATATTTCTATTTTTGTGCCCATATCCTACTATCTTGATTACTGTAGCTTTGTTTTATAGTCTGAAGTTCGGGAGCCTGATTCCTCTAGCTCAGTTTTTCTTTCTCAAGATTGCTTTTTCTATTCAGGGTCTTTTCTGTTTCCATAAAAGTTGTACAGATTTTTTTGTTGTTGTTCTAATTATCTGGAAAATGCCATTGGTAATTTGAAAGAGATTGCACTGAATATGTAGACTGCTTTGGATAGTATAGTCATTTTCACAATATTGGTTCATTCCAAGAACATGGAATATATCTCCATGTGTTTGTGTCATCTCTGATATATTTCATCAGTATTTTATAGTTTTCTGAGTACAGGCCTTTTGCCTTTTTAGGTAGGTTTATTCCCAGGCATTTTATTCATTTGGTTGCAATGGTACTTGGAATTTTTTCCTTAATTTTTCCTTCTGGTCTTCTTTCATTGTTAGTGTAAGAACGGCATCCCCAATGGCTCAGTAGATAAAGAATCTGCCTCCCAGTGCAGAAGATGCAGGTTTGAACCCTGGGTCAGGAAGATTCTCTGGAAGAGGAAATGGCAACCCACTCCAGTATGTTGCTGTTGTTCAGTTGTTCAGTATTGTCCAACTCTTTGCCACCGCATGGACTGCAGCACGCCAGGCTTCCCTACCTTTCACTATCTCAAACTCATGTCCATTAGTCGATGATGCCATCCAACAACCTCATCCTCTATCTTCCCCTTCTCTTCCTGCCCTCAATCTTTCCCAGCATCTGGGTCTTTTCCAGTGAGTCAGCTCTTTGTATCAGCTGGCCAAAGGATTAAAGCTTCAGCTTCAGCATCAGTCTTTTCAGTGAATATTCAGTGTTGATTTCCTTTAGGATTGACTGGTTTGATCTCCTTGCTGTCCAAGGGACTCTCAAGAGTCTTTAGCACAACAGTTAGAAAGCATCAATTCTAACATGCTCAGCCTTCATTATGGTCCAACTATTACATCCATACATGACTACTGGAAAAACCATAGATTTGACTAGATAGATTTTGTCGGCAAAGTGATGATTCTGCTTTTTAGTATGCTGTCTAGGTTAGTCATAGCTTTTCTTCCAAAGAGCAAGTGCATTTTAATTTTGTGGCTGCAGTCACCATTCACAGTGATTTTGGAACCCAAGAAAGTAAAATCTGTCATTGTTTTTCATTTCTCCCCATCTATTTGCCCTGAAGTGGTAGGACCAGATACCATGACCTTAGTTTTCTGAATGTTGAATTTTAAGTTAGTTTTTTTACTCTACTCTTTCACTTCATCAAGAGGCTCTTTAGTTCCTCTTTGCTTTCTGCCATTAGGGTGGTGTCATCTGTATGTTTGAGGTTATTGATATTTCTCCTGGCTATTTTGATTCCAGCTTGTGCTTCATCCAGCCTGGCATTTTGCATGATGTACTCTGCATGGAAGTTAAATAAGCAGGGTGACAATATACCGTCTTGATGTACTCCTTTCCCAATTTGGAACCAGTTTGTTGTTCCACGTCTGGTTCTAACTATTGCTTCTTGACCTGCATACAGGTTTCTCAGGATAAGTGGCCTCAGATAAAGTGGTCTGGTATTCCCATCTCTGTAAGAATTTTCCACAGTTTGTTGTCATCCAGACAGTCAAAAGCTTTAGCGCCGTCAATGAAGCAGAAGTAGATGTTTTTTTCTGGAATTCCCTTGCTTTTTCTATGATCCAACAGATGTGGCTAATCTGATCTCTGGCTCCTCTGACTTTTCTAAATCAAGCTTGTACATTTGGAATTTATCAGTTCAAGTACTGTTGAAGTCTAAGTTGAAGGATTTTGAACATTACACCTTGTTAGCATGTAAAATGAATGCAATTGTACAGTAGTTTGAGCATTCTTTGTCATTGCCGTTCTTTGGGATTGGAATGAAAACTGACCTTTTCCAGTCCTGTGACCACTGCTGAGTTTTCCATATTTACTGTTATATTGAGTGCAGCACTTTAATAGAATCATCTTTTAGGATCTGAAATACCTCAGCTGGGATTCCATCACCTCCACTAGGTTTGTTTGTAGTAATGCTTCCTAAGGCCCACCTGACTTCACACTCCAGGATGTCTGGCTCTAGGTGAGTGCCTAAACCATTGTGGTTGTCCGAGTCATTAAGACCTTTTTTGTATAGTTCTTCTGTAGTCTTGCCACCTCTTCTTAATCCCTTCTGTTTCTGTTAGGTCCATACCATTTCTTTCTTTTGTTGTGCCCATCTTTGCATTAAATGTTCCCTTGGTATCTCTAATTTTCTTGAAGTGATCTCTAGTCTTTTCCATTCTAATGTTTTTATCTGTTTATTTGCATTGTTTACTTAAGGCTTTCTGATCTTTCCTTGCTATTCTTTGGAACTCTGCATTCAGATGAGTATAACTTTCCTTTTCTCATTTGCTTTGCACTTCTTTTCTCAGCTATTTGTAAGGCCTTCTCAGACAACCATTTTGATTTTTTGCACTTCTACCTCTTGGGGATTGTTTTGATCGCCACCTCCTGCACCATGTTAAGAACTTCTGTCCATTGTTATTCAGGTGTTCTGTCTACCAGGTCTAATCCCTTGAATCCATTTGTCACTTCCACTGTATAATCATAAGGGATTTTATGTAGGTCATACCTGAATGGCTTAGTGGTTTTTCCCTACTTTTTTCAATTTAAGTTTGAATTTTGCAATAAGGAGTTAAAAAAAAAAATGTCCAGGGACAAAGGAGAAGCTGCAATGAGACCATAGGAGGGGCACGATCACATTTAAAATCAAACCTCATACCTACCAGAGATTTTTGGAGGGCACCAACAAAACTTTGTGGGCACCAGGACCCAGTGAAAGGAGCAGTGACCCCACAGGAGACTGAGCCAGACCTGCCTTTGAGAGTTTGATGATGTCCTGTGGAGGCATGCATCAGCAGTAGCCTGCTATGGGGACAGCGCAGCAGCAGCCTGGGAGGCATGGCATGCGGTGTAAGTCCTCTTAAAGGGGATTGCATTAGCCCCACTCTAGAGCTACCATGTGGGTGATCTACAAACTGGAGAACAATTATACCAAAGGAGTTCTCACACTGTTGCAAAACTTCTAGGCCCCACAACAGACTTCCAGTTTAACCTGGGGATCTGGTGACAGGACTAAGAAGCCCAAGGGAATCTGAGTTTGAAAGTTAGCAGGATTTGATTACAGAACTTCCACAAGACTGGGGAGAAAGAGACTCTTCTGGGGCACAACAAAACCTTGTGCACATCAGGGCCCAGGAGAAAAGAGCAGTGACCCCACAAGAGACTGAGCCAGACTTGCCTATGAGTGTTTGGGAGTCTCTGGTGGAGGCGTGAGTCAAAAGTGTCCTGCCACAGGGTCAGGGCACTGACGGCAGCAGTCCTGGGGGTGCGGCATGCTGGCATAAGTCCTTTTGTTCGAGGTCAGAATTACCACCATACCCCTACCATAGTTTGGCCTCAGGCCACCGCCCCCCACCCCCCCCCACACACCACCAGTAGAAAATTGGATTAAAAATTTAATGAGCATAGCCCCACCCACCAGAGCAAGACCCAGTTTTCCTCACAACTAGTCCCTCCCATCAGGAACCTTCACAAGCCTCTTATCCTCAAAATAAGTTTATCCTTCATCAGAGAGCAGACATAATAAAAACCACAATCACAGAAGACTAACCAAAATGATTACATGAATCAGAAATTTCTGTAACTCAGTGAAACTATGAGCCATGCCACGTAGGGCCACCCAAGATGGATGGATCATGGTGGAGAGTTCTGACAAAGTATGGTCCACTGGAGAAGGGAATGGCAAACCACTTCACCATTCTTGCCTTGAGAACTTCATGAACAGTATGAAAAGGCAAAAAGATAGGACACTGAAAGATGAACCCAACACCCTAGGTTGGTAGGTGTCCAATATGCTACTGGAGAAGAGCAGAGAAAGCTCCAGAAGGAATGAAGAGGCTGAGCCAAAGTGGAAATGATGCCCAGTTGTAGACGTGCCTTGTGGTGAAAGTAAAGTCCAATGCTATAAAGAACAATATTACATAGGAACCTGGAATTAAGCTCCATGAATCAAGGTTAATTGGAAGCAGTCAAACAGATGGCAAGAGTGAACATCAACATTTTAGGAATCAGTGAACTAAAATGGACCAGAATGGGCAAATTTAACTCAGATGACCATTATATCTACTACTGTGGGCAAGAACCCCTTAGAAGAAATGGAGTAGCCCTCATAGTCAACAGAAGAGTCTGAAATGCAGTGCAGTCTCAAAAACAACAGAATGATCTTGATTCATTTCCAAGGGAAACCATTCAATGTCATAGTAATCCAAGTCTATGCCCCCAACCACTAATGCTGAAGTTGAACAGTTCTATGAAGACCTACAAGACCTTCTAGAACTAACACCTAAAAAGATGTCATTTTTTTGCATAGGAATGCAAAAGTAGGAAGTGAAGAGATACCTGGAGTAACAGGCAAGTTTGGCTTTGGAGTACAAATGAAGCAGGGCAAAAGCTAACAGAGTTTTGCCAAGAGAAGGCACTGGTCATAGCAAACACTCCAGTATTCTAGTCTAAAACCCCATAGACAACGGAGCTTGGTCTGCTATAGTCCAAAGTGTCTTGAAGACTGCAAGAGACTTCTGTGCATTAATTCCAAACAAACAAAAGACCAGGACCAGATGTGCATTAATTCTGTATCCTGCAATTTTACCAAATTCATTGATTAGCTCAGTAGTTTTCCCAGGGCTTCCGTGGTGGCTCAGAGGGTAAAGAATCCACCTGCAATGAGGTAGACCTGGGTTCAGTTCTTGGATTGGGAAGATCCCCTGGAGGAGGGCATGGCGACCACCGCCCGCCACCCCTCCTCCCCCCCAGTATTCTTGCCTGGAGAATCCCCATGGACAGAGGAACCTGTCAGGCTGCAGTCCATGGGGTCACAAAGAGTTGGACACAACTGACTGACTAAGCACAGTAGTTTTCTGGTGGCATCTTTAGGATTTCGTATGTATAGTATCATGTCATCTGCAAACAGTGACAATTTTACTTCTTTTCCGTTTTAGATTCCTTTTATTTCATTTTCTTCTCTGATTGCCATGGCTAGGACTTCCAAAACTGTTAACGTGTTGGATAATAGTGATGAAAATGGACATCCTTGTCTTTTCCTGATCTAGGAGGAAATGCTTCCAAGTTTTTCATCATTAAGAATGATGTTTGCTGTGGGTTTATCAAATATGGCCTTTCCTATGTTGAGATATATTCCCTCTATGCCCATTTTCTAGAGAGTTTTCATCACAAATGGGTATTTCATCACAAACTTTTTCTGCATCTATTGAGATGATCATATTTTTACTCTTAATGTTAGTTTGGTGTATCATGTTGATTGATTTGCATATATTGAACATTCTTGCATCCTTGGGAAAAATCTCTCTTGATTGTGGTGTATGATCCTTTTAATGTGTTGTTAGATTTAGTTGCTTGTATTTTGTTGAGAATTTTTATGGCTATGTTCATCAGTGATATTGGTCTATAATTTTCTTTTTTTCTTTTTTGATATATTTGTCTGATTTTGGCATTAGGATGATGGCAACCTCATAGAATGAATTTGGGAGTGTTCCTGCCTCTGCATTTTTGGAGGAAGTGTTTGAGAAGGAGAGATGTTAGCTCTTCTCTAAATGTTTGATAGAATTCGCCTGTGACGCTATCTGGTCCTGGACTTTTGGTTTTTTTTGAAACTTTTAAAATCACAGTTTCAATTTTATTACTTGTGATTGGTCTGTTCATGATTTCTATTTCTTTCTGGTTCAGTCTTGGAATGTTGTAATTTTCTAAGAATTTGTCCATTCCTTCCAGGTTGTCCATTTTATAGTTGCATATAGTTGCTTGTGCGAAATTTCATTCTTTTACAGAGCTGAGTAGATGCAACCCATTCAATACTTTAGATACATTTGCAAGGGATAGTTAGGCTCATTTCCTCCGAGGAAGTTGGGAAACGGGCATTATATTCATTGATGATTATTCAGTTCGGTTCAGTCGCACAGTCGTGTCCGACTCTTTGCAACCCCATGAATCGCAGCACGCCAGGCCTCCCTGTCCATCACCAACTCCTGGAGTTCACTCAGACTCACGTCCATCTAGTCAGTGATGCCATCCAGCCATCTCATCCTCTGTCGTCCCCTTCTCCTCCTGCCCCCAATCCCTCCTAGCATCAGAATCTTTTCCAATGAGTCAACTGTTCGTATGAGGTGGCCAAAGTACTGGAGTTTCAGCTTTAGCATCATTCCTTCCAAAGAAATCCCAGGGCTGATCTCCTTCAGAATGGACTAGTTGGATCTCCTTGCAGTCCAAGGGACTCTCAAGAGTCTTCTCCAACACCACAGTTCAAAAGCATCAATTCTTCAGCGCTCGGCCTTCTTCACAGTCCAACTCTCACATCCATACATGACCACGGGAAAAACCATAGCCTTGACTAGTCGGACCTTAGTCGGCAAAGTAATGCCTCTGCTTTTGAATATGCTATCTAGGTTGGTCATAACTTTTCTTCCAAGGAGTAAGCGTCTTTTAATTTCATGGCTGCAGTCACCATCTGCAGTGATTTTGGAGCCCAAAAAATATTAAGAGGGTCCAAATATGCCACCCAAACTATGCCACTTTGGCATAAGGATTATTTTGAGCTGATGCCAACCGAGAATCGATAGATGTAGAAAGCCACCTTCTCAGAGCTTCCCTTATCTAACTAAAAGCAGAAACTTCTGAGAAATGAGGACTGCCAGAAAGCCTCTTCCTGAAGCAATTTTATGGGCATGAAGAAGATGGAAAGTTAGCACCCTGATGAGTAACAAACAAACCTTATTAAACGACATTTACTGGCTATACATTTGTTACTCACCTTCCCACAATTTAGTACCTTTTGGTAAAATGATATATAAGCTTCTGAGTCAAACCATTTCTTGGATTTTCACTTTTTGCTATGAGTCTCCACAAGCATGTAAAAATATTAACATCAATCAATACAATTTGTATGCCTTTTCCTGTGTTAATCTGTCTTTTGTCATGTTAATTTGCAGGCCTCAGATATTGAATCTAAGAGGGCAGAGGGAAAGTTTTTTCTTTCCCTACAATTACATTTCAGAGATAAGTTCCATGTGCTTGGGGAAACATTCCTGAGATAGGAGACTAGAAAGTGTAGCCACTAAAAAGATTTACATAGATGTGAAAAGGGCAGAGGAAGAAATTATGAAAGAAAAAGAAGGAGGGACATGTCCCCTAATTTCTGCAGGGAGAATTAAGTTGTTTATTTTTAATTTGTATTTTCTTTTGTACATCAGGTTGTACAAAACCTGTTGCCCCCATACCAGCATGATGTGGGATATGTAAGAAGTATTTGTAAAAATGTTGTATCAGTCCCAGACATTCATTATTAATGTCCTATTTGTTTGCCTCAAGTTACTGGGCAGAAAAATATATCACCTTCATGATAAAATAATTGGAAACAATCTCAAAGCTTCAAAGGGAAAAGGGGAGTCATTAAGAAGAACCAGATAGTTATTACATGTCCTGGTAACTTGGTAGGTTTAACTAAAGGCAAGTTGTAGAACAGTATGCATACTATGGCATCATTTAGATAAAAATAATACATGCTTGAATATGCACCTTTGAAAGCATATACAAGAAATTCAGTCTTGAAAATGGAAACTTGGAACCGAGAAAACCTTCAATTGAGAGAGACTCAAAATTTCACTATCAGCCTTTTGGAATAAAGTTTTATACCATTTCCATGGTTTCTGAAAATAAAATTTTTAAAAAATATTTAAGTAACATCAGCAATGTAAATTCTGAAACATGTCTTATGTCTATGTAAGTATCACTGGAAATGACTGAACTCTTCTCCAGAATAAAACCTATCCAGGTACATGTCTAAACAAAAGGCCAATGTCTGCTTTTCCAGATATTCTTTCTTTTCCTGTCTTATGTTTTATCGGACAACACCATGAATTTGCTTAAAATAAAAATCAACTTTCCTCTTACTGTCACCAGTGTCACTCAGCCAGCAGGTCTTTCTGAATTCTCACAGATCATTTCTTCTCCATGTCCCCTTTATAAGACTTGGGCCTCAAGAGGTCACAGAATAGCAGGCATGATTTATATCATGAGGCCCTCCTTTAACCAAGGAGGGGCCAAAATCTGAGGCTCTCCTGCTCCCCACGTGACGTGCCGCCCAGGATTAAGACCTGTGACTTCCTTTTTACTTCAAAGAGACTTCACAGAACCATCTTCTAAACTCCTACTGACATAAAATTGGCATAGTGAAGTAAGTGAAAATTGTTCAGTCATGTCCAACTCTTTGCGACCTCATGTACTATACAGTCCATGGAATTCTCCAGGCCAGAATACTGGAGTGGGTAGCCTTTCCCTTCTCCAGGGGATCTTCCCAACACAGGGATAGAACCCAGGTGTCCTGCATTGCAGGCAGATTCTTTACCAGCTGAGCCACCAGGAAAGCCCAAGAATACTGGAGTGGGTAGCCTGTCCCTTCTCCAGCAGATCTTCCCGACCCAGGGACCAGATCGGGGTCTCCTGCATTGCAGGTGGATCCTTCACCAGCTGAGCTACCAGGGAAGCCCATAATTGGCATATAGCAATGCATGAGTGTAGGGTATACAATGTGTTGATTTGATACATTTATATGAAAGTGAAAGTCACTCAGTCATGTCCAACTCTTTGCAACCCATGTAGAGAATTCTACAGTCCATGGAATTCTCCAGGCCAGAATACTAGAGTGGGTAGCCATTCCCTTCTCCAGCAGATCTTCCCAACCCAGGAATCGAACTGGGGTCTCCTGCATTGCAGGCAGATTCTTTACCAGCTGAGCTACCAGTTAGTTAGTTACCAGCTGAGCTACCAGTTGGTAGCTACCAGCTTTACCAGCTGAGCTACCAGTCGCTCAGCTGTGTCTGACTCTTTGCGACCCCATGAATCGCAGCATGCCAGGCCTCTCTGTACATCACCAACTCCCGGAGTTCACTCAAACTCATGCGCATCAAGTCGGTGATATCATCCAGCCATCTCATCCTCTGTCATCCCCTTCTCCTGCCCTCAATCCCTCCCAGCATCAGGGCCTTTTCTAATGAGTCAGTTCTTTACATCAGGTGGCCAAAGTATTGGAGTTTCAGCTTCAGCATTGGTCCTTCCAATGAACACCCAGGACTGGTCTCCTTTAGGATGGACTGGTTGGATCTCCTTGCAGTTCTAGGGACTCAGAAGAGTCTTCTCCAGCACCACAGTTCAAAAGCATCAGTTCTTCAGCACCCAGCTTTCTTTGTAGTCCAAATCTCACATCCATACATGACCACTGGAAAAACCATAGCCTTGACTAGACGGACCTTTGTCAGCAAAGTAAAGTCTCTGCTTTTTAATATGCTATCTAGCTTGGTCATAACTTTCCTTCCAAGGAGTAAGTGTCTTTTAATTTCATGGCTGCAATCACCATCTGCAGTGATTTTGGAGCTCAAAAAAATAAAGTCTGACACTGTTTCCACAGTTTCGCCATATATTTCCCATGAAGTGATGGGAACGGATGCCATGATCTTCGTTTTCTGAATGTTGAGCTTTAAGCCAACTTTTTCACTCTCCTCTTTCACTTTCATCAAGAGGCTTTTTAGTTCCTCTTCACTTTCTGCCATAAGGGTGGTGTCATCTGCATATCTGAGGTTATTGATATTTCTCCTGACAATCTTGATTCCAGCTTGTGCTTCTTCCAGTCCAGTGTTTCTCATGATGTACTCTGCATAGAAGTTAAATAAGCAGGGTGACAATATACAGCCTTGATGTACTCCTTTTCCTATTTGGAACCAGTCTGTTGTTCCATGTCCAGTTCTAACTGTTGCTTCCTGACCTGCATATAGGTTTCTCAAGAGGCAGGTCAGGTGGTCTGGTATTCCCATCTCTCTCAGAATTTTCCACAGTTTATTGTGATCCATACAGGGAGGCCCATAACTGGCATATAACAATGCATGAATGTAGGGTGTATGTGTTGATTTGATACATTTATATATTGCAATATAATTACCACCATAGCACTAATTAACACCTCTTAATTAACACCACTTATTAACATCACATAATCAGTGTTGCTTATTTGTAGAAGGAACAATTAAGATCTAATCTCTTAGCAACTTTAGGTTTATAATACAGAATTGGTGACCATAATCACTATACTGTGCAACAGATCTCTAGTACTTATTTATCTACTGGTTACAAGTTTATACCTTAAGCAACATCTCCCCTCTTCCCTCTGCATAGGACCTGGATCCAGGAAGCTGGTACTGCAATCTAGGCAGAACAGAGTTTTCCAATAGGTCACCACTTGCCTGTCCCCCTCCTTATGAGGACGTACAGGTTTCTTGTCTGATGGACCCCCCAGGAACACTTTCTGATGGCCCACCTGCCCTGTCCTTGAGAGAGAATGCAGGTAGAAACTGAATAAAGCAGAGGAAGGAGCCCTGGCTCACATTCTTCGCTTCCCAGATACAGAAAGTACAAACTGGACAGAGGGTCATAGCAGCTCTCATCTGAGAAGAAAGGCTTCCAGAAATGGGTAACCCCAGATACCTAAACAGAAAAATCCTCTGCATCTAATAAAATCAGCTCTGGATCATCGTGGACTGAAGGGTCGTGTATCAGCTTGCTGTCTTCTCCTTTGTCCCAGGAGCCTGTGCACAGCCCCTCTGCTGGGAGCTGGCTGTTGCAGTGAGCCCCCAAATCCAACAGAGGGGAGTCCAGATAAGCTCTGTGTTCTCAGGCTGCCTGGACTGTGATGTCCACTGGGTTTCCACCACTTCCTAAGGTAGCTGAGGCCCAAACAGATGCTACTAGCCATCACTAAAGAGACCTGAGCCTTGGGTCCCAGTGGTTCAAAATAACTGAGGGCTTTTTAAGCCGGAGGGTCACCCACTGGCATTTGCTGAAGTAACTGGCTTTGAGAGCTGGTGACCCCCGTCCTGGCACTTGGCAATGTTCCAGATGGTAGAGTCTGTGAACTGGCCTCCTCAAAGAAGATGCATTGCAGTAAAATCCCCAAAGAGGCTAAAGGGGCTCAGGACATGCCACCCCAAAATAGGCTCCTTTGCTCTACTGATGATTTTGAGCTTCTCTCTCTGCTTACAACAGGGAGAGGCTACCCACTCCAGTATTCTGGCTTGGAGAATTCCATGGACTGTATAGTCCATGGGTCACAAAGAGTCGGGCACAACTGAGTGGCTTTCACTTCACTCTGCTTATAAGCTGGGCAGAAGTTTCCCATTTTTAGAGAAAATGTCCATTTGTAAAGGTACTCCCTCTCTCTCATACCAGAAAAAAAGGAGAGGGACTCACCACCTGCGACGGGACTGAGACGAGTCTGCATAAAAGCCCTTAGCTATTATTGGTTACTCCCACACGTTTCCTGTGGCTTACCTGGCCGCTCTGCTGGTGAAGGGTCTGCCCGTAACGTGGGAGACCTGGGTTCGATCCCTGGGTTGGAGAGATCCCCTGGAGAAGGAAATGGCATTCCACTCTAGTATTCTTGCCTAGAGAGTTCCATGGACAGAGGAGCCTGGTGGTCTGTAGTTCACGGGGTCACCAAGAGTCAGACACGACTGAATGACTAATTCTTTCACTTTCATACATTTCCTTAATTACCTTCCCACATCTCCTCCTCCAAACCCAGAAGTCCAGATCCCCTTTCCTTAGTCACTTCTCCACAGTTTGTGGTCCTTTTTTTAAAAAAAGGTAAATAATCCCAGGGTGTACCACCAATTTGTCTTCAGTTCTTTCTAGGAGCGGCCATACACAGAGACTTAAAAGCATAGGAGGAAACTCGGTATCCTGTTTCTTCTGTTAACCCGCTCCAGTATTCTTGGACTTCCCTTGTGGCTCAGCTGGTAAAGAATCTGCCTGCAACGCAGGAGACCTGGGTTCGATCCCTGGGTTGGGAAGATCCCCTGGAGAAGGGAAAGGCTACCCGCTCCAGTATTCTGGCTGGGAGAATTCCACGGACAATCCATGGGGTTGCAAAAGAGTCAGACACTTTCACTTTCAGTAATCTGTCTGCTGTCAGTTTAATTCATAGACCTTGGGAAAGGATAAAAGGATGGGTGGAAAAGGTTTTTCCCCTCCCCTACAAGGCCCATGAGGCACATCCAGTGGATGAGAGAAATAACCTCTGTATGGTGCATCGTCAGGACGTGGGGCTGTTTGTTACTACAACAAACCCCTGACAGGTACAGCAGGCTGTCTATGGTAACTACAGAGAAAAACTGTCGTGTTAGTGAAATGTCTGGAAACCAGGCCAAGGCAGAACGGTGGCAGCAATGCAGGTATTAAGGCTAAAGAATGGACAACCTGCTGGAGACGGTCAGCGGGCAAGGTGCGGGGGAAACAAAATGGTTATCTCCGGATACAAGGGGCTACATGAGATAGAAGAGAGAGAGCATCACTCTAGGCTAAAGAATGGACAACCTGCTGGAGAGGGTCAGCGGGCAAGGTGCGGGGAGAAAGAAAATGGATATCTCTGGATACTGAGGGGCTACATGAGATGGAAGAAAGAGAGGATCACTATAGGCTAAAGAATGGACAACCTGGGCTAAAGACTGGACAATCTGCTGGAGAGGGTCAGCGGGCAAGGTGCAGGGGGAAACGAAACAGATATCTCCAGATACTGAAGGGCTACACGAGATGGAAGAAAGAGAGGATCACTCCGTTATTTTAAAAAGAAAACCTGGAACTAGGCCTGGAAGTTCCAGGGCTGCAGATACTTGACCTAAGCCCATTCCCACCTGATTCCCCAAGGAGGACAGGCATACGTTTTATTCACCAGGAGGTGGGTGCCTGTCTTGAAGATAACCGTATGAAGGACCCCACTTTGACAAGATGGGTAGAACATCAGGGTCCCATCTGACACCAACAGCTCTGTGGAATGACACTCCCAAAGCAATACTGTATACATTTCAATTTTCCCAATATTACATTCCATAAAATACCAACTTCGAAGTTTCTAAGAACACTGACAGTTCTCCCAGTCATTCTGGACATCACAGCAAAGCATGCAAACGCCCATCAGCTCCCACAAACCAGAGGGCAACTTCCAGTGCCCCGAAGTCTTAATGCAAGTTCAAGCTTTAATCATGCCAAAGGCTCTTCTTGACCAAATTCCAGCCAGGCTCCTCTAAGCCCTCATCTAGACCAGGCTTCTGTGTTCATCTTGGGCATCTGTGTTCATCCTGGGCAGTGCCTTTAGCAAAGGATCATGCTAGGTCAATTTAGTAAGAGATGCTTGATGCTTGATGCCAACCCATGATGTCTAGTTTTTTATCCCCCACCTTTGGCTTATATGTACATCCTTGACCTGCCTTGAGCAAAAATCCTGTTAGGCAGTGCTGTAGACCATTTGATGGCCTCCCAAAATTCAGATATTAAAATGTAACCCCCAAGGTGCTGGTATGAGAAAGTGGGGCCTTTGTGGAAGGTGATTAGGTCAGGAAGGTAGAGCTAAAGAAACCCCAGAGAGCTCCCCGATTCCATGTGGGGACACAGTAAGAAGGCAAGTCCATGAACCATAAGGTGAGTTCTCACCAAATCTCTCAGCACTTTGATCTTACACTTCCAGCCTCTAGAACTGTGAGAAATGTCTGTTGTTCATAAGCCACTGAGAGAGTCAATTCTTAGGTAGGTTGATAAGAAGTCCAGGGTCCTCAAGGAGGAGAAAGCCGTCTGGGGCTCTTGAGGAGCAGAAAAGGACAAACTGTTTTCCTTCATTGCTTTGTCTTAGTCTATATAACAATGTATCTTGCTCATGGACATGTTTCTCCTTAACAAGAACCTTCTGACTAATCTTGTTCTCTTAATCTTATGTTTTAGGAGTGGGTCTGGTAAGACCTTTCTGTTGTTTGTTCTAATCTGGTTAACTTATATTGTGGGAGTGGGTCTGCTAAGACTCTTTACTATAATAAAGTATATAGCTCCTTTGATAAGACTGGCAAGGGGGGCATTCTCTGTCCCCCTCCTGAAGTCTATGTCAGGAGCTTTCTCTGTCCCTTTTTATATTTTAATAAAACACAAAAGCTCTTGAGTGATCAAGTTTGGTCCTTGGTCCTGCCATGGTATCCTATCAGTTCAGTTCAGTCCCTCAGTCATGTTCGACTGTTTGCGATCCCAAGGACTGCAGCATGCCAGGCCTCCCTGTCCATCACCAACTCCCAGAGTTTACCCAAACCCATGTCCATCAAGTCGGTGATGCCATCCAACCATCTAATCCTCTGTCAGCCCCCTTCTCCTTCCACCTTCAATCTTTCCCAGCATCAGGGTCTTTTCTTTTCTTTTCTTTTTTACAAATTGGTATATTTCTTTATTTCTCAATTTGTGAAAATGTCCTTAATTTGTTGATATAGCAAACAAACTTCAACTCTGATTGCTATGCAAAAGAACAGAAGATAATCTGCTTTGCAATGAACTTTAAAGTTCAACTGCACACAGGCAACATGCTATATATGAAAAAAATCACTAACTGAACTACAGGTATTAAATACTGAAAAAGAGTTAACAGTTTATTATAATTTATTTTATTTAACAATCTAGGAAGTTCGCAGCCATCAGCAGTTCCAGTGCAATTTCAGGTGCAATTGGGAATTCAGGAATCTCCGTGGAGCTGTTAGTGTAGCGAACCTTGTAGGTAAAATACATGCATACTTTCGATAGCACATGTGAAGGGATCTCTCTAAAATTGACTTCGTCAGTTTCATTCTCAGCAAACTGACCTGGGCCACTCAACATGGCTTTTATTGTTCCTGATGTTAGCGCATGTTCTCTCTTTACAATAAACTCATGACCATCTGAAGATATCAATTTGACATACATGGCATCAGGGCCCTCACAGCCACCATAGGTTTTCTCTTCTCCATCCATTATGCTCTTATGAAATTCTACTTTGCGTCCACAGGAACTTTAGTAGTTTCTCGTCAGCTCTGTAACAACTGCAGCCACCGCGCCCAGTCCCCGCGCACAGCTACAGCCTCTACACCACGGCCGCCCCCCCACCCCCAGCTGCCTGCCGCCGTGGGTTCCGGGGCTAGGGTCTTTTCAAATGAGTAAATTCTTCACATCAGGTGGCCAAAGTATTGGAGTTTCAGCTTCAGCATCAGTCCTTCTAATGAATATTCAGCACTGATCTCCTTTAGGATGGACTGGTTGGATCTCCTTGCAATCCAAGGGACTCTCAAGAGTCCTCTCCAACACCACAGCTCAAAAGCATCAACTCTTTGGTGTCAGGTTTCTTTATAGTCCAACTCTCACATCTATACATGACCACTGGAAAAACCATAGCTTTGACTAGATGGACCTTTGTTGGCAAAGTAATGTCTCTGGTTTCCCCTCAGTCAGTCTCTCCCATCAGGAAGCTTCCATAAGCCTCTTATCCTTCTCCATCAGAGGGCAGACAGACTGAAAACCACAATCACAGAAAACTAACCAATCTGATCACATGGACCAAAACCTTATCTAACTTAGTGAAACTATGAGCCATGCCATGCAGGGCTACCCAAGACGGATAGGTCATGTTGGAGAGTTCTGACGAAACGCGGTCCACTGGAGAAGGGAATGGCAAACCACTTCAGTATTCTTGCCTTGAGAACCCCATGAACAGTATGGTATCCTATTACAGAGGACTAAACAGACTAAGACAGCCAGTTAAGCAAGACTCCCCCTGAAAGTGAAAGTCACTCAGTCGCATCTGACTCTTTGCCACCCCATGGACTATACAGTCCATGGAATTCTCCAGGCCAGAATACTGGAGTGGATAGCCATTCCCTTCTCCAGGGGTTCTTCCCAACCCAGGGATCGAACCCAGGTCTCCTGCACTGCAGGTAGATTCTTTACCATCTGAGCCACCAGGGACACCCTAGTGGATGGAATTTTCAAATATCGATATACGGTAACCATCATTCTGGCTTATACATGATATAACTTGAATTTCATGCTAACTAAAATAGCTGTTCGTGGTCTATCAAACACACCTTGTACATCTGCTTTAATCATTAAAGAAAAATTTGCATTGATCAGACGTAAAGAATGTCTGTTTTAAAGATAAGAATGATGGACATCCTTGGTGGTCCAGTGGTTAAAAATCCACCTTACAATGCAGGGGCCATGGATTTGACCCCAACCAACATGCCACAGAGCAATTAAGCCTGCATGCTGCAACTTCTGAGCCTGTGAGCTCCAGAGCCCACATGCCACAATGAAAGATTCCACATAGAATGAAGATCCCACTTGTCACAACCAAGACCTAATACAGTTAAATAAGAAAATAAATATTTTTTCTAAAAAGATAAAGATTAAATGCCTTCTTTAGGATGCCATAACTAGTACTCATTTGATGATAAGACTCCCTTCCCATACTGACTCACTGTGCACATGTTGGTCTGGGTTTTGTGGGGGTTTTTTGCAAGCCTTGAATGAATGTACCTCCTGTCTGTTTGATGTTCTTTCTTCTGACAAGATATAAAACTCTGGTGAAAAACATGCTTCTCCAGGGCGGTTCCTCAGAGCTACCTGTGAGGCTGTCTCCCAGGCTATCATCCTCAGTTTGGCTGAAATAAAACTTTTCTATTCCTATTATAGATTATTTCTGTCAACATCCCCTTCCAACTGATGCTCCCTCTTAGTAACTTTCCAACCACTGACCACGTCTCTCCACTCACAGGCTACAAATCTCAGTTGTCTTTGTTGTATTCAGAGTTGAGATCAGTTCAATACCAAGGTCTCTTTCCTGTCTTGTAATAGTATGGAATGAAATCTGTCTTCACCACCTTTAACCAGTATCTGGCTTTATCTCTGACAACAACCTTTGTGCTTAGTTGCTCAGTCATGTCCAACTCTTTGGTACTCCATGGACTGTAGCCCACCAGGCTCCTCTGTCCATGGAGATTCTCCAGGCAAGAATACTGGAGTGGGTTCCATGTCCTTCTCCAGGAGATCTTCCCAACCCAGGGATTAAACCCAGGTCTCCCACATTGCAGGCGGATTCTTTACCAGCTGAGCCACCAGGGAAGCCCAAAATAAGTGCCTGTTTTGTGCCAGTCTCAGCCTGACAATAGTAATGCCTAGAAATGCCTGGAGCACTCCTCTGAGTCTGGTGCATTTCCCACAGAACCCTGTGCAAATTAATGTTACAAATGGACCAACACTTGTGGGTTTTGTTATGATTTTGCAAGATGTTCTTCAGCAATAACTATTAGGAAATTTGAAGAAAAAGTAATTTTTTACTTACAGTTCTTGGAACACAGAAGGTATGTCGGTGGTGAGTTACGTAGTGCACACTCAAGTCCTGGTTGTTTAGTCATGTAGCTGGCAGTATATTTATTTGAGATATCCTTCAGAATGCCCCTTTGAAGTGGACACCTACTTACTTTATAAAAAGAAACTGTTAGAGCTTATACACAATGCTACTTTAAAAGAAAGTGAAAGTCACTCAGTTGCGCCCGACTCTTTGTGACCCCGTGGACTATACAGTCCATGGAACTCTCCAGGCCAGAATCCTGGAGTGGGTAACCTTTCCCATCTCCAGAGGATCGTCCCAATGCAGGGATCGAACCCAAGTCTCCCACATTGCTGGCAGATTCTTTACCAGCTGAGCCATAAGGGAACTCCTAGAATACTGGAGTGGGTGGCCTATCCCTTCTCCAGCGGATCTTCCCAACCCAAGAATCAAACTGGGGTCTCCTGCACTGCAGGTGAATTCTGTACCAACTGAGCTATCAGAGAAGCCCCAATTGCCATACGCTTATTTTGAACTGAAGTCAGTTGAGATAAATCAGACACAGGATGAACTCCCTGCCCTCCCTCTATCTGCCTAAAAGCAGACCATAAGTCTCCCTTGTGTAGGTGTCCCCTGACCTCTGTACCAGAAAAAGGGGATCACCAAAGAGGGAGGCAATGCTGAGATGAGTCTGCATAAGCAAAACTTGCTATATAACCCATGTATTTGTGTGTTAGTCGCTCTGACACGTCTGACACTTTGCAACCCCACGATCTGTCCATGGAATTCTCTAGGCAAGAATGCTGGAGTAGGTTGGCCCTTCTCCAGGGGATCTTCCTGATCCAGGGATGGAACCAGGGTCTCCTGCATTGCAGGCAAATTCTTTACCATCTGAACCAGCAGGGAAACCCCCTATACCTATCATTACTTTCCCCACTTATTTGCTGTGGCTGCTGCTGCTAAGTTACTTCAGTTGTGTCCAACTCTGTGCAGCCCCATAGACGGCAGCCCACCAGGCTCCCCACTTATTTACCTGCCCACAATTCACTACTACAAGAAGCTCAAGCTCTTTTTTTTTTTTTTGAAAGTTGCTCAGTTGTGTCCGACTCTTTGTGACCCCATGGATTGTAGCCTACCAGGCTCCTCTGTCCATGGAATTCTCCAGGCCAGAATACTGGAGTGGGTAGCTGTTCCTTTCTCCAGGGCATCTTCCCAACCTAGGTATTGGACCCAGGTCTCCCACACTGCAGGTGGATTCTTCACCACCTGAGCCACCACAGAAGCTCCCCCCCCCCACTTTTTTTTAACTTCTCCACAATTTATCACCTTTGTTAAAATCAATATTGCCAACTAAAAATTAGCATTTGCCATTTGCCTCTAAAAGATTAATTCACTTGCCAATATAGTCACTGACACACACATACCCCAAAAGGAGCTCAGTGTGGAGATCAGGAATGAGGTATTCTGAGCTCTGGGAAAAATGGGCAGAACAGGCCTTTGGACAGTTCAATATTTTCAGCAGAAGATTATGCACCCAATTCTTGCATCTTATATCTAGAAAAGCATTACAGTCATTAACAGAGACATCTGCTCCTCATGACTGCTACTACTGCTAAGTCACTTCAGTTGTGTCCGACTCTGTGCGACCCCATAGACGGCAGCCCACCAGGCCCCCCCCCCCCATCCCTGGGATTCTCCAGGCAAGAACACTGGAGTGGTTGCCATTTCCTTCTCCATGACTAGCAGCAACCTAATACAAAAATGTGTGCTTGATTGCATGTATATCCTTTCACCAAAATCATATATACACTGACCACCCCTCACCGCTTCCAAACAGTTCCTCAGAAGTATCTGAAATTGTCTCCCAGCCTATAGTCCTCATTTTGTCCCAATAAAACTTAATTCACAAAAGTCACATTGTATATTTTTTTCAGTTAACAAAATAGGCCCTTGAGTCTTTTTTGGTGGAGGTGGTGGTGGTTGGGGCTTACAGTTCTTGTCTGTGAAGCCCTCAAGCACATAAATTTTTAAAAAATTAAATTAAATAAAATGTTTATGCTTTTCTTGTTATTGTCTTTTATTGGTTTAGTTCATATGCCTCTAAAATAGTAGAGGAAATGATTTTCCTTCCCTATACTTCAGAAGAATAAATGCTACAAACACATCAAAATCATCATTTGAAAGCTTATATTTCCTTTACACTTAGCTTTGTAGATTTCAAAGAAAAAGTCTGACTTTTAATTTTTTGCTTGTCCCTCTGACTAAAAGTGGCAAATATAAATGGAAACAAAAACTCTAAGTGAAATGATTCAAACTTTACAAAAGTAACTAAGTAGAAAAAAGAATCAGAAATGAAGTTGTAAGTCTATGTATACATCAGGCATGAAGTGAAGCAAGGCTCTGAGGGCCACAGACTCAGGCACACAAATGTTGCAAGAAGAGGAAATCCTTCCAAGGGCTAAAATGGTCTCTTGTCTAACAGTCAGGAACAAATTGTCCAAGGAGACACGTGCTGGCAAAACAAAAGACTTCATTGGAAAGGGGCACCCGGGGAGAGAATGGTGAGGTAAGAGAACCAGCAGAACTGCTCCGCCAAGGGGCTCACAGTCTCGGGTTTTCTGGTCATGGGGTGAGCTTTCTGGGTTTTCTCCCGCCCGTCTTCTTGCCTGTTGCCCCTGTTTGGTCTGACTCAGAGTCCTTGGGAGTGTAAGCGTCTCTCAGCCATGATGGATTTCAGCATGAAGGTTTCTGGAGGGTTGGCAGGACATGTTATGGGTTGGTGTACCCCTTCCTTTTTGCAGTAGCTTCTTAGCTCTGTGTTCCTTATTGGGACCTCCTGTTGTGTGATTAACTCATCCAAGCAGTTATTATGCTGCCTGGTCACAGCAGGCTGTCCATGGTTCCCTAACACACGTACTCCTTAGTTTTAGATTACGTTTTTATATTTGCCATCCTGCTTTCTCTCGGATCCACAGCCTTCTTCTACTGTCTCCAGGTACTGCAGCCTGAGCTGATTCTCTGCAGCTAAGTTGAGCTCTCCAAACAGGCAGGTGAAGGAACCACCCAGCACAGCTTCAGGATGGGCAGGAAACCACTGCCTCACATGTAGTCTCGAAATATCCTCTAGAAACCATCAGGTGAGAAGAACGGCTCTCCCAGGGTCAGACAGGCCCTGATCTAACTGCAGCTTCATTCCAGTGGGAGACTGAACATCCCAACAGTAGCCAGACCATAAATAAAAAGAAAACTCTGACCCACAACGTGCAGCAGTCTTGTCTTAATCTGCTCTGACTGCTATAACAAAATATCATGACAGGGCCACTCATGAACCACAAACTTTAATTTCTCACATTTCTGGAGGATGGAAGTCCAAGAGCAAGGTACCAACTGATTTGGTGTCTGGTGAGGGCCTGCTTCCTGGGTTACAGACATCCATCTTCTTGCTATGTCCTTACCTGATAGAAAAGATAAAGGAGCTCTCTGGGAGAAAGGAGTCTCTTTTCTAAGAGCACTAATCCCATTGATGGGGGCTCCACCCTCCTGACCTAATCAACCTCCCAAAGGCCCCACCTCCCAGTGGCTACATTTCAACATATGAATTTTAGGAGCACACATTCAGTCCATAGTAAAACTGTCCAGGAAGCCAACATACCCTCTACACTAATTGGCCCAGAAAGCCAACCTGCTGTCAGTCAGACTTGCAGGACATTAGGCTGTTTTCTCTAGCAACAATCCAGGACAGTTCACTTCTAGTCAGTTGCTCCAGTTTCCCAGACCCACAGCCTCCATCAGGGCATATCTAAAACTTTCTCTTTTTCCAAGAGGAAGCACCCCACACCACTGACTGACCCTGAATTGCTGCCAAGGGATGGTGGTCATCTCCCTTGCTGCAGAGAGCTATGAGTAAATGCCCTCTGCTTGTTCTCACGGGCTGTTTCCATTTACTTCCACACTGGAAAAAGAATAGGGAGACTTGTGGGGCAGAAGCTGCTTCTTGAAGGAGGCATGCTCTGTGCTGTTACCTGGATCATTTGAGCCCATGTGTCCTTCTGAGCAGGTGGCATGGTGCCGCAGCCAGCAGTAGAAGCTCATGAAGGACCAACAACCTGCCCCCAGGCTTCCAGCAAGCTGCACAGATGATGCTGGGTCATGGTTCACACTCTCCCTGTCTCAAATTCTCAACAGTGACCCAAGGGTCTCCAGCTCTGTTGCAGGTTTACCAGTCTCGCTAGTTCTTTAAAAAAAACTTTGGTTCTGTAGCACCTGCAACCACACCTACACTGTGCACAATATTCTTGGTAAAGACATGTGAGCCCGAATCTGATCACTGTTAGTTCTCAACTTTCTGCACATTAATGGGGAAACATACAACCAAATCTGCTCCCAATCCAGAAAACTACTCACAGAGAAGAGAAAGAGAAAGAAAAAAGAAAAAAAAAATTTTGTTATTGAATTAGAACAAGAATGTGATCCTGATCCCAAGCAATAGCTACTGGGGGTGCAGAGATGGAAGGGAACCTCTTCTTTCCCTATGACTAAGTGAATACAACCTATTACTTTCACGTCTTCATGATAATGTTGCTTGCTAATTTTCTCCTGCAATTATGATAAAAAATGATTTCAAGTTAGATGACAAGGTAGGCCCATATCCTCCCAGGACTCGGGGGGGAAATGATTACATTTCAGAAACGCTCCTAGGTCTTTGAATCGTTCTTGATATATGAGATGGGCCACAGGCTTATTTAGCCAGATAAAAAAGAGTTACACACAGTTAACAAGAACAGAGAAAGAATGTTTTTAAAATCCTGTGATTCTGTTTTCTAAATTGAAAGAAACTGTCAGCCCAGACTCACCTTCCATGCAGAGCAGGCGCAGGGACTTCCGGGGGATCTAATTAGCAACCGCGAGCCTGCGGGGGCTACAGTCCCGGTGGTCGCAGAGTCCGACGAGGCTGAGCGACCAGCACACACATTGCCTCATTCGACTAGCTTTCTGGCCCCCAACCCCACTCGCTGCCCTGAGCCTTGAACCACCGGACTCTGTCCTGGAGATGTTGGCAGAAACACACACAGTTCAGCCAGCCAGGCGGGGTGCAGAGCCCCGGGAGACCTGGAGCCTCCGGTCGACCAGAGACCCCATCCATCTCCGCCAAAGGTGTGCCTGACCCCCGCCGCCCCTTCGGGCCTCACGCCCCTCCCATGGGATCCCTCCCTGCCGCCCCACACGTCTTCCCCTCCGCAGACAAGGCTCCCACCACCGTCTACGCCTCCCCCTTCCCGCCTGGCTACCTAACCCCTGCCCTGTTCCCGCCCCTTGCGCCGCCCGCTCAGCTCCGGCCAGGTCTGCGGGGGCTCCTTACCCATCGGGAGAATCCTGCCCCCATCCCTAGGCTGCTGACAACGCTCGCCAACGAAACCTCCGCGTCCCCCGCCCGATTACGGCCCCGCCCCTCGACCTCGGGCTCCTGCTGACGCCACAATGCCCTAAGCCCGGCGCCCTCCGATCCCTGCCCGGGTGGTTTCCATCGCCGCAAAGCAGGCTTTCCTGGGCCGCGTTTGGAGGCGTACGTAGTTCGGGGTGCCCGGCGAGGTGCAGCGTGCACCGCTCTACCCCGTAAGCATCACCCCCTTCAGGGAGCCGGCGGGTGGTCACCTTGTCGGTGCTGAGGCTCAGGTTGGGTCCCCGCGCACCCTCTGCCCTAGTGGAGTGGCTGTCCCCGTTTTGAAGGTGGTTATAAACTGGAAGGAAGAGCCCGCTATTTTAGCCCTGCATTTACCGAGTAACATTCCGGGGTCAAGGAAGGCCCGTCCGCCATCACTGGCCCAGAGCCCTTGGATGGCTTCCCCCAGAACCTGAGCCAGAGCCTAGCGCCCAGACTGCCCCACTCTCACCCAGCTTCTGCTGGGTGGGCAGCAGTCGGGACGAAGGGCAGCTGAGAGCAGGGGGAGAGACTCACGCCAAAGGCTCTTCCCAGAGACAAAGTGGACCAATGTCAGGGAATCTGCAGAATCCAGCCACCATAGTTTCAGACTGCATAGAAGGGAACCTGGAGAGTGCTTGCATTAATAATTCAGAAATGATGTTTATTTATTTTTGCTTAAATGTATACTGTTGTTTTTTTTTTTAATTTTTATTCTACAATATTGTAAAGAAGTGATGTTTAGATCCGCTCTAACTCAGCCCTAACCACCACCCTGTGAAGTGCATCCTGGAGGACTGGATCTCCACTGCATCAAATCATGGGTATTTCAACCCAGAGTGTGTGTGCATGTGTGTTTGTGTTCAGATGTTGGTGCACGGGTCTAGTGCCTCTGCGTGTGCCTCTCTTTGTGTGTGCCAGTGTTCAAGCATGCATGCACATGTCCATGTGTGTTCCGGTGCACGTGTGTGAGCGTGTGTGCGTGTAATGGCCCTCCTTTATCTTTCCTGCACTTCACCTTGTCAAGGAGAATCAGAGCTGGATGGCGCAGGGGTAAAAACAGGTTTTATCTGGGACTATTGAAATAGGAAGAAACATTAGCATAGAAACTGGGGTTTCATCGAAACTGGGGTTCTATATAGAACTAGACCTTCTATATAGAATTGTGAAGTTCAGTTCTGGATACAATATGGGCCAGTGGGGATTTTTAAGGAGTAGGGTAGGGTCAGTTACAAGAAGTTACTAGGAGGAAACATCTTAGTAGCAGTGAGTGGTGGGGAGGGGAGGTCTGGTTAAACCCACCTAGCAGGATTTCTGCTAAACTTGAACAGTGTAGAGACAAACATGTAAGTCTAAGGCTTGGTTGGAAAATTCTGGAGCCTGAGCAAGTGTTGGTTAAAGAGAGAAGCTCTGTCAACCCTGCTCCCTAAGGAGAGAGATGTTTCCTCTTAAACTCCCTTTTTCCTTTGTTCTGCGGAGTCCTGTTCAAGAGAAACCTATGAGCTTGTTAAAACAGTAAGCAAGACTATTCAAGATTGTTGCAGTGTCATCTCTGAATGCAGCTGATTCAGCTGCAGATCTGTAGCCAAGGAGCGGAGTGATGGTGGTCAGTGATGGAAAATCACCCAGAGGTGCCATGAGGAGGGGGCTTATTGCTAAACAGGCCTAAGAGGATTCTTGCTCAAAGAGGGTCAAGGACATCAATTCATTATAGGTGGGGGATGAGGAACTAGATCACACATCACAGCCGGAGTACTGTGAAACTGGGTGGGGCCAGCCAAAGACAAGCCTACAGCTCAGGGGAAGCTGGCTGGGGTTTGCTGAGGGAGAGGGTCTTTGTCGGCTTCCAGAGAGACATTTGTGCCCCTTATGGAAGGTGAGTCAGGGTACCCTAAAACCCCAGGTTCAGACTCCTATCTTAGGCCAAGAAAGTGCTATTGAAGAGCTCAGGGCTCCAGGCAGAGGATGTGGCAGGACACTCTATTCCTTCCCCAGGCACCATGGATGCTGTGGAACTTGCCAGAAAGCTGCAGGAGGAGGCCACGTGCTCCATCTGTCTTGACTACTTCACAGACCCCGTGATGACCACCTGCGGTCACAATTTCTGCCGAGAGTGCATCCAGCTGACCTGGGAGAAGGCCAAAGGCCAGAAAAAGAGGAGAAAGCGGAAGGGCTCCTTTCCCTGCCCTGAGTGCCGCGAGATGTCCCCTCAGAGGAACCTGCGGCCCAACCGTCTGCTGACCAAGGTGGCCGAGATGGTGCGGCAGCACCCCAGCCCGCAGAGCAGGGACCTGTGCCCGATGCACCAAGAGCTGCTCAAACTCTTCTGTGAGGATGACCAGAGGCCCATCTGCATCATCTGCAGGGAGTCCCAGGAGCACCGGCCCCACAGGGTGGTCCCTATCGAGGAGGCCGTGCAAGCGTACAAGGTGGGTCCTGGCTGGGGGCCAGGACAGGGACAAGGGTGCTCCAGGATGTGTACGTGTCAAGGAGGGTATTAGCAGAGCACGGCTGCTGCAACAAATGCTCCATAGGCAGGACCACACAGTGGAAGTGTTCCCTTGCTGCTAAGTTGCTTCAGTCGTGTCCGACTCTGTGCGACCCCGTAGATGGCAGCCCACCAGGCTCCTCCATCCCTGGGATTCTCCAGGCAAGAACACTGGAGTAGGCTGCCATTTCCTTCTCCCTTACTCCAAAACAAAGCTGTTTGGGGGCCATGCCATCTCGGGTCACCTCTATGATTATGCAGGAGTCCAGATTGACCAAGTCCCCGCCCAGCCCCAGCCGCATTCCCTGGTCCTTGTGCAGCCATCTGAGTGGGCAAACCAGGCAACCCCCTGACAGGCAGGGGGAGGGGAGCCTTTTCCTTCCATCCATCTGAGGCTCTGTGGCTGGGGGCCCATGAATTAGATTGAGCAAAGGCAAATTGAAGAGAAAGGCAAACCGTTTACTAACATATGCCTGCTATGCCAGTCACTTGCGAGAAACTGCAGCAACAGTTAAAAAAAAAAAAAGTCAGAACTTGGGCTTATATAGCATCTTAACAAAGAACAGTACATTTGGAGAAAAGCAACAGGACAGAGGTAAAAGTTGCAGGCTCCCAAGGGTGGCAGACTGCGGGAAAGTGTCTCAGTAACAGAATTCCACAGACTGGGTGGCTTATAACAGCAATTGCTCACAGTTGGAGGCTGACGCTGGAGATGAGCACAGTCAGGTGAGAGTCCCTTTCTGGTGCACACACGGCCAGCATCTCGCCGTCCTCTCTCAGGTCTCTTTTATAATGGCACTAATCCCATTCATGTGGGTCCTACTGCCACGGCCTCGTCGCCTCCCAAAGGCCCCACCTCTGCCATCACATCAGGAGTTAGGGCTTCCGTATATGAATTTGGATGTCGGAGGGACACAAACATTCAGGTGACAGCAGAAATATATATATATAATATATATACAGAGAGAGAGAGAGAAAGTAAAGGAAGATAGGGGGTTTTTGTGTAGGTTCATCTTGACACCAACTTGCCATCTTCTTCGTGGGCACAAACTATCCCCAGTGAGATGCTTCTGGTCAGATAATGGGAGCCCCTGGAAGGCATCTTTCTGCATCTGACTCTTAATTGCCTCCAGCTCAAAATAATCCTTCTGCCAAAGGGACAGATTTGGGGGTGGCATATTTCCATCCCTTGCACCCCATTAGGATGGTTCAGGGTGGATGCAGCTTCAGAGGGCACTGTCTGGATGTGTGGCATGCAGGGGGCCCACTGACCCCCACATCCCATGGTTTGGGTGCACCACAGTTGAAGCTGGAGGAGGACATGGAGCACCTTCGAGAGGAGATGATGAAGACGGAAGAGCTGCAAGCCAAGGAGGAACAGACCTTGGCCGAGTGGCAGGTAGGCGCCAGGGCCACCACACACGGCAGCCAGGCAGGGCGGGGAAGGCCCAGCCGGACCCCCACAGGCCTCCCGAACTGTGAAGCCTCTTGAGGGGGAAATCACTGTCCTGTGTGGGTGAGAACACAGGACCCCAGAAAGGCGATGATTTTCACAGAATCCCTGCCAAATCAGGACTGAGAACGGTGCCCTCAGCACAGGCTGGCCGTTTGAAAGATGCAGCGAGCAAGAGCACACAGGCACTTTGATGTTGCCATTTAGGGCTTGGAGTAAAATTACGCCCCAGTGACATTCAGGGGGGCCTCTGTGTGATCCCTGGCTCCCAGCCCCGCCTGCTTGGCTGGTTTTCTGTGGGTCACTGGGATCCAAGGGAGATGTGCCATTGTTGCCAGAGCAGCCCTTCCAAGCTGGTGTGAAAGCAGGCACTAGGGGTGGTAGGGCCGTGGGTGGGGCTCACCTCCAGGAGCCCACCCACCCCCACACAGGAGAAGGTGAAGGAGCGGAGGGAACGCATCATGGTCGAGTTTGAGAAGATGGGCCTCTTCCTGATGGAGGAGAAGCAGCGCCTGCTCCAGGCCCTGAAAAAGGAGGAGGAGGAGACAGGGGCAAAGCTGCAGAAGAGCACAGCCTCATTGAAGCAGCAGAGTCACTCCTTAGAGAGGCTGCTTCTGCAGTTGGAGGACAGAAATGAGCACACACCGCTCCAGATGCTGCAGGTGAGGCGGCATGCCGGTGTACCTGGCTGGAGGGTGGGGGGGGATGGGGACTTGAGCTCTGGCTCAGGTACAGTCAGGGTGGGCTGACCTGCGGCAACAGATTCAGGCCAATGGGGAAGGCTCTGTCTCAATCAGCCCAGGCTGCATAACAAATACCACAGGCCAGGTGGTTTAAACAACACACATTTCTTTCTCACACTCCTGAAGGCTGGAAGTCTGAGCTCAAGTTGTGGGCACAGCTGGTTTCTCCTGAGACCTTCTCCTTGGCTTATAAGCCATATTCTCCCTGTGTCCTCACGTAGTCATTCCTCTGTATATAGTCTATGCCCTGATAGCCTCCTCTTATAAAGACACTGTCAGATTGGATTACAGCCCACCCTAATGATCTGATTTTATCATAATCACATCTTTAAGGCTTTATCTCCAGATACACTTATACTGAGGCGCCACGGGGTTTGAGTTCCACAATAGATGAATGTGGGGAGGGAGCCGATTCAGCCCACAACGGGCTTCAGTCCTACTGGGCTCTGTTCATCCCCTTCGTAGTCCAGGGATGTGGCTTGAGGGCAGCTGTTGTCCACACAATGATGTAGGGCATGGGCATATTGGCCCCAGAGAGGCACTGGTGATTTCACAGGCCAGAGCAGGTCACACGATCACACCTGCCAGCTGTGGAAGTGGGGAGAGTGTGCAGCTGGCCTAGCAGGGATGGGCCTACTGCCACGGCCTCGAGGCCCTGGAAGGGGCAGTTCATATTGGCTGAAAAGTGGGTAACTGGTTCAAATGTGCAGAGCGAGGGGCTCCACAGCAAAAAGACACATTTCACATTGCGACTCATTATACACATATTCACAGGAATGTGTTTATACAACTGAAGAAAATGCCACACGCAGGGTATCTAGATCTCCCAGTATGCCTGTGGGTCAGGCAGTTTTATGCCTGTTATCCCAGCATCCTGTGGGGTTTGTTGCCAGTAAGTGTCCTGGTGTTAACAACAGATGATACACTCTCTCTGCCTTTGGAAGAATACTTTGCCTTATATCATAATGTCATCTGTTTGCAACCCACTACACTGACTCCTGACCCACTCAAGGCCCGAGGCCCACAGAGGCCTTCATGGTGTGCCGTGAGCTGGACAGCTTCCCTGGGTCCTCATTCACTGTGATGGGGAAGAGGAGGCCTGGGCAAGTCAGATAAATGATACTGTGCATAGCCAAGACAGGATTATTCTCTAGACACTGGAGAGGGGGCTATGGCAACACATAAAGCCCTTCTAGCTCTTCTGGCCAAATGTCAACATGGGGTGCTTGGGAACACCACAGACCCTGCCAGTCTCTCTGCTTTCTTCCATGTCTTTTGAAGGATATGAAAGACCTCCTCAGCAGGTACGTACCACCTGCGGTGGGGGTGGTGATGGGCGCAGGGAGGACTGTGAGTGTGGCCGGAGGAACAGTGAGACCTGTATCCACTGGAGGAAGAACAGCCTGAGTGTGCAATACCCAGAGGCTACCTCCGTCATGCTGAAGACCATCTGTAGGGTCCCAGGGCAGATAGAGGTCCTCAAGAGTTTCCAAGGTAAGTGGGGGCCCAGGGGCTCTTGGCAATGCCCCACCCTGCTCTCAGCCACTCAAAGCAAGAGCCACCAACAGGAGAGGGGTTCCCCAAATGGTACCCCAGTCCCATCTCCTTGGCACTGCCAATATCCACAGTTGGGATATAGGATCATGCAGTTAATTCCAGGTTCACAGCTGAACTCAGCCAAAGGGAGGCCTGGGTGGGGGTTAGGATGAACGGTCCCTGCTAGGGCCTTGCTCTCCCCACATTGACCCTGAAAGGTCCCCCTCTCCCCTCCACCCCGGGCCTGTCTGCAGAGGATGTGGTGCCCGACCCCTCCACGGCATACCCCTACCTCCTCTTGTATGAGAGCCGCCAGAGGCGCTACCTGAGCACCCCGATGGATGGCACACCCGGTGGCAAGGACAGGTTCCTCGCCTATCCCTGTGCGGTTGGCCAAGAGACCTTCTCCTCAGGGAGGCACTACTGGGAGGTGGGCATGAACCTCACCGGTGATGCACTGTGGGCCCTGGGCGTGTGCAGGGACAACGTGAGCCGGAGGAACAGGGTCCCCAAGTCCCCAGAAAATGGGTTCTGGGTGGTGCAGCTATGCAAGGGAAAGAGGTACACACCTGCCGCGTCTCCCCCAACTCCTGCCACACTGGTCGAGCCTCCAAGCCACGTGGGCATCTTCCTGGATTTTGAAGCTGGAGAGCTGTCCTTCTACAACGTGAATGATGGGTCCCACCTGCATACCTACTCTCAGCCTTCCTTCCCTGGCCCCCTGCAGCCCTTCTTCTGCCTTGGGGCCCCCAAATCAGGCCAGATGGTCATCTCTACAGTGACTCTGTGGGTGAAGGGATAGGGGCATAGGCTGGTGGAGCATGGGCAACCCTCCTTTCTCCAGAAGGTGAGGTGGTCCCGCTCAGCAAGGCCCACCTGCCCAGCTTATTGCGAATGAGGCATTTGCAAGCCATCGGCTGTGCAGGCTGGTTTTACAAAGTGGAAATATAATCATGATTAAAGCAGTTAAACATTAAGAGTCAATGTTTACAGACACTTCATACAGAAAACTTTCATAGTGGGTCAGTTTCTAAATACATACACGTATATGTACAAGGCACAGTGTGTTGTTTTCTTTAGCCCCTGCTCTCCACTTAGAGATATTGCCATTCACTGGCGGCTCAGTGGCTCAGGTTTTCTATATGTAGAGCCAAGGCCTCAAGTGTCTACCTTCTTTGTCCTCAGCAAATTCCATATCTGGGTCCTTCACAGGGGGAAAACGAAAAAGTGGAGGGACTTTTCAAGCTGAATTCCTACAAGCCTCAGAGCCGCCCACCTTTGCTGTAGGGGCAAAATTCAGGGTAGGATCAGACGGTCCCTTCCTTTAACTCACTCGCCACTGCCCATCCGACCTCCGTGATTGCAGACGCATTAACAACTGGGGAACAGTGGCCAGAACCCCAGAATTCTGGCCAGTGTACCCTGACCCCCAACAAGGCCAGTAGTCCCAGTGGGCCGAGCTCCCGACACCATAAGTTCTGATCGGTCCCAGCAGGGGACTTGCGAGGACCCAGGAGCGCACGGGGAACGACTTGGGGCTCCCCGGCACAACCTCGGCTTCCCCTTGTACTCGCCGCCTCTGCGCATTGCGGAGAGCCCAGCGCCCGTGCGCAGCGGCCCCGGCCCCTAAACCTCACGTTCCCCGAGGTCCGAAGGAGACAGCAGGCGCAGCAAAGCCGCAGCATCCTAGAGACAGCCACGAACTGGCGCGCAGGTGGCGGCGGCGACGCAAGGTCAGTGGGTGAGCAGCCTCCAATTGGGTGCCGCTGGAGGCCGCGTGACAGACCACGGCCAATCCGGAGCTACAGTGGGTGGTTCCAGAAGGGGAAAAAGCTGCTTCCTGCTTCCGCTGCTGCTGAGAGTCCCTTCCTGCCTGCAAACGGCATCCCTAGGCCCTACCTTCCTGGAGTCGCCGCAGTCCCGGAGCCGTACACTCCGCATCCTCGGAATCGAGAGGCCTCGGACCCCGGAGACCCTGCGCCCCGAAGCTCCCCGAATCCCCTGGTGCCCTGCACCGCGCGTCCCCAACCCCTCCCCAGAGTCCCGGCAGCGGCCGCCCGACCCGGCGGAGAGCGCGGCCCTCGTCCGTTCCATCGGGGCCATGGCCGCACCCGACCTGTCGACCAACCTCCAAGAGGAGGCCACCTGCGCCATCTGCCTCGACTACTTCACGGATCCAGTGATGACCGAATGCGGCCACAACTTCTGCCGCGAGTGCATCCGGCGCTGCTGGGGCCAGCCCGAGGGCCCGTACGCCTGCCCCGAGTGCCGCGAGCTGTTCCCGCAGAGGAACCTGCGACCCAACCGCCCGCTCGCCAAGATGGCCGAGATGGCGCGGCGCCTGCACCCACCGTCTCCTGTTCCGCAGGGAGTGTGCGCAGCGCACCGCGAGCCGCTGGCCGCCTTCTGCGGCGACGAGCTGCGCCTTCTGTGCGCGGCCTGCGAGCGTTCGGGGGAGCACTGGGCGCACCGTGTGCGCCCGCTGCAGGACGCGGCCGAAGACCTTAAGGTGTGGGCAGGTCCCGGGCAGAGCACGGCTTGGCAAGGGGTAGCCGCGGCGCGGGTCGGGGGCCCGGGCCTGGATGGGGCGCATCCTGTCCGATGTCGCGGGCTCAGGTTCCAGCCTGCCCCGGGTCTCGGGGGTGTGCAAGGGGCCTGCAGCCTGTACCAAACCAGCATCCTAGGGGGTTGGGGGCACCGCCCACCAGTGAGGCGTTGGCCTAGGAACCCGGGCGTGGGGGGAGAGGGCGGGGAGGGGACGAGCTTTCTGAAGTCTAGGTCCCAAAGAGGCGGTGGGAGGGCTGTCCGGGTAGGGGACTGGGCAGTTTTGACTGACCATTGGCAGAGACGGAGCCGAGAGTAGGAGAAAAGTGGGAAGGGAACCTGAGAGGTGGCTGGTCCCAGATGGACGTGCATGGATGTGGACTCCTGAGTTCTCAGGTTGGTGAGCAGAGTAGGGTTGTGGGGCCCAAGCCAGTGCTGAGGTTCTGATTAGGCCAGATGGGAAGGCAGCCAGGAAGCTGCTGGAGAGCCCCAGGCAGGGATCAACTTAGGATGGAGCCCTTGCTCTGGGAGCCAGAGCCCACCAGTGTTTGCTGTTTGGATACTCTGGCAGCAGACAAGGCAGGGCTCAGCCCTGCTGTGAGCCCAGGCGGAGAAGCCTTATTTCTCTGTTTTGGAAATGTATTTCTTAAAATCCAAACTTAACACCAGCACTCTCCTCTGTTAAGAGCCTCAGGACAGACACTTACCTGGCCAGCTGCCTGCTACCTCCCTGGTCTGTGGGCGGGTTTGCTTTTGAAACCCAAAGTATAAAGTCTGTGAGTGATATCTTTCAAACTTTTTGACTGTGATTTTCTTTTCTCTTTGTGGCCAGTACTGTGGGCTGCTGAGGTGCCTCAAGCACACAGTTTAGTCAGTGTTAGGATTGCTATTCTGTCACTATCATAGAATAAGCCTCTGGGACAACAGAATAAACCTATGCTGAACCCACATCACTGGACTTGTCCTAACACCTTCTTGTGGTTTTTTCCCTCACTTTGAGGCATAATCTGCACACTTGAATACCCACTCCTTATATCAGTCTGGCAGATTTGCAGTCCTGTCGCTGTGGATCCTGGTCAGGGTGTGGACAGTGACTGGAAGAGCAGCAGATGACCAGCAGTTCTCTCGAGGCCTCTTCCAGCTGACCCATGGTAGCACGTAACCCTCCCTGTCCCAGGGAAGGAAAAGCCGTTTCCTCTAGCATATCAGGTTCTGTAACTCAGGCCTGCAAATTAGAGTGACAGAAGAGATGAACAGGTGAAATGATAGACTCATCTCGGTGTCAGCAGCTTGCCTCTGGGTGATGAGTGCTCTCCCCTTCCTGGTAAAGGGTACGCACCTTTCTCTTAGAAAATGCCGAAAGGAGGAGAGCAGAGAGCTCTGCTGTTTCTCCGTCATCTCAGCTGCAAGTACTGTAGGTGCCGTAGTGTCGTGTTCTGGGATGTCATGACCCAATCCCCTTCCCTGTTCCAGTGCTTGCTTTTAGTGTTGGGGAGGGTGCCCAGCAGAGGGCTCTGGCCAGTATCGCACAGCCCGGAAGCGCTGCCTCTACGAAGCGCAGCCTCTCAGGTGTGTCTAGAACATGGATAGAAGAGTAGAAACCCCAGGAGCGCCGCCGTGGTCACTCTTGTGATAGGCCTTTCGGCCTTCTGGTGTTACAGGGTGCTGGATGTGTCATAAACGGGGTTGAAGGCAGTGTCGGGCATAGGCCTGAAATCAGGACCAAGGAACTGGATACGAATGTAACCCGTCCCGCCATGTGTTCTAGTCAGCTGAAGTCCAGCAAGCCCAGTCCAGGCAGAGAGAAGGGACGGGTTTGGAAGAAAGAAGGTGGTGACGCAGTGAGAACGGTTGTGGGGAGGTTGCCCTGAGCTGAGGGAGGCGTGGGAACCATAGAAAGGAGATTCAGCCAAAGGGCGGTAGCAGGAGAGCCACGCTTGTGAGGACAGTGCTGGAAGGGCCACACCAGTTAAGAGGGCATCTCCTGGCAAATTCGGGACTCACCGTGTCCCAGACCCACATTTCCACTCCTGGTCCCTGCCAGCTGAGTTCAGGCTTTGCGGGAGTTGAGCAGGTGGGAGCATGTATGAGAGCCAGCCTGGGGGCCTGGCCTGGCCTGGCCTGGCTGGAGTCACTCTGGCCTCACCTCCCTGCAGAGCAAGCTGGAGAAATCCCTGGAGCATCTGCGGAAGCAAATGGAGGACGCGCTGCTGTTCCAGGCCCAAGCGGAGGAGACCTGCTCCCTGTGGCAGGCAGGTGGCCAGGCGCCCAGTGTGGGCAGGGGTGGGGGGCATGAGGGCCCCACCACAGGACTCTGCTGTCCACAGTCAGCCTCATGCTGCTCAGGCAGCACTCTTGCTCCAGACCCCGTGTATAACCCAACTCAGCATGGGTTTGCCACTTGGGAAGGGGTGTCAGGGAGGGCCAGGCAGGGGAGGGGGTCCCTGGTGGGGAGGCATGAGGAGGAATGGCTGTGGGGGCCATCCCAGATCGTGGCTTTGAGGGTTGGGGAAATGGAAATTGGGGATGTATTGGGTGGTAAGGTTGGGATTTGGGGGGATACTAAGTTCCCCCGGATTTTTTGGGTGCCCCTGGTAGTGCAGTGCTTTGGGGTCAGGAAGGAGTGGTTGTGGGGGACCGCAGATGGATTAGTGAGGCTCCAGGCCCTCAGCCATCCTCCCCGGCCCCCACAGAAGATGGTAGAGACCCAGCGGCAGAATGTACTGACTGAGTTTGAGAGGCTGCGCCGTCTGCTCGTGGAGGAGGAGCAGCTGCTGCTGCAGAGGCTGGAAGAGGAGGAGCTGGAGGTGCTGCCCCCCTTGAGGGAGAGCGCGGCCCGCCTTGGACAGCAGAGCGCCCGGCTGGCCGAGCTGATTGCTGAGCTGGAGGGCCGCTGCCAGCTGCCTGCACTAGGGCTGCTGCAGGTGAGTCGGCACCCCTTCTGAGGGTGGGCGTGGGGCCTCGCAAGGCCAGGCATGGGAAGGGAGAGCAGCGGAGTGGGGGGAGCATTGTGCAGAGGAAACCGACTACTCGGATGCTTGCCTGGACCTTCCAGGTCAATAACTAGTCCCCTTCCTGTGAGACGCGCAGAGTAGACCACAGTGCTGAGCTGCATGAACTGCGGTCTGTGCCTGTCCTGGGAGCCCTCCTGGAGACTGGCCAGGCGACAGGGTGGGCGGCATTCCAGGATCCAGAGCCACTGGGCCACCACCACCCAGCTCTCTGAAGGTTGCGGCCCACTGAGCTGAGAGGAAAAGCCAGCAGGTCTCCCATAATGATTCCTGCATGGGCCCAGTGCTGCCCCTGAGACTCTGCTGGACTCCTGGCGCCAGCAGTTTGTGCCCTCGGGTGGGAGTGAGGACACTGCATGTGCAGTCCAGGGGCCTTCCTGCAGGAGGTGACCCTCCTTGGAGCTTCAGAGCTGAGTGAACCTTTAAGGACCAGCGTCAGGCTGCCCTCCTGGGGCTAAAACATTCCTTTGGCCTGTGCTGAGCCAACAAGTGATTTTTCAGCCTGGGAAGCAGGAAGAATCCTGGGCAAGTGTGTGGCAGGGGTTGAGGGAAGTCAGCAGAGGCCAGTGAAGTGGGGCGGGGCAGGCAGCTGGGGATGATAGGGAGCAGCCCTCAAAGGTGAGTGAGTGGTGCTGGGAAAGCTGCAGGAAGCAGAGGTTCTAGAGGGAGCACAGATTGGTCCAGGAAGTAAGATGAGAACCGCAGATTTATATGAAATGCATTGTGGGGTTTCAGTTGAGATCTCTCAGTGAGGGATTGACCTCAGCTGGCCTGGCTGCATTTCCTGCTCTTCGCCCCCTGCTGCTTGTTCCTTCCTACCCCATCTGCCCCACCTCTGCTCACCACTGCTCCCCTACCTTCCCAAGTGCTTATATCTCCTGGTCTTTGTCGTCCTCTCGGTTCCCTGTTCACCTGGCTGGCTGGCTGCAGAAAAGATGTCCCCCACTCTCCCCCCAACCCCAGAGCTTCCCTTTGCCTGTGCTGGGGGAAGAGCAGCCCTGGGTAGCACCGTGTTTCCTGAAGCATGTGGAGGGGGTCAGGTGGGCTGACCCTTGGCCCACAGTGTTGGTCAGGCCTGCTGCAGGGAGTGCCTTGGACTTGGGGGGACACAATCGTCTTATGACACTTGAGTAAACTGTTCTCACATATCATCACAAGAGAGAGGAGCATCCAGGCAGAGAGGCCTTTGCAGGAAGGTCAGCTGTGAGTGGGGACTGAGGGGTGGCACCCGGTGCAGGCCAGGCCCCAGACACAAGACCCCCAGCTGCCTAGCTCCTGGGGGACAGGAAGCACTCGGCTGATAGAGGCATGGCTCCAGGCTAAGGTGGAGACAGCCTTCAACCCCTGGAGGGTGGGACCCCACCCTACCTCTCCTGGCACCCAGGGGTGCCTAGGGCTCTGTGGGTAAGGGGGCTGGCAGCCAGACTCCCTGTGCCCTCCAGGCATGTGAAGGGAATGCAGCCGGGTCTGCAGGGCTGGACGCGCCCAGAGCTGCTCTGCAGTGACCTCATGCCTGAGTCAGGACAGCTCCAGGGTGGTTTCCCACCACATAAGTGTGTGCCCAGGCAGGAGGTTTGGGAGCACTCTGGTGCAGGGCCAGGCCAGGGTGAGGGCAGGCCCGAGACCAGGAGACGGGTGCTGATGCCGTATGTCTCTCCCACAGGACATCAGGGACACCCTGCGCAGGTAGGCGCTTCGGCCTTTCCCCAGGGAGGGGGGAGCAGGGTTCAGGTGGGCCCCCTGCAGGGGTGACATCTGCACTGCCCCTCCAGAGTCCAGGACGTGAAGCTGCAGCCTCCTGAGGTGGTACCTATGGAGATGAGAACCGTGTGCAGGGTCCCTGGGCTGGTGGAGGCCTTGCGGAGGTTCCGAGGTGAGTGCTGTGCACAGGCCGGGGGGGTCCCACCTGCTGTCTCCAGACCAGAGACAGTGCCAGTCCTGAGCTTCTGCTGGTGGTCTGGGGTAGAACAGCACGCAAGTTCCCAGTTCATGGATGAGAAACTAGGAGGGATCAAGGCCCTTGGGCAGATGAGATAGCAGGTCAGGTCCAGACTTTTCACTGATGTATATAGGAAGAGCAGAAATACCAGAGCACCTGTGTGGACCCCAGGCTTGGGGAGCCTACTGCCCTGGAACACACAGACAGAAAGCACTCAGGATTTCCTTCTGTCCTCTATAAAGGAGGGTGAATCACAAGGAAGCATGAACTACTTTCTAGAATGTTCCAAGATACAACTCAAAGTGGTTGCATAATCTTTTTGAGTGGGAGAAGGGGTGTGGTCGGTTTGTGGTCAGTCACAAGCTGTGACTGCAAGGGTGTAGGGATCTGAAGCAGATAGCTGGGAGGGTTGACCCCTGCTCTGTCCGCAGGGGACATGACCCTGGATCCTGACACAGCCAACCCTGAGCTGGTGCTGTCCGAGGACCGGAGGAGCGTGCGGCGCGGGGACCTGCGGCAGGCCCTGCCTGACAGCCCTGAGCGGTTCGACCCTGGGCCTTGTGTGCTGGGCCGGGAGCCCCTGACCTCGGGCCGCCACTACTGGGAGGTGGAGGTTGGGGAGCGGGCCAGCTGGGCCCTGGGTGTCTGCAGAGAGAACGCCAACCGCAAGGAGAAGGGCGAGCTGTTTGCTGGCAACGGCTTCTGGATCCTGGTGTTCCTGGGAAGCTACTACAACTCCTCCGAGCGAGCTTTTGCCCCTCTCCGAGACCCACCCCGGCGTGTGGGCATCTTTCTGGACTACGAGGCTGGACACCTGTCCTTCTACAGTGCCAATGATGGGTCACTCTTGTATACCTTTCCTGAGACGCCCTTCTCGGGGACCCTGCGGGCCCTCTTCTCTCCTCTGTCCAGCAGCCCGACCCCTATGACCATCTGCAGGCTGAAAGGCGGGCCCGGGGACGGGCTGGCTCCTCAGTGAGCAGGCCTCTGCAGCCCCTTGTCCTGCCTTTTGAGTCTGTGAGATGCTTGGAGAACCCGAGGGGAGGGTGCTTGTCCTCTGAGCTATGGAAAGCACCCATGGTACCACTCAGATCGAGGAGTAAACTGAACTCTGTCACTGCTACTCCCAGGAAGCCATGGGTGAGTGTGTGCAGGCTGGGCTGTCCTCTCCCCGGGACCCTGCAAGGCCGTCAGGTGCTGAGACCCCATTCACCAGTGCGTCACACCCACAGTCCTTTGCGGAACCCTGAGCCTAGGCCCCTGGTAGCTCTGGTTCCAGGAGCCTCGGCAGCCTGCCCTGCCCAGCCTCAGTCTGGGGTAAGAGACGAGAGCCTGTAGAATTTACTCAGCCTCCAGTGTGAGCTCCCCAGACCCTGGGCCACCCCTTAAGAAAGCTACTATCTTGTGAGACTGCTTGGCCAAGAGGTGGTTCAAAGCCCACCAACCTGACTTGAGGTCTGGTCCAAACTGCTGGGGAAGTCTGTGGTTGTCTCCGATTAGTTGGGGGGTGCAGCAGAGTCTTCAGGTGACAGGTGATGTGGAAAGAGAGTCACTGAGTAAAGGCGTTGATTAACTAGGACACAGAGACGTCCTCAAATCCCCCTGAGCATGGCCCACCCAGGGCTTCTGGAAAAGGTCCTTCCTGGTCCCCAGCGCAGAGGTTCGGTTCTGGGAGTTGTGAGTGCATGGAAGTGAGTGTGCAGCTCCACAGTTTCCAGCTGAGTGCCACTGAGAAGAGCAGGCTGGCCTTGCCCTTTCAAGTGTGTCTCTTCAGTGACCCGTGGGGCTATCCCTGAACTCAGAACCCAGAGTGTCACTCCTGCCTGGGGCCAGGGGTGAGGCCATGGAGAACCCTGGCTTACAGAATCCAGGATTTGTTTTTGCTTTAAGTTCTGACACTTCTTCACCCTTCTCGAGAAGGTGTAATGCAGTGTCTCTGCACCCCTCGATTTTGATTAATTGCAAGGGCCATTCTCATAGTAAATGAACTCACAGATGTCCTTAAGGTTGGAGAGTGGGGAAATCCTCCAGAGGGCCCACCCTCGGGGAGGGATGCAGAAGCAGGACGCTCTGCTGCCCACACAGCACAGCAACACCCAGTACCCTCTCCATGTTCTTTGACTCAGCACGTGTGTTTCTTTCCTGCGGCTACTGTTGGGATTTTTTCCTTTTTAGAGATAACCTGATAAACATTTCCTATGTTCCACTGTGTTCAATAGCCAGTACTTTTTCATTTACTTACTTACTCATTCTCCCATTCTTGGTCTTTTTTGTTATTGTGACTGTTACGCACCACTTTTGAATATCTTTAACTGCAGTTCCTTCAAATTACATACAACAGGGGGAAGTATTTTCCCAGTTGAGTCAGGGGTCTGGCCATTTTTTTGTTTTTGGCTAAAAATTATTCCCATATGATTTCCCAAGTAACTGGGCCCACTGCTTCATTTCCTCCTGGAAATCTGAGCATACTATTTGGTTCCTGCCTGGAGAAAGATTCGGATTTCAAGGTTTGGGACTTCAGCAGTGGCTTTTGGAAACCTGGTCTGTGGAACAGCCTCGTGGGTTTAACGAATGAGCATAGAACTGCTGCCAGGACACCAAGATACTTCTGGCTTCGGCTTTCGAACAAAGCTGAACACAAGTGTGGGGGAGGAAAAATCATTTTCCCCCAACCCTTTTGAGTTCTTGGCTGAGACCATTAAATACAAAATAACAGAAAGACAAAAGTTTATTGACATGTATGCCTCAGGTATGCATTGAAGAAACCCCAGGAAAATGAGCGCCTTGGAACAGCAGCTTAGATCTCTGGCTTAGATACGACTTCCACAAAGAACAGTGTTTATGGAGAAGTGACAAGACAGAGAGAGCAGCCTTAGGCTTCCAAGGGTGGCAAAGCATGCAGGTAAACTGATGGCAGCTAAGGCTAGTTAGTATGGCTTGTTATATGCAGACCCGCATCCCCTCAATCTCTAAACTGATAGGATCTAGAGTCTCCAAATCTTTCCTGTGGAGGGGGGACAGCGATACCTCTGAAAATGTATGTTCTGCTTTTAGACAGAAGGGGAAAGGCAGGGACCTTATATTTGCTTCTTAAACACCTCCAGGTCAAAATAATTGTTACTAAACCAAACAATTGGGTTGGCTTGCCAACGAGCAGTAAAGCCAGTCCACTAACCCTGGGTATGCAGTATTTATTGTAAAGGCACCAATACAAGGAGGGCAGGGGTCTCTAAAACCCCAAGCTCCCCCTGAAGGGTTTCAGCAAGGCATTTTTAAAGGCCAGGTCGGGGAGAGGGGAATCTCGGTGTGAGATCAGCTCGTGCACACAGTTCTCTGGTTGATGGTGAGATAGCAGAGTGGCTAATATTAACCAGGCTTAGGCTCCAGTAGGTCTAGGGGTCCAGATCATCAAGTAGTTCCTTCCATCTGTAAAAACAATTCAGGGATTATGCATCAGATACTGTTATTTGTCTACTTCAGAGAGGAGCCACAGCAGAGGGGGAAGGGTCTGTCCGGAGAAAGCCCCATAGGATCTGCTTGGTTACATAATCTATGGCAAATGAGATGTTTTGGGGTGACATTCTGCTACCCTCCACCAGTTGAGAGGGGAAAAAAAATGAGCTTCACTGACACCTGTTGGCAAACAGACTGATTTTCAGCTTTTCAAATATGCCTGCATCCCAGCGGTGCCACCCAGTGTTCAAGGCTCAGGGAGACCATAAAGAATGTGCAGGCTTGTGGACACGACCTGAAATCTAGTGAGTGAGGGCTAACAGCCCCTACACTAGCAGTAGATGCCTACCTTGGCACTAGCAGGGAGCTCTTACGTTGGCAGTCGGTGGCAGCAGTTGGTGATGCCCACGTTAGCAATGAATGATGTACACCAGCAGTTACCTCCTACACTAGGAGAAGCTGAGGCAAGACTCAGTTGGGCAGCCAGTGAGCATTCTGGAGGAAAACAAAGCTGGATGAATGCAGAGTAAGTCAGGGCAGTGTAGCCTGTGTCAGCCATTCCTGGGGCTTCAAAACAACCGTAAGGATTGCCTTGTTAGCTGCTAAGTCATGTCTAGCTCTTGTGATCCAATGAACTAGCCTGCCAGGCTCCTCTGTCCATGACATTTCCCAGGCAACAATACTGGAGAGGGTTGCCACTTCCTTCTCCAGGGGATCTTCCTGACCCAGGGATCAAACCTGTGTCTCCTGTATTGGCAGGTAAATTCTTTACCAGTGAGCCACCAGGGAATCCCAAGTATTGCCTACCAAGTTTTAAAATGCCCAGCACCCCTCCTCCGACATGACTCAGCAGAACAATGGGAAAACAGGAAAAAAGTGAAGATAAGCATTTTGGGTTGAAAGTGAAAGTGTTATTTGCTCAGTCGCGTCTGACTCTTTACGGCCCCATAAACTAGCTCACCAGGCTCCTCTGTCCATGGAGTTCTCCAGACAAGAATACTGGAGTGGATTGCCATTTCATTCTCCAGGGTGTCTTCCCCACCCAGGGATCGAACCCAGGTCAGGTCAGTGTTGAAAAGCAAATATTCAGGATGGCATGGTGGAGACCTCAGAAGTTGGAGGGAGTAGCTACTACAATACTAAAGGCATTAGTAAGTAGTCATGTATGGATGTGAGAGTTGGACCATAAAGAAAGCTGAGTGCCCAAGAATTGATGCTTTTGAACTGTGGTGTTGCAGAAGACTTGAGAGTCCCTTGGACAGCAAGAGATCAAACCAGTCAATCCTAAAGGATCAGTCCTGAATATTCATTGGAAGGACTGATGCTGAAGCTGAAGCTCTGATACTTTGTCCACCTGATGCGAAGAACTGACTTATTGGAAAAGACCCTGATACTGGGAAAGATTGAGGGCAGGAGGAGAAGGGGACGACAGAGGATGAGATGGTTGGATGGCATTACTGACTTGATGGACTTGAGTTTGAGCAAGCTCCAGGAGTTGGTAGTGAACAGGGAAGCCTGGGGTGCTGCAGTCCATGGGGTCTCAGAGTTGGACACGACTGAGCAACTTCACTTTTACTTTATTGCAGTATAATTTTCACACTATAAAGTTCAGCTGCTTCAAATGTGCAATTCAATGATTTCTAATCCATCACCAAAATCCACTATTAGAGCATTTTTATCACTTCAAAGAGACTTCTCCTACCTATTTCTAGTCTGTGTATTACATAACTGACTTTCAAATGTCAAACCAACCTTACATTCCTGGGATAAATCCCATCTGATTCTTTTCAATATGTTACTGAATTCCATTTGCTAATGTTTTATTCAGGATTTTTATATTCATACTTAAGACAAATAGTGGCCTGTAGTTTTCTTGTGGTGTCTTTGTTCCCTACATTGTTTTCTGAAAGAGTTTGTGAATGATTGCTGTTGTTTCTTTGTTCAATGTTTTGTGGATTCTTCAATGAAGCCATCCGAAGAAGGCAATGGCACCCCACTCCGGTACTCTTCCCTGGAAAATCCCATGGACAGAGGAGCCTGGTGGGCTGCAGTCCATGGGGTCACTAAGAGTCGGACACGACTGAGCGACTTCATTTTCTCTTTTCACTTTCCACTTTCATGCATTGGAGAAGGAAATGGCAACCCACTCCAGTGTTCTTGCCTGGAGAATCCCAGGGACAGCGGAGCCTGGTAGGCTGCTGTCTATGGGGTCGCACAGAGTCGGACACGACTGAAGCGACTTAGCAGCAGTAGCAATGAAGCCATCAGATTCTAAGCTTCTCTTTTTGGGAAAATTTTAAACTACTATTTTATTTGTTAGGGCCTGCTCAGAGTTTTCATACCTTAAGTGATTTTTGTCTTTCTAGGAATTTGCCTGTTTCATCTAAGTTGTCTAATTTCTTGACATAAAGTTGTTTAGAGAATTCCCATATTATCACTTTAATTATTTTTAAAAGTTGGTAATAATGTTTCCCCTTTCATTTTGGCAATTTGTGCCTTTTTTCCTCAGTAAAACTAACATTTTGTTTAAAATCTTTTTTTATTTTTTCAAAGAACAACTTTTGATTTTATTTGATATTCTCTATTTTTTCTTTCTTTTTATTTCAATGATTTCCATCATCATCTTTGTTATTTCCTTCTTTTTGCTTGCTTTGGGTTCATGTTATTCTTCTTTTTCTATTTTTCTTGAAGGTTCAGTTCAGTTCAGTTCAATCACTCAGTCATGTCCTACTCATTGCAACCCAGTGGACTGCAGCAGGCCAGGCTTCTCTTTCCATCACCAACTCCCAGAGCTTGCTCAAACTCATGTCCATTGAGTTGGTGATGCCATCCAACCATCTCATTCTCTGTCGTCCCCTTCTCCTCCTGTCCTCAGTCTTTCCCAGCATCAGGGTCTTTTCCAATGAGTCAGCTCTTCGCATCAGGTGGCCAAAGTATCAGAGTTTCAGCTTCAGCATCAGTCCTTCCAATGAATATTCAGGACTGATTTCCTTTAGGATTGACTGGTTTGGTCTCCTTACACTCCAAGGGACTCTCAAGAGTCTTCTCCAACATCACAGTTCAAAAGCATCAATTCTTCGGCGCTCAGCTTTCTTCACAGTCCAACTCTCACATCCATACATGACCACTGGAAAAACCATAGTTTTGTCGGCAAAGTGATGTCTTGCTTTTTAATATGCTATCTGTGTTGGTCATAACTTTTCTTCCAAGGAGCTAATATCTTTTAATTTCATGGCTGCAGTCACCACCTGCAGTGATTTTGGAGCCCCGCAAAATAAAGTCTCTCACTGTTTCCATTGTTTCCCCATCTATTTGCCATGAAGTGATGGGACCAGATGCCATGATCTTAGTTTTCTGAATGTTGAGCTTTAAGCCAACTTTTTCACTCTCCTCTTTCACTTTCATCAAGAGGCTCTTTAGTTCTTCACTTTCTGCCATAAGGGTGGTGTCATCTGCGTATCTGAGGTTATTGATATTTCTCCTGGCAATCTTGTTTCCAGCTTGTGTTTCATCCAGCCTGGCACTTCACCTGATTTTCTCTGCATTTAAGTTAAATAAGCAGGGTGACAATATACAGCCTTGATGTACTCCTTTTCCTTTTTGGCATCAGTCTGTTGTTCCATGTCCAGTTCTAACTGTTGCTTCCTGCATTCTCAAGAGGCAGGTCAGGTGGTCTGGTATTCCCATCTCTAAGAATTTTCCAGTTTGTTGTGATCCACACAGTCAAAGGCTTTAGTGTAGTCAATAAAGCAGAAGTAGATGTTTTTTTCTGAAGGAAAGACAGACAGAAATAGATACAGAGATAGAGATACAGAAAGAGAGGGAGAGAGAAACAGAAACAGAGACAGAGACACAGGAAGACAGTGGCAGTCCTGGGAGACCACAGGGGTGCCTGGGAGGTCATGGAATGACTTGGGTCAGACAGAGGATGATATGGAAGGACACCAGATGGTACCCCATGTGCATTGATGGGGATGCTGTTGGACAGTTGTGACATCAATCCATTAAAAAATCCCATTGGGGAAACCCAGAGAGAGATCTTAACAGCCCCCAATGCTGAAACAAACTTCCCCAAACAGACCATTTCTCTCCGACCCGGAGCTCTGCCCCATTGTCCCTCTTGATGTTCTTCTTATGAAATTCAGTTTTGGTTGCTCATTGTTCAAGAATCCAGTACTGAGAAACAAGTGTTGGGTAAAAAGACATGTAGCTTTATTGAGGAACCTGGCAATCTTGGGGTGAAGGTGCACTTATGTCTCAAAAAGTCAACTCTCCATTGTCAATCAGGGAGCAAGAGCTTTCACGGGGAAATTTCAGGAATTTACATGCAAAGGGGGTAGAGATCAGCACACTCAGTTGAAGCCATTATCCTGAAGTTGGTCATGCCGTGGTCTGGTCAGTATCACCTCGATTATTTTAAGTATAGTAAATCTTCAGCTCCAAAGTTGGTTTGTTCCCATTTCCTTGAGGCCAGTTCTTGGAATTGCAAGAGGAGAGAGGCTTATGTCTTGGCTATAATCTGGTCATCATGTAATTAACTTCTTTGCCTGGTGAAGGTTATGTTATTGGCAAAACAGTTCAAAGAATATGACTCAGAATATTATCTATAGCCCTTGAGGAGGAGCTGAGGGCCCTCGACTTTATTTTATGGCCAAACCATTATTGTTTTGTCTTGCTTGACTATTTTTCTTTGTTTCTGCATTTTTTCACTTCTCTGATTAAATTTATTCTTTGGAACTCAGGAAGGCTAAGGAAGCTAAAGGTTTTCTACAAACAGGAGACAGGCAGGGGACATGAGTGGGGGTGGGGGCCTATCCTGGAAAGGCCCCATAGGGTCCTGCTCAGTTACACTCAGGCCCCGAGCATGTGACCTGGGTGGAGTGTCTGTCTACATCTGGGCACCCTAAGAGAAGCAGTGAGGGCCTCTGGGGACCAGCTGAGTGTCCACCTGTTGTGGAATCCTCATTTCATCCTGGCCCAGCACTAGGGCCAGAGCCCACGCTCATCCACTCTAAAGCCCCATATGCTTTCATTTGCCTGGGTCTCCACTGGGATTTCCCGGTAATTCAGGTTTCCTGAGTGCCAATCCCCATCAACCTGATAAGATCCATGTTCCACTATCTAGACCTCAGATTTCTCCCCAGAAGTCTCCTTTCCTCCTTCTGGAGTGGAACTGTACTCCTGTTAGCTTTCTAGCAATGGCCATTTGTCTGTTTTCCCTTAACATTCTCAGTGCTGCTTCCCACATTCTCCCCTGCCTCCTCCACCCAAAATCCTTCTCCCTAGGGTTCAGGCTGTGGGAATGGAGCTCACCCATGTTGCATCTCTATTATGACCAAACAACAACTCCCTGGCTGGCCAATTAGCCTATTCCAACACTCATCATTAAAACAATTCACATGGAAAAAAAAAAACAACACATATTTCTAGACTTACAAAGAAGTTGCAAAATAGCACCAAGAATACACATAGGGCAACACGTGGCATAAACACAGTAAAAGGCTCAAACCAGAAAATTAACATTCATACAAAACTATTCAATAACCATATCACAACCCCTAGATGCTACTCAAACTTTACCAACTGTTCCACGTTTGGCCTTTTCTGATTATTTTGCTAATTTTTAAATTATAGAAAGCATTCTGTTGTTCATCTCCTGGACAACATTGGATAGAAAATGGACTGTGCTCAATTTTAGCAATTATGAACAGTGCTGTTAAGAATATACTTGTCCTGAACTTTCTGTGGGCATATATTCTCTAGAGTATGCCTAGAAATAAAATTCATAGGTCATGGGGGTAGCTGAACATTTAACTTTACAATGAACTGCCATGCAGTCCTCAAAGTGATTTGCCATTTTGTATACTCATTGGAATCTTTGACAATGTCAATATCCCTGAGGAACAACCCCTGGAATCATGTCACCAGTTCCTGACATCCTCATCACCAGCTCTAATGCAGTTTACATCCATCCATTCATCCCTCCACCATCTTCATTTTTCTTTTCTTGGCCAGGGCAAGTCCTTCACTTGAGGATCATTGTAACCCTTCTCTAGCAACCATCCTCAGTGATGGCCCTTAGGAGCAAATCAAAAGCTGAAAAGCCTCAGGGAATCTAAGAGGAGCCTGTGCAGTCCTGCTGGGCTTTTATCCCAGTTCAATTCAGTCACTCGGTCATGTCCAACTCTTTGTGACCCCATGGACTGCAGTACGCCAGGGTTCCCTGTCCATCACCAACTGACGGAGCTTACTCAAATTCATCTCCATCGAGTCAGTGGACAACCATCTCATCCTCTGTCGTCCCCTTCTCCTCCCGCCTTCAACCTTTCGCAGCATCAGGGTCTTTTCTAGTGAATTAATTCTTTGCATCAGGTGGCCAAAGTATTGGAGTTTCAGCTTCAGCCCTTTCAATGAATATTCAGAACTGATTTCCTTTAAGATGGACTGGTTGAATCTCCTTCCAGTCCAAGGGACTCACAAGAATCTCCAACACCACAGTTCAAAAGCATTAATTTTTCGGTGCTCAGCTTTCTTTATAGTCCATCACATTCATACATGACTACTGGGAAAGACCATAGCTTTGACTAAACAGACCTTTGTTGGCAAAGTAATGCCTCTGCTTTTTAATATGCTGTCTAGGTTGGTCATAGCTTTTCTTCCAAGGAGCAAGCATCTTTTAATTTCATGGCTGCAGTAACTATCTGCAGTGATTTTGGAGCCCAAGAAAATAAGTTGCTGCTATTTCCACTGTTTCCCCATCTATTTCCCATGAAGTGATGGGACCTCATGCCATGATCTTAGTTTTCTGAATGTTGAGTTTTAAACCAACTTTTTCACTCTCCTCTTTCACTTTCATCAAGAGGCTTTTAGTTCTTCTTCGCTTTCTGCCATAAAGGTGGTGTCATCTGCATATCTGAGGTTATTGATATTTTTCCCAGCAATCTTGATTCCAGCTTGTGTTTCATCCAGTGTGGCATTTCTCATGATGTATTCTGCATAAAAGTTAAATATGCAGGGTGACAATATGCAGCCTTGATGTACTCCTTTTCCTATTTGGCACCAGTCTGTTGTTCCATGTCCAGTTCTAACTGTTGCTTCTTGACCTGCATACAAATTTCTCAGGAGGCAGGTAAGGTGATCTGGTATTCCCATCTCTTTAAGAATTTTCCACAGTTTGTTGTGATCCACACAGTCAAAGGCTTTGGGTAGTCAATAAAGCTGAAGTAGATGTTTTTCTGGAACTCTCTTGCTTTTTTGATGATCCAGTGGATGTTGGCAATTTGATCTCTGGTTCCTCTGCCTTTTCTAAATCCAGCTTGACTATCTGGAAATTCAAAGTTCATGTACTGTTGAAGACTGACTTGGAGAATTTTGAGCATTACTTTGCTAGCATGTGAGATGAGTACAATTGTGTTGTAGTTTGAGCATTCTTTGGCATTGCTTTTCTTTGGGATTGGAATGAAAACTGACCTTTTCCAGTCTTGTGACTACTGCTGAGTTTTCCAAATTTGTTGGCATATTGAGTGCAGCACTTTCACAGCATCATCTTTTAGGATTTGAAATAGCTCAACTGGAATTCCATCACTTCTCGTAGCTTTGTTTGTAGTGATGGTTCCTAAGGCCCACTTGACTTCACATTGCAGGATGTCTGGCTCTAGGTGAATGATCACACCATGATGATTATCTGGGTCATGAAGATCTTTTTTTGTATAGTTCTTCTGTGTATTCTTGCCACCTCTTCTTAATATCTTCTGCTTCTGTTAGGTCCATACCATTTCTGTCCTTTATTGTGCCCGTCTTTGCATGAAATGTTCCCTTGCTATCTCTAATTTTCTTGAAGAGATCTCTAGTCTTTCCCATTCTATTGTTTTCCTCTATTTCTTTGCATTGATCACTGAGGAAGGCTTTCTTATCTCTCCTTGCTATTCTTTGGAACTCTACATTCAAATAGGTATATCTTTCCTTTTCTCCTTTGTCTTTAGCTTCTCTTCTTTTGTCAGCTATTCGTAAGGCCTCCTCAGACAATCATTTTGCCTTTTTGCATTTTTTTTCCTTGAGGATGGTCTTGATCACTGCTTCCTGTATAATGTCATGAACCTCCATCCTTAGTTCTTCAGGCACTCTGTCTATCAGATCTAATCCCTTGAATCTATTTATCATTTCCACTGTATAATCATAAAGGATTTCATTTATGTCATCCTTCTCCATCAGAGGGGAGACAGAATGAAAACCACAATCACAGAAAACTAACCAAAGTGATCACGTGGACCACAGCCCTGTCTAACTCCAGGAAACTGTGCCATGTAGGGCCACCCAAGTTTATCCCACTTCCCTCACTATGCTTATTCGTCTCTGCACAGCTCTGACTTCCGTCTCACTCCACCCTCAGCAGTAGACAGTCTTCTCTGCAAATCGTTTCCTTTGCTTATTTCCTTCATCCTTGCAGCCTTCATCTCTCATCATGGTGGATCATTCCTTTTTGGCAACAAATATGCTTTAATACCTTTTGCCTTAAATTTAAACCAAACCAAGTCAAAGCAAAAAAAATCCTTGATTTCCCATTTTCCAATTTTTAACTCAGTCTAATCTAAAAAATTCTGAAAAGTTTCTACACAGTTGTGTAGGAATGTCATGCAGATGGCAGCATCTGCCTTCACTTGTCACACCATTTGATTCAACGTCATTTTTCTGTCCTCCTTTACTCCACTTCTCAGCTGGCCACTCCCTCAACATACGTTATTTCTCAGTTTTCGTGGCTAAGTATTTTTGGGTGCCTCCCACAACTCTGTTCATTTTTTAACTACTTTGCTGGGAGTCATCCAGCAAAGTAGCTTCCAGACTCTCAAATACTGGAGTTTTCCAAGAGTGGATATTGGATCTTCTTTGGCCTGTTACCTTTCTCTTTTTTTCATAAATCTTACTCCTTTTTAAAACAAATTTTTAGACATTGTTTCAAGAATAATTTTAGGCTTAACAGATATATTGAGCAGACGGTTCAGTGGCTCCCAAAGTATTATTCCCTTTCATCTTTTTAAAGTTCAGATATATGCAGTGGACTCCATTATGTATCTTTAGTCCAAATTTCTGCCGGGAGCTCCAGATTGGTACACCCAATGATTTTTTTTTTTTTTGGATGTCTGAAAATATTTCCATCTTAAGGTCCAAGACAATTTTCACTTCTTTGGCCTAAATCTGTCTTGTTTCTCCCCAGTCCTTTCTCTGTTCAGTACACTGAGCTGCTGTGGCCCAGTTACTCTTGCAGCCGAAGATTGTCTTGGATTCCTCCCGTTTCCTTTACCCCTCCCCAACTCTGTTGTTTGTAGTTCCAGGACCCCTCTTATGTCTGTTCCACTTTATCCATCAGTATCTCTCCACTGCTTAAAACCCTCAGTCATTTTCCACTGCGCTTCACACAAACCTGGACTCCTGGCGATGGCATTCTATCCCCTACACGACAGGGAGGCACTCATCTTCTCAGCTCTGTTGGTGTCTCACTCACACTCCCAGCTCTCACGCCCCACAGCCCTCCACTCTCCCCGCTGTGGGCAGGTCCACTCCTGCTTCCCACACAGCTGTGGCCTCCCCATCACCCAGCCCTCTGCTGAGACAGTGCCATCTTCCAGCAGGGCCTGCTGCTCCTGTGTGACCAACTTCATTAGTGTATCCATTTCGATTGTATAGTATTTACCCCTTTTATTCTACGTTCACAATTTTCACGGGCTGATCGTTTGCATGCCCGCCTAGATTCTACGCCCTATGAAGACAGAAGGAAGTCATTTTACTCACTACTGCCTGGTTGGTGGCACATGAGGTGCACATGAGTGCGTGGTTTCTCTGTCTTTCCCTTCTTCAACCAGCAGCTATGGGATGAGGTCTCCCCTCTTCCCACTCGCCCTCTCACTTGTCTCACCTCATGCCCTGCCAGTTTGCCTCTCCTGGTCCAGGGGGTTTCCTTTCCACAGGCAGACTCCCCCATCTCCATCCCACACCTCCTCCCCATGGAGGTAGTTCCTGAGGCAGAAAGTCATGTGCACTGTCTGAGAAAACTGCCTCCCTGGCATTTCCCACAGGCAGGACTGTCACTACCATAAGCTCTCCCAGAGCCTCTTGGGGCAGCTCTAACTTGGCTTTTCCAAGAATGTGGCCGCCATTCACCAGCATTTAACACAGCATTTCTGCATCTGGTAATAGAAAGTAATACACACACATATGCATACTCACACATACATTCACATGTGTCCACACACATGTATACACACAGACATGAAGACATAAACACATACAACACACATGTATACATAGATGCAGATGAACACAGGCATACATGTACACACACACACACAGAAATGCCCACACTTATCCTCATGCACAATCCATTCAGACATGCACACACACATGAATGCAAACACATGCACACACAAGCATGTGGACATAGATGTTTACACACATGGACGGATACACATACACACACTTAGGCACATACATGCATAAACACTTAGGCACGTACATGCACACACACATGGGAAATAGTGTCAAAATGCAGGCTGAAGCCAGAAATAATCTCGATTTGACTCATGGTAGCCTTTGTTCACCCCCTCTCACCATCCTCTTGAGTAACTCTAAATTTCCCACGCTTACTTCTATCATAAATGAGTGTGTGAGAGAGAAAAGCCAGAGTCAATATGTCATAGAAGGGTGAGCCTTTCTGCCCTTTCCTATTTTCCTCAGACAAGCACCCCTGCCCTTTTACCCCTGCTCCACAAAAGGAGGTTAGTGCTTCTGGCTCCCTTTGTTTTGGGGGAGTGGGTCAGGGATAGGACCTGAAATGGCCTGGGGAGCAGAGCCTCAAAGCCTCCAAAAATGGCCCTCACCATAAATAAGCTTTTCCTCTCTATAGCTTGTAATAAATCAAAAAGATGTGAAACTATGGGGTTCAGTTTATCAAGCAGAGCCAAAGCTCATTTGGCTTTGAGACTAAGAGAAACTAAGTCAAAACAGGGCTTACCAAGCTCTTCTTAACATCTCTCTGTAAAAGAAAAAACAAATGCACGTTTTTAGCACCTGATAAAACAATAGCAGAGGTCATCTTATTCCTTGGGAAAACTGCAAGTGCATAGCCGGTTGACTGAAGACTTCCCTACAACATAATGCAAACTTTCTGACCAGCCAAGGTGTGGTCTCTACTCTGCTCTCAGAATAGGGCCCTGATATCTACAAGTAAGTTCCCAGCTCCTGAAATGACACAAAAGGCAGGAGATGGAGTAAACCAATGCATAGAACAATAAACATTGACGCTAATGCTGACAGTAAGCACAAACTCCTCCCATAGGCCAGACACACTGCTGTGTTTGATCCCTTCAACATGATTTCAGAATGGTATCACCACCCAAACTGATGGACAGTCGTGTTCAAACTCAGCTATGTCTTGTTTCCCAGAGGGAGACCCACCAGCCTTCCTGAAATCACCTGGTGAAGAATAACCCTCGATCTTTCAGAGACAAAGTCTTCATTGTTCACATGGTAACTGAGCAATCCCAGAACTGGGGCCACCACAGGTCATTCCATTTATACTGCATTTGAGGACCCCCAAAGGAAAGCTTTAGCACAAGGCTTTGCACGAGTGCCTCTCGTTTGCACCCCCTTGGGGGAGGGTCCACGCACACTGTGAAATGTAGCATGCCCATTCCTCCTGGCTCGCCATCCCTGCTCCTCCATCGCACGTGCTCCCTCTCCTTCCAGCCATTGTTGATAACTTTCTCCTTGACGATGCCATAAGACATAGATGATTCCAGCCATTGCAATTCCCACTGCAACCAGGATCAGAGCCACAACCATTTTACATGCCATTGTTTGGAATTCTGTGTATATTTTTCATGCCATTGTCTGGAGTTGAACGGTTTTCCAGGAAGTCAAGGATATTAGGGTGAAAGGGCCTCTTTGTCCTCAGGATAGAGATGATACAGGGTTCATGGTTCAAGGGGCATGATGTTTACAAGTATTTGTAACGTCATTTTGAAATGCTTTACATCTATTCTGAAATGCTTCAGTTAAGTTCAGTTCAGGTCAGTCACTCAGTCGTGTCCGACTCTTTGCGACCCCATGAATCGCATCACGCCAGGCCTCCCTGTCCATCACCAACTCCTGGAGTTCACTCAGACTCACGTCCATCGAGTCCGTGATGCCATCCAGCCATCTCATCCTCGGTCGTCCCCTTCTCCTCCTGCCCCCAATCCCTCCCAGCATCAGAGTCTTTTCCAATGAGTCAACTCTTCGCATCAGGTGGCCAAGTACTGGAGTTTCAGCTTTAGCATCATTCCTTCCAAAGTAATCCCAGGGCTGATCTCCTTTAGAATGGACTGGTTGGATCTCCTTGCAGTCCAAGGGACTCTCAAGAGTCTTCTCCAACACCACAGTTCAAAAGCATCAATTCTTCGGTGCTCAGCCTTCTTCACAGTCCAGTTCTCACAGCCATACATGACCACAGGAAAAACCATAGCCTTGACTAGACGCACCTTAGTCGGCAAAGTAATGTCTCTGCTTTTGAATATGCTGTCTAGGTTGGTCATAACTTTTCTTCCAAGGAGTAAGCGTCTTTTAATTTCATGGCTGCAGTCACCATCTGCAGTGATTTTGGAACCCCAAAAATAAAGTCTGACACTGTTTCCACTGTTTCCCCATCTATTTCCCATGAAGTGATGGGACCGGATGCCATGATCTTCGTTTTCTGAATGTTGAGCTTTAAGCCAACTTTTTCACTCTCCTCTTTCACTTTCATCAAGAGGCTTTATAGTTCCTCTTCACTTTCTGCCATAAGGGTGGTGTCATCTGCATATCTGAGGTTATTGATATTTCTCCCGGCAGTCTTGATTCCAGCTTGTGTTTCTTCATTACTTATTGGCTATTTCCAAAATTGTCTGGTCAGCTTTATGGTATCTTTCTCTCTGCACATGATTTTTATTTTATCTTTTGTTCTACTTTTTATGGATTGGCACACTCATAATTCCAGCATCAGGAGTCCATCGCTTGGTGGTTTCTGCCCTTTACCCGGTGGCCACCTTCCTTTCGTGCCTCATGATTTCAGATTGGATGCTCCTGTTTGGTCTTGGTTTGTGGCTGCCCAATCCTCTGCAGATAGAGCAAAACTGAGTGTTCCCATTTCAGTGGGAGATCTCTGTCTCACTGCCCACTTGCCCTGCCTCAAGCTGTGACCATTGTTGAAACACAGATGTCCAGATGCTGTGTTCAGCCCTGGTCTCCTCTGTCTTTGCTTCTGCCCTGGGAATCCCCTGACTTCCTTGGGAACTGTGATAGGGTGGGTCTGCTGTAACTTGCTTCAGGGTTTCAGTTTTCTGAATCAGAAGGAGTTTTCAGAATATCTATTGACTGATCAATAAGTCTAATCTATTGAAAAATAGATCTAGTCTATCCGTAATCTTTCTACCATCTATCATATCTACATACCTTCCATCTATCTATATATCCCTAATATCATCTCATTCATCTACCCACTCATTCATCTATCCCCCATCTATCTAATCGATTTATCTATGTATCCATCTATCTATAGCTTTATTGTTCTATTTATCTATAATTTTATCATCTATATATCTATCTACTTAATCTACCAACCCATCAATCAATATAATCTATCTATTGATAGATCTATCTAATCTTGTTGTTTAGTCACCAAGTCATGTCCAACTCTTTGTGACCCCATAGGCTGCGGCACATCAGGCCTCCCTATACCACACCACCCATCTCCCGGAGTTTGCCCAAGTTCATGTCCATTGAATTGGTAATGCCATCCAACCATCTCATCCTGTCACCCTCTTCTTCTGCCTTCAATCTTTACCAGCATCAGGGTCTTTTCCATTGAGTTAGCTCTTTGCATCAGGTGGCCAAAGTATTCAGCATCAGTCCTTCCAATGAATATTCAGGGTTGGTTTTCTTTAGGATTGACTGGTTTCATCTCCTTGCTGTCCAAGGGACTCTCAAGAGTCTTCTCCAGCAACACAGTTCAAAAGGATCAATTCTTCAGTGCTCTGCTTTCTTTACAGTCCAACTCTCATATCTGTACATGACTACTGGAAAGACCATAACCTTGACTATGCAGACCTTTGTTGGCAAAGTGATGTCTTTGCTTTTAATACACTGTAAAGGTGTGTCATAGCTTTCCAAGAAGCAGCTTGTCTTCTAATTTCATGGTGGCAATCACCATCTGCTAGCTAGCTATCATATCTGTTGACCAAGCTGCCAAGGGCCCAGCAACCTTACATGCACAGGAGCATGGGAAAACCTGTATTAAGTGTACATTGACTCATGCCTGCAAAGAGTGGGGTCTTAGAAGAAACCCCAAAGTGTGTGCATTCTGAATGCTATTTTTTCTAAGGTACCATCTGGTAACAACAGTTTGTATAGTGTGAGCATATGAGAAGTTAAGTTCTCATTTAAAATTTTGTGTTCTGCAGTAATCTCACCCCCATTTTAGTGAAGAGAACCTGAATATGACCAGAATGAATTATTTTCCCATGTTTGCCTGAGAATTCTGAGAGTTGGGGGAACAAAGGGGCATCCTTTCTTGCTAGCTTCATGCCTTAATCATCATTTCAGCTTTCCATTTAATGCAGAAATTATTTAGGATGGTTTCTAAGACTTCCAGGCGGTTCTCTATAACTTGTTTATCCTTTCACCAACAGTCAGCAATGTCATTTTACAGTGGTCAGAAAACATGGCCTGTATCATTCCTGCTTTGAGGGGTTTGTGACCCAGTGGCTTCTCATTTTTGAGGATGGCATGTAGGCATCTGAAAATAATATGGCCCCTCCATTTCATGAATACAAAATGCCACCTCTCTGTCTATCTTTCTAACTCATAAATGTTTTCAGTTGTGATATCGAAACTTTCACAAATTTAAGTATTTTTATACATCTGATCTATGGTTTCTAAACATGGTGTATTAAAATCTTCTACCATGATTACCAATGCATCAGTTTTGCCTTTGATTTTCATAATTTTCTTCTTCCTTTTTAAGAAGTTATGATGTATCACATTTATATGAGTAATTTGCTTGCAATAATACTTAGCCATATGAGATGCTCTAAAGGTGTAAATCACCATCTTTAAGGTTATTTGCTATCACTCATCATCATTTTGGTCCACTGGTGCCCAGACAATGTTATATTGATTCTTACTGGAAAGTTACTAGGGACAGGAGTCCCGACCTACTCCATTCTCTAAACATAGCAAATACTATGATCACTGAGAGCCCTCAGATTCAGATCTCATATATTTCAACAGTAATTCCTGTGGTAGCCCACTCTCATACCTATGATCTCTGCTCTGGTTCAGGCAGATCATTTCTTTCCACTCTAGTAGTCAAGTGAACCAGCCACCAATACATTTGGGCTAAGGACCAAATGCAGAGCTATGAGCCTCCCACTGTGGATGCAGGAGGATGTGAAGAGACACTAAGGTTTTGCCAGAAAGAGGTCACGGGGCAAGTGTGTGCATCAGTAGATGTCCAACTGTGTCTGTCATTGTTTATCTCAAGCATTAGGAAGATCTGTGAAGAAGACACAGTGTCATTCAAGATTCAACCAAATAACCAACCACTCTCTAGTTTTAAAGCATAAACACATCCAGTATTGGAAAATGTATGTTTACAAGATTATTGGGATAAATGGGATGAGCAATGCCAATGGTAATCAGGAAATTTGCGGAGTCAAAATTGGGAGCTCAATTTTCTAAAATTCCAAAGCTGTGGACTCCTAATGGGAGTTATCCCTATACTCCTGTGAGAGTTATCTTCCACAGCAGCTGGACACATCTGACCCTCACTGCTGGGAGCCAGCACGGGAGATCCCACCCATGACAAAGGTCATGAAGAAGAGCCCTGACAGGCAAAGGCGGGACCAGGACTCAAAGGGATCCCCTAGATCTGCTCGAGCATCTATCCCGAAACCAAAATCTGTCTGTTTACTGTTTGCTATACTATACTCTTCTGACATTAACGGAGGGCTATCCCCGACCACCTTTCTCTAAAGAAAATTAACTTAGAGCTCTAGTTAATAAGTCTCCTGGGCATAATTGGAGTGTTTCAATTCAAACCCCTCTGAAAGCTTTCTAACTTGCCTGACAGGTTTATCCGGACTTTTTACAACTACGCATATGATTGTTTACAGCCTCAATTCTAGGAATGTAGAGCCTTTTGAGGAGTTAAAAATCATTAGAATAGAACTGGTTAAGGGTTTCATTGTTGAGCCAATACTTGCTGCCAAGTTTTCATATCCTTTATTTGTTGTGTACCTGGGAGTGCATTAATTATATAGTTGGTATACAGAAAAAACAAGTAGCAACATTAGATCCTTGAGTTAAGTACTCTCTTTGTTGTAACCCACTGCACCTTTGTTCTATAAGGATGTAACTTTATTTAGTACTTTGAGGGTGATGCAGATTAAAGAAAAACACTTCAAGGGAAAATGAGTTAACATTCATCAAGGGAAAGAGCCACAAAATGTTAACAGGCCTCTTGGCCAGAAGATAATGTAAATCACCTGAGACCTTTTTGCATACGGAAAAGTATGCAGAAAGATAGCCTGGTATCGATAAGGGTCAGGACTGCTGCCCCTGCGAGACTCTGCATCTTCCATTATGTAAAACTTAGGGTATATAAGCACCTTTTGAAAATAAAGTTATGGGGTTTTTGCACAAGCTTGGCCTCCCTCATGTCAATTCTTTCTCTCTCTCTTTCTCCCTCTCCCTCCTTCTCTTTTTCAGGCTGATCCCTTGGAACACAGAGGCTCTCTGCGTTCACTTTTCCGCCCAGGCTTCTAAGACCCACGCAAGAGGGAGCCCAAGGCAGGGCACCCTCCACTATTCAAGTGGGCGCCTGTGGCCTATGTGAACAGAGCAAGTCTCTTGTCTTGAGACTTTATTAGCTTTTTATGTAAACCAAGGAATATAAGCCTCTTTCTCTCCTCTATTTTCTTAACTGTTTTCTTATCTCTATATATATCTCTCAGTCTATAAATCTATATCTATATACCTCTCTTGCCTCGCCGTCGACGCTTCGGTCCAACCGGGGATGGACCCCGGTACCTCACTACCGGGAGTTAGCACAGACCCTACAGGTAAGAGGATCAGTCCCATAAGATGAGTTGCATTGTGACATTAGTCTCAAATCTCAGGGGCCACCTGCACTTATGACAAACTGGTTATAAATTCAGGAGTTCCTATGACACCTTTAGGTTCAAAAATTTGCTAAAATGACTCATAGAACTCAGGAAAGTGCTATACTTATGATACATATTAGCAAGGATACAGCCAGATGGAAGACATGCACAGGACAAGGTGCAGGCGGCCAGCATGCTGGGAGCAGAGCTTCCATGCCTTCACATGGAATCAGGCACAGCTCTCTCCCGGCATCAAAGCATATCAGTGTGGTACCAGGAAGCTTCATCTAGCCCTGGGGTCAAGTATTTTTATTGGGGTTTCATCAAATAGGCATACTTGATTAAATCACTGCCTCATCATTAAACTGCCTCCAGCCTCCTCCCCTCCCAAGATGTTGGGGTTGGGGGATCAAAGTTCCAAGCCTCTAGTCACATTCCTGTCTTTCTGGAAACCAGCCCCTATCCTAAGTTATTCAGAGACCTCAGGGGTCATTCATTAGCATCACAAGATGCTTCTGTCAGTTGGGAAATTTCAAGTTTTGAAAGTTTGTGCCAGGAACTGAAGACAAGGACATTTACAACACCACAGGCATGAAGCCGCAGGCAGTAATGCTGTGCAGATACTGAGCCCTTCCTCCCTTCCTCAATTCCTCCTACATTTGACAGTCACTCTCACTAGTGAGAGATAAGTGCCCGGTCAGCAGCTATTCTTAGAAACTTATTTTTCACATCTCCAAATCCACCTGCTCAGAAGCCAAGTCCTTTTGATTTCACATCTCACTTACTCACCTGGGTGCTGCTTACTTGATGCAGCCAACCATTTCCACCTCTTTCTCCTGAGAATTGCCCAGCATTCTTACTCAGGTCAAGGAAAAACTACATCAGTCTCTCCGGGTCTCAACCTTTGTATCTTTCAATGACAGAAACATAACCAAATTTGAAAGAAAAAGGAAATAAAACCACTATGAAGTTAGTGGTTCGGGGTAGATATTCTTATCTCTGTATCTCTACTGCCTTGAACAGTTCTTAGCATTGTAGGCTCTATTTTCATACTTTATACATATATATGTATTTACACAAGTATTGCTTATTATGCTAATGAGGTGACTTACAGTGGGCCCTAGATAGCTTCAGGATGGGGGCTGGTCACCATAAAGACCGCAGAAGCGGAGGTGGAGCGGGTGGCCGTGCGCCGCGAGAGATCCAGATGCGAGTGGTCTGCCAGGGAATGACGCGGGATCTTACCAGAGGCCGCCGGCACAGGGTCCTCCTTGGCTGGGGAGGGCGCCTCGCGGGGCTCTTGACCACCACTGGCCAGCGAGAATACGGGGCTACACGTGTCCCTGCGCCCTCGTGCCGGTCACGCGCGTGCGCGGCACCCAGCTCCCCCTCCTCAGGCCAGGAGAGTGCTCCCATGGTGACGCGGCCATGGCGGCAGGGGAGCGACACCCGCATGGGGGCGAGCCAGTTAGCTCCCAGGCAGGGGACGATGGCTGGTCACCCATGCAGGCAGGCGAGGGCTGGTGGCGACCAGGAAGCGCAGAGTGCACACACAGGGGCTCAGGCGCGGGCCCCCAGGGAGACAAGCGCGCGGCCCCACCCCACACGGGGGCCTCCTGCCACCTGGCCCCGCCACCCGGGCCATCCATCATCCATCCATCCGTCCTCGGCAGGTCGCTCTTCATCTAGTCCGACCCTGGGGCTCACGTCCGGGGAAACGCTCCCCAGCGAGGCGGTCCAACCTGTACCTACCTGCACTCTGCCATCAGCTAAAACTGGGGAGGAGGGCACGCCTGACTGGCTCCTGGCGGCTGCTGGACTGGGGAGTTGGGACCAGGTGCCCAAGAACCACTTCCGCGAGCAGACACTGCGGGTCACTACGGTGCACAGACACGCAGGGCCCCAGCCTGAGGCCAGCAACCCCCACCCGCCACCCCTCCCTAAGTCGGACAGCACTTAGCTGATGAACAGCAACAACAACTGAGTTAAATTGCCCATTCCCACCCAATACTTTGGCCACCTGATGGGAAGAGCTGACTCGTTAGAAAAGTCCCTGTTACTGGAAAAGATTGAGGGCAAGAGGAGAAAGGGACAACAAAGGACAAGATGGTTGGATGGCATCACCACCTCAATGGACATGAGTTTGAGTAAGCTCCAGGAGATGGTGAAGGACAAGGAAGCCTGGTGTGCTGTAGTTCATGGGGTTGCAAAAAGTTGGATGCAACTGAGAACTGAACAACAACAACCCATTTTAGTTCACTGATTCCCAAAATGTGGGTGTTTAATCTTGCCATCTCCTGCTTGACCACACCTAATTGACCTTGGTTCAAGAACCTGAGGGAGTAGGCAGATGGGCGCCCCCAGGGTAGAGCAATTGGAGATTCATTCTCTATTGACCAAAATTCGAAGACAAGAATAGCAGGGCAATTGAGGAGGCTGGACTCTGCAGAGACCACATATTTCTCATTGGGGAAGTCAGGAGACCTCTCTGACCACACATGTACAGAAAAGACTCCTTGAAGGCCAAAGGGGGGTCACATCCAGGTGCCTTTTTGGTAGAATCCATTTTGGCTAAGCAGTGCGTACACACACATGGGAAGATACTGAGATATGGACTGTGAACCAGGCAAGTCATAATGATTGGCCAAAGGAAAGCTGGAAGAAATACCCGGTAAAAGTAATTCGAACTACCACGCAGGCATGACTCAGCAACTCAGGAACTCTCCTGTTGAGTCTGCCCATGTGTCTATCCACATGTACTGTACTCTTTTCCCTCCTAATACTTTACTTGTTTCACTACTTTCTGTCTTTGTGGAAATTCTTTTCTGCAAAGCTGAATTACCAGGGCCCTTGTAGTGACCAGTGGTCTATTGGTTAGGATCTGGTGCTTTCACTGCCATGACCCAGCCCAGTCTCTGGTTGGGAACCTAGGCCCCACTCCAAGTCGTTGCAGGCTGAGGCCACTTGAGATCATAACTAACATTTCTACAACATCAAACTTTACTTTCACCGCCAGATACATCACAACTGAGTGTCTTTTTTGTTTTGGCCCATGTACAGCTGTTCATCCTGTTCATGACACCAATTGTCTTGTTGTCCGCACTGTTTGCCGAACCCAGAGTAGGCAAGGCTCAAGCTAAGAGGCTGGAATGAGACACGAGGAGCTGTAGGAACTGCAGACACGTTTATTCTCTCCTGGCTGACGCAGCAGCCATATTACAACTCTCTCCTCTTATGGCTGACCCAATGGACATAGCCATGACACAGTAGTAAATGCTGCTGCTTGTCCAGGTGAAGCTTATATATGCGAACCGCACACAACCCGTGACCAAATGAACACCTTGTAAGGCTCGTGTGCAGTGCTACAAATGATTTCAGCTGTTACATAGACATTATTTACAAAACATGGAGTGAGAGAGCCTGAACACGCCATCTTGCCCAATTTGCTGTCTCCCACAGCCCAGCTCCTTCATTCTTTCTAAAGCTATTAGTAATTGCCCTCTGCTCTTCCCCAGGAGCATATTGGAGACCTCTGACCTGGGGGCTCATCTTCCAGTGTCAAATCTTTTTGCCTTTTCATGCTGTCCATGGGGTTCTCCAAGAATATTAGAATAGGTTGCTGATTCTTTCTCCAGTGGACCCTGTTTTCTTAGAACTCTTCACTATGACCCACCCATCTTGGGTGGCTCTGCACAGCATGGCTCATTGCTTCATGGAGTTAAGAAAGCCGCTTCCCCACAACAAGGCTGTGATCCATGAAAGGGAAGATCTTATACACAAGAAGCCCTAAAGATTCCACTAAAAAATCTGTTAGAGCTAATATATGAATTCAGCAAACTATCAGTATACAAAATCAACACACAAAAATCAGTTGCATTTCTATACAGTAACAATGAACAGTCTGAAAAGAAAATAATGGAAACATTCAATTTACAATGACATCAAAAAGAATAAAACACTTAGATGTAAACTTTACAAGGGTTTCCCTGATGGCTCAGCTGGTAAAGAATCTGCCTGTAATGTGGGAGACCTGGGTTCGATCCCTGGTTTGGGAAGATAGCCTGGAGAACGGAAAGGCTGCCCACTCCAGTATTCTAGGCTGGAGAATGCCATGGACTGTATGTATAGTCCATGGGGTCACAAAGAGTCGGACACGACTGAGTGACTTTCACTTTCACTTTCATAAACTTTCCAAAGGAGGTGAAAGACTTTACAATGAAAACTCAAAAATCTTGTTGAAATAAAGAAGACATAAACAGAAACATATCCCATGTTCATTGATTGAAAGATCTAATATTTTTAAAATCTCAATAATACCCAAAGCAATCCACAGATTCAACTGAATCTCTATCAGTATTCTAATGACTTTTTTTTTTTTGCAAAAAATAGAAAAACCTATCCTAATATCCAGTGATGTCTTAAAGGACCCCAATAGGTAAAGCAATCTGGAAAAAGAACAAAACTAGAGGATTCACATTTCCTGGTTTCTAAACTTCCTGAAAATCTACAGTAATCAGAACAGTGTAGTACTTGCGTAAAGACAGACACACCAATGGAAAAGACTAGAGATCCCAGAAACACACTCTTCCATATATAGTCAAATGATTTTTGACATGGGCGCTAAAACCATTCAATGGGAAAAGAACAGTCTTTTCAACAATGATGCTGGGAAAACTGGATATCCTCATGGAAAAGAATGAAGTAGGACCCTTCAGTTCAGTTCAGTCCCTCAGTTGTGTCCGACTCTGCGACCCCATGAATCGCAGCACGCCAGGCCTCCCTGTCCATCACCAACTCCCGGAGTTCACTCAAACTCACGTCCATCGAGTCAGTGATGCCATCCAGCCATCTCATCCTCTGTCATCCCCTTCTCCTCCTGCCCCCAATCTCTCCCAGCATCAGGGTCTTTTCCAGTGAGTCAACTCTTTGTATGAGGTGGCCAAAGTATTGGAGTTTCAGTTTCAGCATCAGTCCTTCCAAAGAACACCCAGGACTGATCTCCTTCAGAATGGACTGGTTGGATCTCCTTGCAGTCCAAGGGACTCTCAAGAGTCTTCTCCATCACCACAGTTCAAAAGCATCAATTCTTTGGCGCTCAGCCTTCTTCACAGTCCAACTCTCACATCCATACATGACCACAGGGAAAACCATAGCCTTGACTAGACGGACCTTTGTTGGCAAAGTAATATCTCTGCTTTTCAATATGCTATCTAGGTTCACTGCTGCTGCTAAGTTGCTTCAGTCGTGTCCGACTCTGTGCGACCCCATAGACGGCAGCCCACCAGGCTCCCTTGTCCCTAGGATTCTCCAGGCAAGAACACTGGAGTGGGGTGCCATTTCCTTCTCCAATGCATGAAAGTGAAAAGTGAAAGGGAAGTTGCTCAGTCCTGTCCGACTCTTAACAACCCCTTGGACTGCGGCCCTCCAGGCTCCCCTGTCCATGGGATCTTCCAGACAAGAGTACTGGAAATGCAAATCAAAGCTATGAGATACCACCTCATACCCATTAGAATGACTTGCTATTGAAAACAAAAAAACACAACAAACAAAGAAAAGAAAACAACAGATGCCGATGAGGATGTAAAGAAGCTGAAAATTTCCGTGGTGTTTGAAAGAAGGTAAAATGGTACAGCTAATGTAGAAAATCAAGGGAATTTCCTCAAAGAATTAAAAAATGTAGTAACCATATGACCCAGAAATTCTTCTTCTGGATATGTAATCAAAAAGATTAAAAGCAAGGTCTGGAAGAGGTAGTACACCCATGTTCATAGCAGCAGTATCCGCACTAGCTGAAACATGGAAGCAACTGAAGTGTATATTGATGAATAGGCAAGTGAAATGTGATACGAACACGCAGTGGAATAGTATTCAACCATTAAAAGGAAAGGAAGTCTGCAATACACTATGACATGGATGAATCTTGAGGACATCATGCTAAGTGACCAAGCCAGTTACAGAAGGACAAATAATGTATGACTCCACCTCTATGAGGCATCTCGAGTCACCAAGGGCCTCCCCAAGTGGCTCAGTGCAGGAGATGCGAGTTCAGTCCCTGGGTCAGGAAGATCCCCTGGAGAAGGAAATAGCAACCCACTCCAGTATTCTTGCCTGGGAAATCCCATGGATAAAGAAGCCTGGCAGAGTGACAGTACATGGGGTCACAAAAGAGTCAGACATGACTTAAGTGACTAAACAACAGCAACAAAGAATAGTCAGATTCATAGATATAGAAAGCCGAATGGCAGGTGCCAGGGACTGAGCAGAGGGAAGACTGAGGAGTTAGTGTTTAATGGTTATAAACTTTCAGTTTTGCGAGATGGAAAAGAGTTCTGGGGATGAATGGTGGTGATGGTTGTAAACAGTACAAATCTATAACTACTGAACTATACTCTTGAAATACTTAAAATGATTAATTTTTATTACTACAAAAATAAAGCTGAAGAAAAATTGTCTATCAAGCCAGAAAACGACATGGAAGATACTTAAATTATTACTAAGTGAAAAAGCCAATCTGAAAAGTCTATATACCATATCATTCCAACTACATGACATTCTGGAAAAGGCAAAACTATGGCGATAGTAAAAAAAGTAAAAATCCTTTCAGTGGTTTGCAGGAGTTAAGAGAGAGGGAGGGATAATAAGTAGAGCACGGAGGATTTTTCCGGCAGCGGAACTGCTCCACACGACGGGAGAATGGTATGTGGCTGTTGACGGGCCAGTGCAGGGCCACGCCGGGGGTAAGGGAGGAGCGTGATGGGAAGAGCTAAGGCAGAAGCCTCTCTGGTCACAGCAGAACCCTGCCAGTCCAAGAGAGCGCAGGGCCTATGCCCTCCTTGGCTCCCTTCCCACCTTGCCAGGTGAGCCAGTGAGGGGGTGGGGTGGGGGGAGCAGCTGATGTGGCAACGTAAGGTGTCAGCGCCCAGGAGCCAGGTGGCTAGGCTTAAGCATGACCGAGCTCGCACAGCAGGGGGAAGGGAAAGTTAGTGGCTGGGTGGGGTGGGGAGGTGTCAGTTCACTTTTGGAAATGTTTGGTTTTTAGATGAGGGGTCTGGGGTCCAAGTAAGAGTTAAGTGGTGGATGTCCAGTGTGCAGACACCGTTTTCTGGAGACGGGGAAAGCAAGGACGGCTGGATTCGCCAGCCTGTCTTGGTCGCCAGCTCCATGAGACTTGCTGAGAATCAAGAGGGCAGTGTCTGCCATCTACCTGCTTCAGCCTGAGCCCCTCACCCCCATACCGCCAGGAACGATGCTGTGGTGGAACAAGTTGGAATCCTGGATACCTGCCCACAGTCATTTCTCTGCAAATTACCTGGGCGTGTGTCCATGTCTGAAGCAACACTGACACAGAAGAACACACACCCACCCATGAGAGTATGGAGCTGCCTGCACACCGCACTAGCTCAGAGGGCTCTAGTCCTAATGCTGCCTTTGCAGGCACACAGCCCAGGACAGCCCTGCCCTCCCCCAAACACCAGGAAGGTGGCAGGGCCCTCACCCTCTCCCCAACACAAAACAATGAAACAGAGGACACCTCATCCGGTGCTGCTTTTTATTGACGTGTGCGTGCATATGCAGGGAGTCCTGAAAGAGCGGGAGGCGGGGCCCTGAAAGGCCACGGGTTCAGCGCACTTGGGCCAGGTTGTGTTTCTTGTACAGCAGTGCCCGCCTCTTTTCGCGCTCTCGCACAAAGACGCGCAGACCAGTGGTTGGGAAGGTCACTGCCGCGGGCTGGGAGCTGGCTGGGCCCTCCTCCGTCAGCCACGGGCTCTGCAGGCAGCTGGACGCACACGGCCGGACCCTGGAGCACACGGAAGGGCAGCATTTACCGCGCTCCCTCCCGCAGGCCAGCACACAGGGGCATGGGCCAGGCAGAGCTGGTGGAGTTGCTCACCAGGGGTGCACACACAGTGTGCTTCGGAGGAAGGCCACAGCGCCCCCAGACAGCCCGGCATAGCAGCGGCTCAGCTGGATGAGCCCTTTGCGCAGGCCCTTCTGCGTGTCTCGCACTCCCTCACCGCTCACCGGGTACTCAGCGCTCAACCTGTGTGTGTGGTGGTCACGTGACTGATGTTACCCTCAATGGACGGGAGTCACAGAGACCTGGGGTCACCATCAACAGACCCCAGGCCCGCCCTTCCTTCCTGCCCTCCCACCCTGCAGAGCACGTGTGGAGACTCACATGATGAAGGCTGTAACACCTATGGCCCAGATGTCAGTCTGCGTGACAGCGCCCTGGCCCTCCAGGAGCTCCGGAGCTGGGGACGGCACAGGTGGGGGTCACGGGCTGTTTGTGGTGGAGGGGGCAAGGGGACAGGACTGGGGCTTGCTCCCGGCACACCCCTCCCCCAGATCAGGCCTGCGCCCTGCGCACCCATGGTCTCCATGTAGTCCTTGAATCTCTCTGAGGGCAGGACCCTCTCCTGGGCCAAGCTCTGGGCGTTTCCAAAGTCGATGACCTTGAGCAGGTTATACTCTGTGACAATCATGTTCTCCGACCTGAGGTCTAGATGCAGGATACCCTGGGCATGCAGGTACTGGGTGGCACTTAGTATCTGCCACAGATAATCCTTCACCTCTGATTCCGAGTAGGAGGCCCTGGGGGCAGAGGGCCAGTTAGGGGGCACCCGGGGAGAGGCACCCAGGCTCTGTCCACAGCCAGCCCCAAGGCAATCAGGAAGCACCAGCCTTCCCTGTGGGCTTAGGAAAGAGGTCTCAGATCTACTGAGCGACTCTGGTGGGCTGACGGGCGGAGGCGGGGCAAAGAGGTGGGTGAGGAGGCAGACCACAGTGCTCCAGCCAGGTCCTGAGCCTGGAATCCAGCCAGGCGATCCTCACCTCTCGGCCAGACAGGGGAGCAGCTCAGGCCCGGAGCACAGCTCCAAGATGAGGACCAGGTGCCTGGGGCTGAGGTAGGCAGCCTGCAGCTGCGCCAGGTGTGGGTGGCGCAAGCCCTTGAGGGCCTCGTACTCCTGCAGCACGGCAGCCCTGTCTGCGGGGTGGTAGGGCACGATCTTGGCAGCCAGCACGCGCCCACTGGCCTTCTCCCGGCACTGCCGCACCACACTGAAGCGGCCCCTGGGGAGGAGCGCATGCCAGGCTGGAGGCTCAGGCCAGACCCCGCCCTCCCTCCCAGTCTGGAGAAGCGAGCCCAGCAGGGAGGTCCGGGAGAGGGTGGCAGACACTGAGGTGAGGTGGGAGCAAGTGATCAGAGGGGTGAGGGCACGGGGCTGGGGTGGGAGCTCGAAGAGCCAGCGGGGTGGAGGAGACCCCGCCGCCTGCCCTCCCGGAGGCCCTGCACCTTCTCATCTGCGTCTGGAAAGCGAAGGTCTGCATGCTGGGGAGGGGCCGGGCCGGCCCTGCTGCACCGCTCTCCTCTTCAGAGGCTGTAGGAAGAGGGCAACCCTGCACCGCCATCTCCCCCAACCTCTTCTCCCATCACCCCTCCCCAACCCTACAGGAACGCCCTCTTTGAACCCCCAACACTCTGCCCTCTCATTCCTCAGGCCGTTGTGGGTGGGGGGCCGAGTGGGCAGAAGGAACCACCCCAAGTGAGTGTGTGACCGGTGGAGGTGGCAAGCGCATTCCCACAGAGGTCTACCCAGGGGCTCACCCAGGTGGCTGGGCCCTCCCAGGAGGACCTGCTCTGAGGGGCTGCTGTAGGGGCCCATGCCCGCCTTGCTGACGCAGGCCGTCCGGAAGGTGTATGCCCCGCCCCGAGAAAGCTTGCCCGTGAGGTAGCAGCAGTCAAAGACGTCCGAGGCCAGCGTGCTCCAGCTGCCGCCTGGGGCACACAGGAGTGAGGGAGAGGCAGCCCAGCCGCGGCCGCCCACTCCCTGTCAGGGTGGAGAGGCCCAACAGGGGCAGAGAGCGGCCAGGCGCATCCCCAGCCCCCTGCCCCCACCCACAGCGACTCTGGGACCCCCCGGGAGGCGCGGTTCGGGAGCGGCCCCACACCTTCCAGGCTGCACTGCACGATGTACGTCACAGGGCCGTACGACTCCACAGGCTTCCAGACCAGCAGCACCCCGTCCGCATGCACCTCCCCGATGTCCGGCCGTGGTGAGGAAGAGGGGCGCTCTGTGGGGCCCACAGTCAGCAGTCTGGGGTGGGCTTGAAGGAGCTCTCCATGGAAGCTCTGAGCCCCAGCCAGCCTGCCTCCTCCTCCTCACCCTACTGTCAGGCCCCTGAGCCCACCCGCCCCTGGTCCAGTTCACTCGGGGTCCTTTCCAAGGCAGCCCAGTGCCTCTCCTTCGAGGGGCCTTGGGAGGTGTCTGCCCTGCCCAACCCCAACAGGCTCCCCTCCCACTGGTGCCCACCCAGGAGCCCCATGGAATAGCCCTTGCTCACAGCTCCCCACCAACCCTAGGCTCTAGTCAGGGGGGCCTCTGCTTTGCCGGACTGTGGTGCAGGGCAGGTGGGGGCTGGGGATCAGGTCAGAGGTCTGAGAGCTAGGCTCGCAGCCTCTGCTTTGGGTCCCCCAGAAACACACCCTGGCGCTGTGTTCTGAGAGCATGGTTGGACTGTAATAGAGATCAAAATGGGAAGCCGCCGCCTCCTGTACTACTGGAGAGACAGGGAGGTACTGTGGGAATGCAAGAAGAGCCCCTAAAGAGGGATCAGGGAGGGGGCCTGGCCAGCTGTGTCACTCTGCTCCCACGTCCCCTCCCAATGCCTCCAGACCCTGGGAGGGCCAGGCTGTGGGTGCCTGGGCGCTGAGCCTCACATTCCCTGGGCCCTTCACGGCCGACCCACCTGCCTTCCGGAGGATGGCCGTAGTGGCTGCCGTCCCCAGCGCATTGCTCACACTGCACGTGTACACGCCCAGGTCCTCAGCAGTCACCACCAGGATGGTCAAAAGCTGGAAGTTCTTGAGCGTAGAGGAGATGAGGAGGCGGCTGCTGCTCTCAAGAAGAGCCCCGTCTGCAGCAGGAGAAAGTGAGCCTCAAGGTCAGGTCCCAGCAGGTGCCCTGCCCCATGGTCACGCCCAGGGCCCACACCCTCTTTGAGCCTCAGTTTCCGTCTATACAGTGAGAGTAATGCCCGAAAGGAGTACCCTGCCTCCCTGGCCTTCAGCCTCAGGAGAGCTCTTTACCTTTACTCCAGGTGGCCTGTGCAGCTGGCTGGGCCACCACCTGGCAGGCCAGAGTCACAGACTGGCCCAGGACCACCGTCTCATCCGAGAGCTCCCTTAGGAACGACGGTGCTGGGGAACGGAGGTGAGGTGAGCCTTCAGAGGTGGCCTTAGGCCTGAGAGCAAGGCCTGACCCCCACTGTGGGGATACAGGAGATGAGCTCCATCCCCACCCAGCTCATCTCCAACACCAGCGCCTACTCCAGGAAGGCTTCCAGGACTGCCGGCTCCTGACTGCTGGGCCGCCAGAGTCTCCCCGTGTGCACTTGAGCCCCTGTGGGTGTGAGCTTCCCCTCGCCACCCTGCACTGGTCTTGACAGCACTCCCCTTCCCCACAGTCAGGTATCAGGCTGCAGTGGGCGGCCTCGCCTCCGGGCAGTGTACCTACCTCGGTCCTTGCTCTTCAAGCGGAAGGAAGCGAGACCTGCCTTCTTCCGGGGAGGACTCTCCTTCTCCAGACCTGCAGTAAGGAAGCGGCCGCGCGAGGGAGGTCACACTCTGGGGGCCTGGCTCCTCTGGGAGCACGAGGGGAAGGCTCTGGGGATCCCCATGTGGCAGAAAAGCCCAGTCCTAAGGGGTCTTATTGGCAATGAGCTAAATGCACGGCAGAGGGCACCAGCCCTCCCTACCCCATACGTCAGCTACTGCGGGCAGCTGAGGCTAGCAGCTCAGGGACCACTGGGCCAGCTGAGGGCGCTGGGGTCAGGATCAGGGAAGGCCGGGCCAGTTCCTATCTCCCTGGGGGTGTAACTGCAGCTGCATTACTGCTGGGCTTCAGATGCACGTGGGGAGGGACTGGAGGCCGCAAAGCTGACCTCAGAAACAAGCCAAAGTGTCCCGGGAGGTGTGGGCAGCACCGGGTCAGGGGAAGGAGCCTAGGATGGGGGGATTCCTGCATCCCTCAGGCAAGCTCCGGAGCTATCTTTTTGGCCAAGGAGCCCCAAAGTGCAGAGTGGGAAGCATGGATGTGCCCAGCTCCGGGGCAGGGTAGGGGTAGTAACCTTCAGGCCTGCCCCTCAGGAGGCGGGAGATGTGGGCTACCGAGGCCTTCACCCTCTGGCGTAGCCCCAGCTCTGTGGGCTCCTCCAGCAGTGAATGCCTTCCAGGGAAGTGGAAGAGCCTGCCGGAAGGGGGTGACCACTTGCGCTTCCTGCCGCCGGCAGCTTTCCCGAGCAGGGCCTCCATGTCCTCTGGCTCCTCCGTGATCTCCAGGCTGGCTGGCCAGGGCCACGCAGCCTCTGGGAGCTCAGCCAGCTCCTCCCCAGCCTCAGACTCAGGGGAGGATGGACGCTCCGGCTCTACCCGCTTGGGGATCTTCCTAAAGATCATGAACTCAAATGGGAGATACTTGATATCATACAGATCAGACAGATTCAGGTAGGCAGGATCCACCTCTGAGATGTCCAGGGACACGGTGTCTGCTGCTTCTGGGTCCCTGGACAGGTCCTGGATCTGTACGAGTGACACCTGAGAGCCCCCACTGAAGTCTTCCCACGAGCCCAACTCCTGGGAGGTCCTTGGGAGGGTTCTATCGCCCTCGGGTGCAGGCACTGTGCTAGCCTGGGGCGGTGGGCTCTCGGTCCCTGCCTCGTCCTGCTCCTCCGAGGACTGAGAGACGGCCCAGGTCATCTTGGCCCACATGGGGCCCTGCCCCAGCATCCCACCGGCGTCTCCTCCAAAGGCAAAGGTGCCGTAGCCCGCCACCCCCGCATAGCCCCCACGGCTCCCCAGGGAGAACTTCCGTGTGGTCGCCTGCTCCTGAGGCCGCTGTAGGCTGGGTGAAGACTGGGACAAGTCCTCTGTCTCCTGGACCAGGCCTTCAGCATCCAGAGAGGGGCTAGGCTCCGTGCCTATCTGGGAGGCTGGCTCTGGGGGTCTGGGTGATCCAGGCCTCTTGGTGAGAGGGACGGCCTTCAGCACGCTCTGAGAGTCTACCTGGGGGCTTGCTTGGGCAGGGGGCAGACAGGCCTGCAGCTTTCCTGGGAAGGAAGGGCTAGGGGATGACAAGAGGGCCTCTGTGCAGGGCTCTGAAGGGAAGGAGCCAGGAGGCTGTGGTGCCAAGGCCTCAGGGGGGCCACTGTCCTGGGGGGCTGGGACCCACTGGGGCTGAGAGAAAGGGGCAGCCTGCCCTCCACAGCGGGCCTGGGACAACCCCTCTGGCTGAGTGGAGCACCCATCACTACTGGCAGACGGCAGTCTCAGCCCCTGCGGGGTCCCCTCTGGATGCTCTTTCTCCCTGGCACGTGCACCCCCTCTAGGCATGCCCTCTCCTTGGGCATCCTGAGGACTCAGGGGAGCTGGAGCGGGACACTGCCCCTCGCTGCAGGCCTTGGTGGAGGAACTGGCAGTGTTCGGTGGGTCACGGTCCAGGCAGCGGCGGGAACCAGAGGCCTCCCGGGTGCTTGCTCTGGGCATCTGCATGGCCGTCTCTAAGGAGGCTGCTGTGGCCTGCAGGGCAGCCTGCTCCTCCATGGCAGCCGCCTCCTCCAGTGCCCGGTGCTCCAGCAGTGGCTCTCGAAGTCCCGGCAGGACGCCCGAGAAGTAGCCACCCTTGAGAAGGTGCCGCCGGCGGGCGGGGTGCCGTCTGCCCCCTGTGGACAGCCCTCCTAGCTCTGGGCCTTCGCCCACCTGCTGGTAGAACAGGCTTCGGATGATGCTCTGCCGGGGCACACAGCCCAGGGCAGCTGCTGGCTCCTCGCCCTGCAACGCTGCAGGCAGAGCCGAGGCTGCGGCGGGTGGACAGGCCTCGGCCTCCTCAGGCAGGCTGGCCGAAGGCCTTAGGAAGCCCCGGGGGTGCAGCAGCGGGGAGTGGGTCACCGGGGAGGATGGCAGCGACTTGGCCCGGGCGAACGGGGCCAGCTCGTTGTCGGAGGAGGAGGAGCTGCTGGAGGAGGCGCTGGCATCGCCACGCAGGTGCCGGGCAATCCCGAGGGACGGGCTGTCGGGCGGGCCCTGGAGCAGCTCTGGGATGGAACGCATCACCAGGATGGACTTGTAGCTCATCAGGGAGCGCTGAGGGCATGGAGGACAGGGGCCCGTCAGCAGGGGACCCGCTGCCTTCCCAGTCCAGAGGGGATCTCAGGAAACGGTGGGCCTTAAACCACACGGTCCCCAGGGCTCTGTTATCTTGTCCCCACCTTGGCAGGGATGTTGCATGTTCACCCCACTGGCTCAGGGAGCAAAGACTTGAAATGAAGGGTGCCCTGCCCCACTCTCTTGCTCTGCAGACCCAGAAGGGACACAGAGCCAGCCCTCTGGGCCTCATTTCCCTCTCTGGCCTCCGGCCGCTTCTGCACCCAGCCCCTCACCCCTCCACAAGGCAGCACAGCCCACCTGCCAGCGACTGCGGGCCAGGAGGAACTTCAGCTGCTTGGTGTTGATGAAGTGGGCCTCCTCCGCGGGCACAGACTTCTGGAGGTGCCCAGGTGAGAGATCCACGTTGGGGGTGTGGGGAGCCCCTGGGGCATCCTGCAGCCCAGGCAGGCCCCCACTCCTCTTGGCCTCACTTTCCCTCCCTGTGAGCCAGGCCAGCCCACGTTCAGCCTACTCACCCGGAACCAGGGGTGGGCGAGGCACTGGGCAGCACTGGGCCGAGCCCTGGGCGGGGGAAGGAAGGTCCAGGTCAGGCCAAGAGGTCAGCTGGCCACTGAGGCAAGCGCGGGACCTCAGATGTGTGTACTCACCCCACGGCCTTCTGCAGAGTAGCCTTGATAAAGTCCTGGGCATCCTCACTGAGGTGGGCGGCCATGGGGCTACTCCAGGACACCCGCCCTTCCAGGACATTCAGAAGGGTTGCTCGGTCACTCTCTCCAGCAAATGGGGATGAACAGGTCAGGCTGGAAGCAGAGACATGGCCGACCTTCAGCTGTGACCTGCATTTCTGGGTCCATGGGAGGCAGGTTGGCAGGACAGGGGTCTCATGGGGATGTAGTGACTGGGGGCCCCCAGCCCTGACTGGGGATGCCGCCTGACACTTCTCTCCTTCAGCCCTGAGAATCCCAGCATGTGTCTCAGATTTGCCCAGAGATCCAGCTTGGAGCTGGGATCCAGGCTAAGCCTGGAGTGGGTATCTGGTCTTAGGCCGGGGTGAGGATCCAGGCTTGGCCTGGGATAAGGGATCAAGCGTCATCTTGAGGGAGCACCTGGACTTAGCCTGAGATGGCAATCAGAGGTCCACCTGCAGAGTGAACCCAGGCTCAGTCCTCACCACTAACACCCTTGGGACAGCAACAGCTGTTAAAAGGGACCTCTGGACAAGCTACCCAAACCCTTTAGGGCAAGAGCTCCGTGCTCTGCCCCATGACCTAGCAGAGGTCCTCTGTGACAGGGTGTGAGTGAGCAGCGCTTGGCAGACACCCCGTATCAGAACTGGCTGACGGCATGTTCCCAACATAGCTGCCCCTCGGGTCTTTCGTCTCTGAGCTAAGGAGCAGTCAGCGGTTCAACAGCTTCCCATTGGCCTGCTGAGGAGGGGTCTGGGCTGGCTTTGGAGGAGAGAGTTGACAGGAGCAGGGATCTGCTCACCTGAGGTAGGTGATGACCCCCATGGCCCTGCAGAACAAAATCACAGCCATGAGTCTCTCCAGACCTGGTCCGATGAGGAGAAGGAGGAGGAGGCAGAGGGCGGGGGAGCCCACCCACACCCACCCTCACCCACCCACTCACCAGATGTCGGAAGCCTCATTCACGGGGGTCTGTTCGATGATCTCGGGGGCCACAAACTCAGGGGAGCCATACTTGCTGTACTGTGGCTCTCCCGGGGTGATTTTTTGGGCAAAGCCAAAATCACAGATTTTAATGTCTTCCCGAGCAGGATGCACCATCAGGATGTTGGGGGGCTGTCAGGCAGAGTCGGGAGTGGCTGAGCACACCCTGAGGAAAGAACCCCCAGGGCTCCCAGGCCTGGGGAGGACACTCAGGGGTCTCTGAGGAGCTGCCCCCGAAGGAGGGTGAGGCCAGCACGAGGCCACAGGCAGCCCTGGGAGCAGGTTTCAGCGCCCTTGGGGACAGCTTCTACTCCATCAGAGCTGCCCTCCACCAAGGTGAAGGGGCTGCGCTAAGGCGGTGAGCTCCCTGTCCCCAGAGATGCGGAAGTCCTCAGAGGGAACTGGAAGTGTTGGGCCTTCTCCCCCTCAGCCCTGGGCCCCAGGCTTCCAGCAGCTTCGCCCTGGGCTGGGGCAGCAGGGAGCCACGTACCTTTATGTCCAGGTGAAGGATGCCTTGGCTGTGCAGGTAGTGCAGCCCCTCCCCCAGCTGCTGGATGTAGACCTTGACCTGCGGCAGAGCTGGTGCTCAGCCCGCCTCCAGCACCCTCTCCTCACCCCCCTGCCTGCTCCCACCAACAGGACCTGCACTTCCCTCCAGATCTGAGCCGGGGGTGGGGACCTGCAGCAGAGCTGGTGCTCAGCCCGCCTCCAGCACCCCTCTCCTTACCCCCCTGCCTGCTCCCACCAACAGGACCTGCACTTGCCTCCAGATCTGAGCCTGGGGGTGGGGGGGCTCCTGCAGGACAGGTTCCATGCAAAGCCCCAGGGAGCCCTGTAGCTGGGACATTCCTCTAGGCCCCCAGGTGGATGGGTTTGGGTGTGTGGAGCAGCTTGAACAAAGCGGGAGGGGGCCGGGGGGGCAGGCAAGGGCTGGGCAGCTCGGTCACTGCCATCAGGGGTGGAGAAGCAGGGAGCCCTGGCCACGGGAGGGCTTTGAGAGCCGACAGGAGCTGCAGCCTGTGAGGGTCTCTGTTGGGGAGCTAGTCTGAGGCACAGGAGGCCTGGCCGGGCCCACGAGTAGCCCTGCAGCTGGATGGGCAGCCGGGCAGCAGTCACCTCGGCCTCGGTCACCACACTCTTCTTGAACAGGCGGTCCAGCAGTTCTTCCGACGAACACCTGGGAGTCTGTTAAGGAAAACTCTAGGCTCTGGAACCCTCGAAGCCTCGCGCCGCCTGGGGGGAGTCTTATCTCCAGGTGGGGGTGGGGGCTATGCTGGGGAGGCTGGTGCTTGGGGCTGAGGAGGATGGGAGGGACAAAGCCCCCCAAGTAGAGGGACGGGGGACAGTGGAAGGCAGCAGAGTGGGGGAGTGGCGAGCGACCCCCTGGCTCCTGCAGGGGATGCTGACGGGGGTGGGGGTGTGGGTGTGGGGGTGTGGGGAGCATACAGGACCCTCAGCTGGGCCAGGAGCAGCGGATGGGTGGCGTGGGGCGTGTGCCCCTCCCTGGAGCGCGCATTGGCATGCAAAGGTGCCTCAGCGCCTGGGGCATGCCGAAGACAGGTAGGAAGCCCAAGTTTTCTGTTGGAGGCCAATGCGGGGAGCAGGAGGAGACAGACTTCTCGATGAAGCTCTGCCTAAATTCCTTACCCAAGGGACTGGGAGCTGGGAGGTATGTGCAGTGGCAGTACCTGCGGGGGGTGGAGGGGCCGGGGCGTGCAGACAGTCCGGAAACATCGCAATGCCAGCGGCACGGGCTGCCCCCATCAGGCAGTTGGGCCTGGGACCACCAGCACCGCAGACCCCACCCAGCCCCGTAGACCACTGTCTGCCGGAGCACTCCCCCCACCTCCCGCCCCGCCACCGGCACCCTCAGGGTGAGGTGGGATACAGCTCCAGGATGAGGATCAGGGTCTTCCGCGTCTCAAACTGGTCCAGCAGCGCAGTGACCAGCGGGTGGCTCAGGCCTGCTAGGATGTCCCGCTCCCGATAAGCCTGGGCACGCGTCCTGCTCCGCAGCGGAATAAACTTGGCAGCACAGGCCATCTGGTTGCCCTTGTGCTGCACCCTCTTCACGAAGCCGAACACACCCCTGGGGGGAGGGGACAGCGCGCTGGGGGCCCTTGGGGCAGAAGCTTCGGGGTGGGGTTCCTGGGGGACAGAGCTTGGGGGCGGAGTTCCTGGGGGAGGAGGTTTCCTGAAAGGAGAGGTGCCAGGAGAGCAGGGACTTTGGGAGTGGGCACTGGAGGAGGCCAAATTGGCAAGGGCAGTGGGTACTCTGCATGGGGGTTTGCAGGAGGCAGGGGCTCCAGAGGGTGAGGGCTGGGGAGGCAGGTCTTCGGTGGGGGCAGGGCTCTGGGTTGAGGGAGTTCAGCGAGCTCTAAGTGGGGGGGGGGATGGTAGGGGTGCAGTGGGCGGGAGAGCTGGGGGCTCCTGGTCAGAAACTCGAACACAGGAACTCTGGGAGGCTGAGGCTGAGGGTCTTAGGAGGAGGCTCCTGGGGCTGGGATGAGGGCGGTACCTTCCAATCTCCTCCAGGACCTCATAAAAGGAGTGCAGTTTCCTCCTAGAGCTGGGCTCACTGTCCCGTGTAGCCAGGGAAGGGGAAGCTGTTTAAGAATGAGTAAAGATCACCCAGCGCCTCTGTCCGCCAACTTCACAGTGTCTGCTGGAGCAGCTTCCTGTGCCTGAACCTGTGAGAGCTCAGGGGACCCCCACACCGGCATGGAGCCAAGACAAGGCCTGGGAAGTGGTCCCCCACTCACCCCCGTGGATCAGCAGCTCTGCCTTGCACAGCACCTGGCCGCCAGGGTTGTGGGCCAGGCAGGTGTAGACGCCCGCGTCGTGCTGGGCCACGTCCCTAAGCACCAGGGAGTAGGTGGTTCCTTCCTGCTGCTGGCTGAGCCGGGGGTCAGCTCCCAGCTGGGTGCCATCCTGGAGACACGGGAGCGTGGGGCAGCCATCAGTACACCCTGGGGGACCCCAGCACCATGGCCCAGCCTGACCTTCGGTGAGCACCATGCCCAGGCCAGCGGGGGCGCCACACACTGCCTCTCCTGCAGGCAGGCCCTTACCCAGGCCTGCCCCTACCTTGTACCAGATCACTGTGGGCTGTGGGTTGCCCTCGATGACAGCCTGGAACTGTGCCGTACCGCCGCTCTGGGCCTGCACGTCCTCGATGGTGACCTGCATGGAGGGGGGGCCTGGGGTGGGGGAAGGAGCCGGTGGGCAGGAGCCAGGCTGTGTCGGCCACAGTCTATTCTGTGCTGAAATCTTTTGATGCCTCCATTCACGGACACCCAGACCTCGGTGGACTGGCAGCAACCCCAGGTGTGTCTTGCTGCCCAAGCTGGCCAGGAAGGCCCTGAGACATACTCCAGGGTGAAAGAGCCCAGCTGCCTCCAAGGGAAGGGACCCCACCCTTGATGGTCCAGAAATGCACCCCCTGTCTTTGCTGCTTCAGCCTCAGCTCTCTGTGGGCAGGCCACAAGAATATGCCAACTTTGCCTGGGGTAAAAGGCCCTGACGTCCCGGTCACCTCTGCCTTCTGAGGGCACGCAAGGAGAGAGGCAGCAGGGCCCTGGCCACAGTAAGGCTGGGGCATGCCACGTGGCTGTGCCGGCCCTGCCATGGAAATCACTCCTTAGCCTGGGGCATGGAAGGCACACGTGCTTCCTGCCAGGCCCCCACCTACTTGCAGCAGGCGTGTCGCTGGTCTGGTACACGTACGTCCTGTGTGTGGTCTCCGTGAACACGTGGCTGTGGACGTCCCAGAGCTCACCTACTCCTGGCCAGGCAGTGCCCTCCATCCTGGGGCATGGAGTGGAATTAGCTGTCTGCCTCGCCCTTCCACTCTTGGGGTGTGGGAGGCTGAGATGGGGTGCTTGCCCCCTGCCTACTCAGGGGGCTGCAGCACCCTTTGGGAGGGGACATACAGCCGGTGGCCTCAGTCCTAGGTGAAGAAGGGAGCTCCCCCCATTCCTTGCCCCAGGGGTGGCCTCCCCCTGCCCTGGGGCTTAAGGGTGGGGCTGGTAAGGAGAGTGCAGGCTACTGTGATCCCACCCCTTGCTCTCCTCCTCTAACGCCCCAGCCTGCTCCCAGCACGTCCCCTCGCTCCCCAGCCAGCTTGGGAGGTTACCGGATGGGCACCGTGCGTTCTGGGGCCTCAGCGTGTGCCTCAGCCGTCTGCTTGAGGCCCTTGGGGGAGTGAGGCTGAGGCGCCTTCGGAGGCTCGCCTGGTGGGAGGCAAGGGGCTCGGTGAGACGGAGCCTGGAACAGGGCAGGGGACAACTCCCCAGGACAGGCCGCTGCATCAGCCTCCGGCGCCCAGCAGACAGGAGCACAGACAGAGCAGGGGCTCTGAGAGCACAGGGTCCTTGAGCACAGACTCAGTGCTCCAACTGCGCGCGGGCACCTCGCCCCCGGGCTGGGGCTAGCGCCCCGCAGTACAGCCCTGGGGCCTGGTCCACCTGGGCGCCGCTCACTTCTGCCGCTTCCTGTCCTCCCTTCCCTCCACTTCCCCCCAGCTCCTCCTCGCCCCCCATCCCTCTCCCTGCTCTTCCCTAGGCTCTGCCCTTCCCCTCCCTCCCCTCCCCATTCCCACACCCTTCCTTTTCTCTCTCCCTTCCTCCCCACCTCCCCAGGAGCACAGGGGCCCCAGGCTGGCGGCTGAGGGCTGACCACAGGAGGCCACATGCCAGAGTGGGAAGGACCTCCCAGAGCCCATCCCGGCATCTAGTTCCACAGGCTGAGTGAGGGGCAGCCTTGCCCAGGACCCCCGCCATGTAGAGCCAACTGAATGGTGGGGGTCTCAGGCTCTGCCAGTTCACCCCCGTGGGATGGGCACCCAAAGTAACCAAGGTGGGATCAGAAAGGAGGAGTGGTTATGGCGGGGGGGGGCGGGCAGGGGTCCCGGAAGCAGGGGTACTTTGCCTTCAAGCTGCTGCCAGGCCTCACCGGATGCAGCCCCAGGCTCCACAGCTGGGGGCTCCAGATGCGGCCCCCCAGGGCTGGGGCTGGGGCTGCTGTGATCCCCTGTGGAAGGTCCTGGAGCCTCGGGGCATGTCTGTGTCCTCTGGATGGACGTGCTTTCCTGCCCTGGGGCAGCTGGGGCTGGGGCAGCAGCATCTGTAGGAGAGGCAGGTCGACGCACAGGAGTGAGGGGGGCCGGGGCCTGGGAGGGGGACACTGCCCAGATGAGGCCACCCTCCCCACCTTTCCGCTCCAGCCACCCGCTGGGTTCAGGAAGCACCGAAGGTGGAGGCCCCTGAGAGAAGGGGTCTGTGCCAGAGATGGCACTCCAGGCAGCAAGTGCTAGACTGGTCCACCCCCAGGGTGTCTCCCAGATGCCCTCATGAGAACGTCAGTTCCCACAGGGACAGCAGGGCCTGGACCCCCACCGTTCACTTTGGGCGGCCCCTCAGTCTCAGTCCCATCCTGTCATCCTGGGGCTCGCCTTGCTCGCCCTCGCCCACTGGATCTGAGGGCACTGGGTCACCCAGGCTCAGGTGGGTCCAGCCCCACGTTCTAAGAAAGCTAAGCACGGCCCATGCCAGATCAGGAGCCCAGAGACCCTCACAGGGTGGGCTGCCTTGCTGCCTCCCAGGGCAGCCCCCATTCCCCACCCAGCCCGACATAGACCACCACACTCTCACCTGGTCCCTGCCCAGCCCCCGACACAACTCCCCAAGGGCACCTTCAGACCCTCCAGGCTCTTGGCTTTCTGCCCTCAGCCCCCAATTCAGTTCCTCTTCCACCTGACTGCCAGTCCCCCTGTGGCTGTTCTGGGACGCCCACCGCTCCATTTCTAGGAAGGGCCCCTCTGTGGAGCTCTCTCCCGTGCTCCAGAGCCTCCCTCCTGGTGATCTGCTGTATTCTTGGGGCCCCCAGGCTGAAGAGGCCACTGGGCAGGCTTCTGTCTGTCTGCGGTCTGTGGCGACCATCCTGTGCTTCCCCACTCCAAGGAGGTCGTCAGGACCCCTACCCATCATGCCCCCATGGCTGTCCTGACAAAGGACCCAGGCTCACAGGACGCAGGATGACCTGCTTGACCCCCAGCAGACTGGGGGCAACTACTATGGACACCGCAGCCACACTGTGTGCGCCTGTGACAGCCCCTGCGCCCATGTGTGAGCAAGCTGGAAAGACAAACGATCACGCCTCCACCCAGGATCTGTAGGACTGGCCAGCACCCACAGACTGATGCTGGGTGTCCACCCAGGCTGCCAATGGAAAGGGCCTGGGCTGTCCATTGGCTGGTCTCCAGGGCCAGGAGGGTCCCTCCCTCTTGAGACGCCAGAACCACCAGGTGGAGAAGCAAAAATGAGAAAAACAGAGGCGGTGCAAGGAACTGGTTTATTAGCATCATCAGGGCTGATGGATGGGACTGCTTCCCATGCACAGACCCTGGTCCACCCTGCTGAGAAGGCCTAGGAGGCCTGTAGTGCTGGGCCCCGCACAGGCCTCCTGGAGGCCAAGAAAGGTGTTCAGGGCTACAATGTGGTTTGGGGGGACCCCCAGCCTGGGTGAGAGCCACGGCTGGGCCAGGCCTGGACACTGGGACAGGGGCCTAAGCTGGCACACACAGGGCCCATGTGGCCCCTGCCTGGTGAACGGAGCAAGAAGGATGCCCGAGTGCCTTCCTTGTGTCTGCAGCCCCGAGCCCGGAGCGGCAGCCTGCGAGTCAGTCCGGCCCATGCTCTCAGAGCAGCTTGAGAAGCCTCTGAGATCACGGATGCGTGCACCGTCCTCAGCTGACGACCAAGTCCTGTGAGGTAGGAATCGCCTGGTTTGGAAGGGGAGGGCAGGCTGGAGTCCTGAGTTGGTGGACAGCCAGGGGAGGTCAGAGCACCCGTGTCCGAGGCGTGCCAGGTTTGGGACTCTCTCCTGATTGAAAACCCAAGGCGGCTGTGTGGTGAGTTGATGCTGGTGCTAGGCGGGGTCCCAACGCCGCTGTCCTCTTCCCACCGCCCCGTGCAAGCATGGCAGCTTCGTCCGGGGGTCCCAGGTCGAAGGGTCTCTCATCTCAGCCCCAGCCACGCCATCCCTGAGGGTCTTGGCCTCAGCCCTGGGAGGGGCTGGGGTCCATGTCCCTGTCTGGGCGAATGTGTAGGGTGACAGCCTCCCCCACAGTCCCAAAGCTGACCGTCTGGGTTGAAACCTCGGTTTTGAAGCTGCTCTGGCCGCTGTCTGCAGAGCGCTGAACCTGAGTGCAGAATGAAGGCTTCTGGGTTGCGGCACCTCCGGCCCGGGCCTCCCGAAAGCAGAAGGAGACGCCCGTAGGGCCCCGACCCTGCGGCCCTGATGGAAATGCCTCCCGGGGGCTGGGCACAGGGCCGAAGCAGCCAGGGGGGGCCCGGGAGTCTGGGGGGCGCCCCACATTCAGCAGGAAAGGCTGGCCCACGGTGGGCTCACTGATCTCTCTCTGCAGCACTGAGATTTCACAGGGCGGGTCATCAGTGGCACTCGGCCTGGGGCCACTGCAGCCAAAGGTCTCCCCTTCCCGGGGCACGTAATCCTCCAGGTCGGCCAGGGTGAGGGCACGGCCATGGTGCGTGAGGATCTTGGGGTCGCGGCCCTGCAGACCACCAGCACCCAGCGGCTCCTCCACCTCGTAGGCATCTCTCTCCCCCTCCTCCAGTGGGGCTCCCTCTTCAGCACCCCAGGGAGGGGACAGCTCAGGGCTCTCTGGCCCCGTCTCCACGCAGACGATCAGGGGCTCTCCAGCGGTGATCGTGGCCGGGGGCTCCTGGGTTAGCAGCTTGTTGTTGGAGTTGTTCGTATTGGGGTCTCTTCCAGACACCCTTCCAGGCAGCGTGAAGCGAAGCTCCTCAGAGCTGCCAGGCGTCTCTCTGGCCAGAGATGCGCCCTTTGAGCCGGTCTTCTTCACTCGGACCTCAATGGTCTCCTCAACCTCCACCCACTTGGGTGGGGGCCTGGTGCCCCCCGGCAGGCCTGCCGTGTGGGTCTCAGGCTCTGTCACGAACAGAGTGGGCACAGCAGGCCGCCAGCCTGGCTCCGCCTCAGGCCTGGAGGGTCTGCTGACCTCTGGCGAGGGCAGCAGCTCAGGGGCCAGCAGGCCTGGCCTGGGCAGGCTGGCAGGGTGACCGTAGCGGGAGGGAGACTTGCTGGGGGACTGGCGTCGGCCACGGGGGCTCTTCACCACAGTGGTAATAGTCTCCTCTCTGTGGGGAGAGGGCCGAGAGGAGATGGGCATGGAGCCCCACAGCCTCACCCAGCGCCCTTGCTGTCAGCACATTCGCGGGCCAGCAAGGGAGATCAGGTTAGTGTCCAAGCAGGCAAGTGGCGAAACCGCACAGACAAACTCCTATGCATGCGCCTGGGCCCAGGCCCCAGATGCCCACCCAAAGAACTGAAGCACAGAGTTCCGTCTGGCCATCTGTGTACACTGGGGCCCCAGTGTGCAGACCTCAGGGAGGCGAGGCATGCGGGGGCGCGTGCAGCGTCACTCAGGCGGGTCTGTAACGTTATGCACTGGTCTCCCTTCCTGTGTGTGGCTGGCCCGTTCTGGAGACACCAGCCCTCCTTACAGGGCTGAGGGACAAGCCACACCGCCTTCCTCATCAGTCCCACGCTTGCTCTGTGCTCTGTATCATGGCAGGAGGGCACCGGGAGTTTGGGGCGCTTCTCAGAGGGCAGGTGCCTCAGAGACCATCAGTCAGGGACTGAAGAGCAGGGAGACGCCAGAGTTTGGACGTGCAGCCCATGCTTTGGGCCTCTGAGTCTGGGATGTGAGGCCTGGCAAAGACTCCTGGCCCTGGGCATGGCCTTGCCGTCGTGGGCGGTGTGAGCTCAGCCCACGAGGTCAGGTGGGGCCGCAGGGGGATGAGGGGAGAGAACTCAAGTCCATGTACACATGAGTGTGCCTGGGACTCTGGCCAGGGACCCCGCAGCAACTCTGGGTGGTGCGTCTGATCCCCTTTGACAGGTGCAAACAAAGTTGGAAAAGGGCTTGAGACTTTCCCAGAGCCAAGAGTCAGAAGTATCCCTATCAGCGCAGGCCCTCCTCTGCCAACCAGCACCCTAACTCTGCCAGGTACTGAGGGTGGAATGAGTAACATGCGGGGAGCAGGAAGACGTTCAGTAACACAGCTCTCCTGGGCCCTAGGACCTGCATTTCCTCGTGGGCTCAGGAAGAGGAATTTGGCATGCATGTGGAGACAACTCAGCGCTGCTACCAGCTGCCTGCGATCTCTCTCTTGTTCAGCTTTACTTCTGGCTAACCCACAGCTCCAACTGGGAGCCGTCACTCAAGTCATGGGCACAGAGCGGTGTGGACCTCACCTCGGGGTGCACAGCGATGACAGACCCTGCCTCCACTGGCCCTCCCCTGGCGAAAGGGAAACGCTCTGCCCCCTTAACTGGTGGGGAAGCCGAGGCATGGAGACGCGGCCTGTTCAGGCCCGCAGGCCTGCCTTCCTGCTTCACACAAGGCTCAGTGGCACAAGGCTTGTTCCTGAGTCAGAGACTGCCCACATGTCAGGGGAACCTGGGCAAGGACCCATCTTCTGGCCTCAAGCGGCCTGATTTGCTGAGGCAGGACAGCGAGTCCACGCCTCCTAAATGCACCCCCCTGCTCGGCTCACTGCTGCCCCCATGAGGACATGGAGGCCCCCTGCCCTGAGGCCAGCGGCACACCACTTGAGGCTGCCAGGTGGCAGGAGCCTCTCTCCGAGCCCGGTCTCCTTCTGGTACCCCTTGGCTCCCCAGAGCTGCTCACTGTGTGGTGTGCCCTTGAGGGATGCGGTGCCAGGCAGCCGCCTCTCTCCATTCCTCAGGTGAGGGGGTACCTGTCCTTGCAGGGGGAGGGTTACTGCCTCCCTAAGCCTGGAACAGATTGGACGTGAGGGCGCCTTGTGAGTTACCTAGTCCAGCCTCCCACACACACGAGTCCCCAGTGGGCTGCCTGGCCCCATCTCTGCTCCTTCATGTTTTCACTCATAAAACGTAAATAACAATGCTCCCCTCACAGATGAAATATAGAGCTGATCTGTGGAAAGCTCTGGCATGGCTGCATACCTCCAGGGATGGGACTTCTTTCTGCCCCAGGCAGCCTCATCTACTGTGAGGCCGCACTCTGCTCTGGGGGAGAAGGGAGAAAGTCAGGGGAGGATTAACCTGGGACCTATCCAGTGTCTGAAGATGGGTTCTGCAGCAACATCACCAGCTGCAGGCCCCTACAGGAGGTCTTCTGCCTAGGGGGAATTAAGAGGTTCCCCGTCTTAGAGCCTCCCAGACATTTGGCTTTAGGAAATCGTAGTTTTTATTGCCTCCTAGCTTTTGCAAGCTCTTCCATCCTTCCACTTCACACATCTACTGCAAGTCCTTCCAGATCATCCAGGTCAAAACCAGTCCTGCCTTCTGTGCGTTCACCTAGCCCTGGACCGCTCTGGGCCTTTTGTATTCTTTAATTATCAATGACATGTATGGCGTTTCCTCAGCCTTGAAGGCACTGAAGCGTGGGGAAGGGGACAGTGGCTGTGGCATCAAGGGAACGAGTTCTCAGCCAGCTTCCGACTGGGAGCCACCCCAAGCAAGGCTCCTCTCTTCCCTGAACCTGTTTCCCCACCTTCTCAGTGTGAGGGCTGAGTTTGGAGAACCTCTAAGGACCCTAGAGCACTACTGTTCACTAAGGTTACACTATTTTAATTAAAATCAAATTAACTAAAATAAATTTTAAAATCTAATTCTTCAGCCACACTAGACAAACGCTCAGTAGCCACATGCAGCCAGTGGCTGCTGGAGTGGAGTGTGAGCATAAATCACTTCCGTCATCACGGAAAGCTCCTAGGATACTCGATGGCAGCATTCTGCCTCCAGCACACTGGAGAAGAGACTTTCAGGCCTTGCTCTTCCCTGACTAGTATGACTCAGAGTCCAAGACCTGGGTGAGGCCTGCGATGTGCAGAATAAGTTGACCCTGCTGAAACAACAGAGCCATGGGGAGGGTACCTAGACCCTGGGAGACACAGCTTTGAAACGTGGTAGGCAAGGTCTCAGGGGAGGTGGATGCTCTGGGAGTGTCTGCAAAGTGCTGGCAGTCTGTCTGGGGAACAAAGGCTGTGGGAGCAAGCAGTCAGGCAAGCCAGAGGCCAGGCTACACAGGCAAGATCCGGGGAGGTTAGTGGGCATGCAGGGAGCACTGCAGTCAGAGGGAGGGTTAGGAACACGCCTGCACTTACATGATGACGGTTTTCTTGGGGACCTTAGTCTCCTGCTCAGTGACTACAAAGAAAACAGTCGGAATAGCGAGGGTTACAGACCAGCCAGCGCTGGGGGCTGAGCTATCCGAGTGGCCCGGCAGTGTGGTGACTCGCTCAGCTTAGCACACTGGCTCCAAACCCTGCTCGACTGTGTGCCCCCCGGGAGGAATGTCTCTGCTTAGAACCCCAGGCCCTTCACCTTTGAGACAGTGACAGTGCCTCCTCCGGGGGTCTGGGGATGAGGCATTGTGGTGACCGTGTGTCCCGCGTGAGGCAAGAAGCTCTGTCCCCCTTGAGGGGTCTTGCAGGAGCTTCATGGAGAATAAGTGCCTTGTTCAGGCTGCCCACACAGAACTCCAAGCTCTTCCTTTAGTCCATGTACCCAGGGAGCCCTGGGTATTTGTCAGGCCCTGAAGTTCCTCTTTTTATAGAAACCAAGGCCTAGAAAGGGGAAAGGAATGGCCTGTGTCTGGCAGCCAAACTGGGAGGTGGAGGGCTGGTGCCTAGTTCACAAAACATTCTAAGACCAAAGGACCTCTCTCCAGGGCAGAGTGACTCTGGAGTCCTAGAGGGAGCCCGTATGAGTGCTGGGCGTCAGGCCACGGAAGGCCCTCTGGGAGCAACCTGAGGATGTCTGAGCAGGGTCCTGAGCTCTGAGCGAGCCAGGAGCACCCCACACACTCAACTGTTTCTTGATTGTCCTAGCTTCTCCCTGGAGCCAAGAGGATAAGCCCTGGGGCTCCCACGTTGCTGACAGGGACCCACATCCCAGAGATAGCACCGGACTCATCCCGACCTGGCAGCACCTACTCCCCACAATCTGGAGGCCTCTTCCTCTGTAGCTTGTGGGCAGGGTCAAGCGTGGCACAGATATGCCCCCTCCCAGCCTCGTCAGCGGGCGAGCAGGCAGCCCACCAGCTACCAGCACTCATACATCTCAACAGTCCCTCTCACCAGACTGGGGGCAAGCTTAGGGGTTGATGTGGCCCAGGGCACACAGCCTCCTAGTCTGTGGTCTGTGGGATTTTGAGCCACATGGAAAAGGACTTCTTTAGATGCCCGTGACTATTTTAGCCTTGTTTCCAACGAACATGGATTAACTGTCCCAGCTGTGTCTGTGTGGCACTTGGGCGCCACATTTTCTGTGCATGTTGTGTGTGTGCACGCACATGTGTGTGACTGTGTGTGTGCCTGCGTGTGCTTGTGCAAGCAGCCTCCTGGAGAGAGGGGAGCCTGCTGGGAGAGAGAATGGGATGCGGCCTCAATGCCCTGTATCTAGACGGAGTTGGGCCCAGGGAACACCAGCTGTCTGTGGCCTGTAGGCCACCCCCTGCGCACAGGACAGTGGGCGATCCAGGGCCTCTTCCCTGATCCTCCCTGACGGGGGACTCATTCTGTTGCTTCTGGGGGTGGTGACCAGCGCCCCCGTGGGCTGCTACACTCCTGGCACCTTTGTTCCCCATCTAACCTGCCATCAGAGGGGCTCTGGGATCCAGTGCATATTGGCGACTACAGAAGGGGTACAGCCATGCCAAGCGGGGCTCTCGGCCCTGCACAGTTTCACAAGCGAGGGGGCAGCGCCCCACCCCACGGGACCAGCCAGGGCCCGTCCTGGCTGCAGAGCCACCAGGTTAGTCATGAAGCCGCAGGACAGGATTAGGAGGCAGGAGGCAGCGGGCTCCAGTCCCAGGGGCTGTGAGGACTGGCTTTGTCTTGTGAGGCGCCAAGGCCATTCCCGGCGTGGGTGCGCTGCCCCCTCCAGACCCTGCGTCCACGGGGCCCAGACAGAGGCCTGTCGTGACGGTGGACTGAGAGCTCCGTGGGACGCGCTTGTCGCCGCTGAGACAGGGTGCTGAGCCCTGCCGTGTGCCCCGTAAGACCACCAGGGGCACGGCAGAGGTGCCGGCAGACGCCGTGGGGGCCTCCAGTGGGAGCCGGCTCGACCAGTGCCCTTTGGGGCTTGACGAACAGGACCCCTGCCCACGAAGGAGGAAGGGTCTCTGGGCGGGCCCTACAGAGTGGGAAAGGCCCCAGGCCTGTGCTTCTGGGGCCGGATGGCTGACTCAGTGAGAGTCCAGACAGACAGCAGACCCCGCACGCTGGACCCTGGGACTGGGTCTGGGGGCTCAAGGCATCAGAGAAGCCAACTTTCAGGACTTGGGAGGACACAGATCCCAACCCAGCCCTACTGTGAGAGCTGGAGCTCCCCCAGATGTTTAGCGTAGCTTCCGCTTGCATGCCCCCGAGGATGGGAGGCTCAGTCTCTGTCCTGGCAGCCCCTTCCAGGTAAGTCAGCTCAGACCAGGATCAACTCTCCCTGAGGCTGTCACCCGCCCTGCAAGCCCTGTAAGGCCACTCTCTGAACAGACACCATCTGCCCTCCTCCCCATCCCAGCCAGCCTGGCTGGGACCCTGGAGCCACGGACGGAGACGTCCTGTCACCCTTCAGCCCCTGCCTGGGAGCACGCTGCTCCCTACAGAGGCCCGTTCTGCAGCCCAGACCCCTCCCAGCCTGGCCCAGGCCAAGCCACCACACCCTGTCCTTTCCTCAGCCAGAGCCTCGCACTGCAGAAGGATCATGTCCCTGACACTGCTCCTTCTCCCAGGAGCCAAGCTGGGACCCGGCAGCCCGCTTCTGGGGGGCTGCCCCTGCCACCCATCCTGGAAGACCCCTCTGAAGACGGGCTGGCAGGCAGCTCCAGGCCCAGGTCTGGCCTGCATTTGCACTTGTTATTCCCCCCAATCCTTCAGACGACCCCGTCAGCCTTTCCCAGGCTCTGGTTCACAGCCCACCCTTCTCTGGCCCCCAGTCAGGGAGGGGCCGCCAGCGCTTGCCCCCATCCCCTGAGTCCCCTCCTCCGAACGTGCTTCCCCTCCTCCCGGAAGTGTGCTCTGACGAGAAGGGCTGAGGGTCCTACCCCTCCCGGCCCTGCCCCGGCCTGTGGGGGTCCGGCTCAGGCTGGGCTGCGCGCAGAAGCACTCACCTTCCACGGCCGCGAGCCGCTCCGCGCGGTGCTGATCCCGGGCCTGCAGCACGGGGCTCTGCATGACCAGCTCCGCACGGCTCCGCTTGGAGCCCAGCCGGTTCACCAACTGCAGGGCATAGAGCAGGGGCTCACCTCCAGCCTGTGGCTCCCCAGGGGGCCTGGGCAGTCTCTGTGAGGCCATACAGGCCAGCGGAGGCATGGAGGGCCCACCGCAGCTATTTCAGGAGCCGCAGAGCCTGGCCACATGGGTAAGGGTACCAGGCCAGCTACTGTGTCCCTTGACCAGGAGCTCCCTGAGACGGGGGAACACTCTCCACCTGCTCTGTCTAGCATCGTGGCCACATGGACTCTGAGTACGTGAATTAGACGCGAATCTTTACTTAAATGTTGGCTTTAACTGATTTACATTTAAATCACCATGTGTGGCCAGCACGGGTCCAGAGCTGACTGGGGGTCGGTTTCTTTCTCTGAGAATTGCCTTTGGGACCCCAATGTCCCATGCAGGCTGCCAGCAGCAACAGCACAAAGGAGGCTGGCGGTCAGGAAGAGCCAAGGCTAGTACATACCCTCCCTGACCTCCACCAGTGCCCCCAGACCACGAGGACCAAGCAGGCTCTGCCCAGGGCCTGCTCCTCGGTGCTCGTCTTCCCCACACGGACGTGGGTGACAGCAGCCTGGGGTCCCCTCTCTCACTGCGGTCACGGGTGGTAGTGACCAGGCGGGATTCCCCAGGCAAGGCCCCCAACCCCCTCCCCCGACCCCACCCACCCTACCTCACACTCATAGATGCCCAGATCCTCCATGCCAGCTGCCCGGATCTCCAGCACCAGCAGGCCGCTGCGGGGCTCACTCAGGGTCTGGTATCTGCCCCCAGGGGTCAGCAGGGCCCCATCCTTGTACCACCTGCAGCCAGCCCCAAGGGCAGTCAGGTGGGTCTCCCGCCCATGCTCAGGACCCTCTCCTCAGCCATCCCATAGCTCCAAGTATCCTCACAGAGCCCACCCTCCTGGACGCCACCCATCCAATGAACAGCCGGTCCTATGTCCTCGTCACGGCAGCTAGAGCCGTGTTCAGAATGTGCCGCAGCCCTCTCACGCCCACTCCTCACGGGACAGGCGGCGGTTCTGTGCCTAGCCGCCCCTGACCCAGCTAACAGGCTGCCCACCCGCACCTCTCAGGCAGGCAGGACAGGCCCAGGGCAGGCCTGCGTGCCCTCTGCTGCCCCACCCCCAAGCCAGCTGGCCCACCTGATCTGAGGATATGGGGCCCCTTCGATGGTGCAGGTGATCTGGGCATCTTCTCCATCCACAAAGGGCACTGCCCGGACCTTGTGCACAAACCGAGGTGGGACTGCGGGACCCAGGGAATGTGGGGAGACAAGAGAGAGATTGAGAGTCGGAGGGAAAGAAACAGAGAGACAGAGACACAGAAAGAAAAACAGAGACAGAGATGGAGACAGAGGGACAGAGAGAGACAGGAACAGATAAACAGAGATGGAGACAGAGAGAGAAACAGACAAGGAAACGGAGACAAAGATGGAGACAGAGGGGCAGAAAGAGAGGCAGGAACAGATAAACAGAGATGGAGACAGAGAGAGAAACAGACAAGGAAACGGAGACAGAGATGGAAACAGAGACAGAGACACAGAGAGACACCATGAGGGACCAGGACCCCACACCCACCAGTGAGTCTCCCAGACTTCTCAGATATTCACAGCCATCCCTGCAGCTATGCCATCCATGTGCCCCTAACCAGGGCTGATACCTTTATAATGCCCATAGGGTGGGGCCTGGGCACTTATACCCTGGCCTTCCCCTCAGGGCTCACCTTGCACCAATATCTTGCCCAGGGTGCTGGCATTGCCAGCAGCGCTGGCTGCAAAGCACATGTACTGGCCAGAGTCAGCACCAGTCAAGTTGTCCAGGATAAGTGCACACGAGCCATCGGGGTCTTCAATGAGGATGTGGTGAGGGTCCACCTCCACTGGCTTCCCATCTGGAAAGGAGGGGAGAGAGAACACCATCAGGGACAAAAGGCCAGACCTGTCTGGGGGTCACAGTCATGGGGTCTGATGGAGGAAGCTACCCCTATAGCACAAGAGCCAATGGACTCCCTGCCAAGGGTCTAGCTGGCCAAGCTGACCTGGAGCCCTGGGTGGAGCGGTGGTACTGACCCACACCATCTACTCCCCCAGACCTCACTGTGCACAGTGTGGCCTCTAAAAGGCCAGCTCTCAGCTGGAGGCGGGGGCCAGGCTGGCGGACGTCTCCTCTAATAAGGCCCTCAACGGCCTTGCCAGTGGTTCTGCAACTCCCCCAAGGTACTGACCCCACCTAGCAGATACTTGGACAGCACCATCTCTTTAATCATCCTCATCCAAATGCCCAGCTGACTAACATCTCCAGCTGTGCCATATTTCCTTCCTGCGAGAGGGGTGGGGAGACATGCTTCTTTCACTATGAAGAAATCTTTCCTCCATAAATATGTAAAATTTCATAGATGAACACTTTCCAATAGCTCTGTACGTTCTGAACCAGGTTAAGTTAAAGCATCTTGACATCTGATTCAGAGAGAAACTTAACAATTTTAAAACATACCCCCCCCCCCCGCAAAAAAAAGCTTCCAGCTGCCACCCTATTTCCCTGCATCCCTGTGTGGTAATTCCAAGAAAGAGCTCTTCTCATTCTCTGTCTCCAGGAGCTTCCCTTTCTATCTTTTCCCAAACCACACCTCTTGGCTTTCACCTCACACAACATAGCCCTTGGCAAGGACATCAGTGACCCTGTCAGTCAAAGTGAAAGCCACTCAGTCATGTGCGACTCTCTGCAACTATACAGTCCATGGAATTCTCCAGGCCAGAATATTGAAATAGGTAGCCTTTTCTTTCTCCAGATGATCTTCCCAACGCAGGGACCGAACCCAGGTTTCCCGAATTGCAGGTGATTTCTTGACCAGTCGAGCCACAAGGGACGCCAAAGAATACTGGAGTGGGTAGCCTATCCCTTCTCCAGCAGATGTTCCTGACCCAGGAATTGAACCAGGGTCTCCTGCACTGCAGGCAGATTCTTTCTTTGCCAACCGAGCTATCAGGGAGACCTACTGTCAATCTGTGGTCAATTCTCAGCCTTCATCTTGCCGTCAGAAAACACTTCTTGGACTTCCGGCATTCCTGCACAGTCAGACCCTTTGGGCAAAGACACCTACAGCCTGTGTTCCCTGTCACGTACTCCCTGACACGGACAACCTGCTAGGGGGACTGTCAACAGCTGGCACGTAGGCTCGTGGCACCTGGATGGTGTCTAGAGTGCTGATGACACGCTGCAGAACATGATCCAGAGAGATGTCAGTGCTTCCTGATAGGTGGTCCTGCCTCCTTGGAAACCTCCCCCAGGAACCATCCGCGTCAGGAGAGACAAAGCCCTCAGCTTCCTTCCCTGTGAGACATGTGACTGCCCTCTAGGGCCGTAAGTCACTTTTCTCTTTGGAGGGAAGGAGGGGAAGATGTGCCAGCAGCCCCACAGAAGTTCAGTATCTCCTAAAACTCGAGGTTCCTCTCTTGTGGAACAATTCACTGTATGAAGCTGACATCTGGTGCCTGGATGTGGAGATCAAGGCATGGGAAGCCCATGCAAAATGCTGCTGCTTTGGCTGTGGTTGGGGTCTTATATTTGTAATCTGGCTGGCCGACTGGCTTGCTGGGTTGCAAGCCAAGAAATATCTCAGGTCCTTCACAGTTTCTGATTTGCAATTTTGGCAACAAGGAAGGGACACACTACTCCAAAAGAGAGAGGTGGCGGCCTGTGCAACAGTTAATAGACCTGAGGGAGGGATGTCCATGGGAATTGGTGGTGGGCATACTGCCCAAACATCACGGTCAGCCGTGCAAGAAACAGCCATTTCCTGTGAGTGTAGGCAAACTGAGCAGGCGGCTCCAAGCCGAGCATGGAGAAGTGGGTTCAAAGTCTCCTGGATGGTGCCTTGGTTGACACACTCTCTCTTCCTACAGCGGGGACACTGCTGGTCACCTCAGGTCAGCCCCACTTCCCAACAAACATCAGAGCCCATGCTGAATCCCAGGAGGCATTTCTGAGTCCAGTCACAGATATACACACCCACACTGGGTGCAAAGGGAAAGCCATCGCCAATCCAGGGGGCAGAAGGCAGGCAGGAGCAGGGCTAGAACTCAGGGATGAGAGGCACGGGCACCAAATACGTGAAGGATTCTTTTAGGGATAAGAGGCAAGGACCCTGGGGTTTGCTGTGAACCCTGGCTTGGGACAACTCCCTGACATAGACCTCTATGGGGAACTGTCAACAGCTGGCACGTGGATTCATGGCACCTGGAAGGTGTCTAGAATGCTGGTGACATGCTGGAGAAGGTGATCCAGAGAGATATGAGTGCCTCCTGACGGGTGGTCCTGCCTCCTTGGACACGTCACTCAGCCCTCATGGGAAGAACCAGAAAGGGGATGGGAGGTGTCACCACGGCTCTGGGCCACTGGAAACCTCTGCTAAGTGGACCCCACCCCAAATGTCACCATCATGCCAGGCAAGGGACACAGAGCCCGAGAACAACGTGATGTGGCTGTTAAGTCAAGGGGTCCCTGAAGCTAAAACAGATAGGATCTGTAGTGACAATCTTGCCGCCTCATCGGAGTGAGCCCAAAACTCTAGGTATTGCTGAGTTACGGAAGTGTGTCTCCTTCCCTCCCTGAGCCCTTCCTCCTCCTCCACTCTTACGACTGCTCTAAGAGAAAAATCATCAGAAGTGGGCCTTGGTCTCCCTGGGCTCAGAGGGACCCAGCATGCCCCTCTGATATGCCAGGCATGCAGCCAGGGGGAGAGCTTAGATTTTGATGGCTCTGCTGGATACAGGTGTCTGGATTCCACTGGTGGGATTTGAGCAAGGTTCCCACAGAGCAAGAAGAAAACCGTCACCCCGGGGCCAGGGTGCTGCGGCCGTGGCTTCTATCTCTGGACCCTGGTGTCTGCCGCTTGGAACACCCTGCTCCACACGAGGGTGGCGAGGCCCTCCATGTGGAGAGGCTATGGAGCATGAAACCAGCTCCAGCCCAGCAACGTGTCACTTGCCAAGCCTGCCAGCAGAACCCCAGCAGGAGAAAGGAAGTTGCAGGCCTCCTGGGAGATGTGAAAGCAGCCCCGCTAACAGGAGAGGCCGAGTCCAAAATCAACAGCCGTGTGCGGGAGCTGGCAGGAGACCGCCACCAGCCCAGTCCAGTCACTGTGCCTGTGGCTCCAGCTGGCGAGGACAGGACCGCCACAACGGGGTCTTCTGTGCAGGCGAACAGCTCCTGGCAGGAGTCCTGGGCAGTGCAGCCAACTGCTTTTCCTTCCTGCTGGCGTGCAGGGACCGAGACCAGAGCATCACTGGAGCTCCCTGCCCCAGGGGTGAGTTAGAAGTTGGCCTTCTGCCCCCGACACTTAAACTTCCAACCGATGAATGATGTTTTGCTGGTGGGTGAGTCTGACTTCTCCTGCCAGATGCTAGTTTTCCTGGCAAAGGTTATGTGAGATGTTGTGAACACCCTGGCTATTCAGTTTGACACATAACTACAGATGGGTGGGCAGAAGACGCTCCTCCTCAGGTCCATGAACCATGGAGACAAGATGGGAGCATGACCGGGCTCCAGACCAGCAGAGTCCCTGTCTGGGGCTGCTGCCCTGCGCGTGGGGCCAAGGTCCAGTGCATGCCACACGGGACTGCCAAGGGTGACGCTCTCACCTGGCAGATGGGTGTCCCTCAGGAGACATCTCTCAGGTGTGTCCAACTGTGAGGGCCGGTGAACCGCCGGCTCTGGCCACACCACGGGGCTGTGTGTGCCACTTGGCCCACGAGGACCTGTCTGTCACGGGGGCTGCCCAACGTGAACTGACCACCAGCTGGCCCTTGCTTCCTCCACTCCCCCATACACAGCTGTCCTCAGAGGAGTGTAAGCCTGTAAACTGCTCGCCGGGTAAAGGTCCAGACGAAAAAGACAGTGGGTGGTCTGGAGACAGTTGGGAACCTGGGATCCACCCTGACTGTTCCTGGGCATGGTGCAAGCCCCCTCTCCCTCAGACACAGCCCCGCCAGCACATGCTCCTGAAGGCAGCCTAGCTGACGGGGTGGGGCTGACCGGTACATTCTTCTCAATTACTTTTACTGACTGGGTTTGTCTCTCTGAACCCACCCTCACAGGTGAGAGGTCTGGTGTGAGAAAGGATGGCGGGGAAGTGGGGTCACACCGCACGGGTTCTGTGAGGTGGCAGGGAACTCTGCAGACTTCAGGACCCCACAGAATCTGGAAGGAAGAGCCCCAGGGTGCTGGGGGAACCAGTTACTTCATCCATCAGCTCTGCTCTGAAGCTCTAACCCTGGGCCGGGATGGCCCATCTTGCATGTCCCAGCGAAGTGGCCTGCATATCTGCTCCAGCCCCATTCTCTGCCATCCGTGGTGGACACACGCAACTGACTGGTTGTGGACAAGAAGGATGGGAGGGCGGACCTCCTCGGGACCGTCCCCTAAAACCAGGAAGTGGACTCGGCTATTGGGGCCAAACTAGAGCTCAGGACTTACCTTTCAGCCCAGATGAGACCTAGTGAGAGTATCATGCTTTACCTGAGACTTTGAGACTCACCAGATGGTCTAGGCTACACTGTGACTTGGGGTGGGGGGCTTTAGGCCATACGGCATCAGCTGGGCCTCAGAGGAGCCGCAGATCGAGGCCAGTCACAAGGCGGGCGGTCTGTGTGAGCGCCCTGGCACAGACCTGAGCAACGAGGCTCAACAAGGGAGTGTCCCTGGGTGGCCACACTACCTGTGCTGGGACATCAGAGGTGACAGAAACAGGCGTGTCCACATGACTCTACTGTGGGGACATCTGGGCCATGCCTGGACCCTCAGCGTGTGGAGGGATCCCACCCCACGTACCGCTTCCCTTTTGCTGCAGTATACCAGAACCCTGACTGGGATGGTTGTGCTGAGTTCTGCTGCGTCCCTGAGATTCAGTCCATCACAACCTGAAGGTGGGTGGGGACGCCCAAGCGTGCAGTCGGTGCCCACTGAGAATGGCCGTGGGGTCCTGAAGTTGATGTCAGAGGTGAAGGTGTTCCTGGGGACCCCCAGAGTTTGTGGCTCCCATCACACAGGGGAGTCAAGCCTGAGAGCCACACGGCAGCCCTCGAGGCCCAGCGTTCTCCAGCCTCATTCCCCACCACGCCCGCCGCGGCTCCCCTCTGCCTGCTGTTCCCCTGCAGCCTCGCTGCCCACTGCGAGTGCCTCCAACCGGTCTGCCCTTCGTCCTGCCGTATTTCTCTGGCTGGTCACGCCACTTCGGACTTCACATTGCGTATCTGTCTATGTGCCTGTCATCTGTCTCCTCCCCAAGAAGGCCAGGCTCTATCCACGGACAGGGATGACCTGCCCGTTCACTGCTATTTCCCATGCACCTGGAATGGTTCTGGGCACTCAGCACAAACGTGATCAAATGAGGGAACGGATGAGCGAGATTCAGGGGTGGGCAGAGTCACTGTGTCAAAAGCATGACGCACATGGGAGCAAGCTCCGCCTCCGTCCCACCTCACCCGGCTGTGCACACCCGCTAGCTCGGCTTTGATTCAGGAGTAGGCAACCAGAACAGGAGGCCTGTCTCCTGGGCCCAGCCCCTCCATCAGACGCCACCCTGGACCCCTGACCCCCTGCCCAGCCTGATTCCCTCTGGGTGGCTCTTGCCTGTTGCAGGGTTAGCACCCAAAGGCTTACCCTTGTACCAGCTGACAATGGGCTTGGGTGTGCCTGTCACACGGCAGGCCAGCTTGACTGTCTCGCCCAGCTCAGCTGTGCAGTCAGCCAGCTCTTCTTCAAAATCGGGGGGGCCTGAGGATACAAACACAGGGCCTCGATCACTCACTCACTCCCTCACGCGCCCACCTGGCAGGACCAGAGCCCCATGACCAACAAATGCTTGCAACAGACACCACCCCTTAGGAGCCTTTATCCGCAGTACCATACTGGGAGCTGGACGGGACTCGGGAAGGGACACAGGCCCAGGATACGTCGGGGAGCACGGTAGGGACTGTGGGAAAGAAGGGTATGTTGAAACGGGATCCCCTCTCCCCTTCTAAGTGAGGAAGCAAAACCAAGACCTCTGGGCCCTTCACATCCCTAACACAGCCTGCCTGCCCTATGCTGGGCAGCCAAGCGCGGACCCCGAGGCCCCCACCAAATCTGGCTAACCAAGGGCAGAGCACGCCACTTGCCCTAGAATTGAGCATCTTCCCTTGTGCTTGCCCAGGTGGGGACAAGGGCCCAGAGCGCAGGACCTGCCAACTCGTGTGCTCTGAAGCCAGGCACCCAGGCGAAGGTTCAGCCTCCCTCCCAGCCTTGCCCCAGGAGCCCAGGCACTCACGCCAGATGGGCAAGGCCAGGCGCTGCTGGATGCCACAGATCTCCTTCACCCAGGAGTTCTTGGTGATGACCGTCCGTGCCTGCAGCAGGTACTTGCGCACGGAGTCCTCCCGCTCGTGCCAGATCTCAAAGGCTCGGTCGTCGCCCTCCACCTGGTCATTCAGGTCGATGCTGCTCAGCTGCGGGAAGAGGGCACAGGCTCACTGCTGGGACGCAGACCAAGCCGTGGTCACCGAGGCTGGGGTGGCGGGACTGACCCCGGGCTTCCCGGCCTGCACACCCTGCATGGCCTCCCTGCCCACCCGGGCTCTGCCGGCACGCTGCAGACCTTCATCATGTTCCGGAAGACGTAGCTGAAGGTGTCGGTGCGGGAGTCCCGCCGGGGCTTGCAGACCACCAGGTGGTTCCGGAACAGGAAGACGTGCCGGTGGTGGCCTTTCCATGGCATCCGCGCGCCCGGAGCCCCCTCCCACACGATGAAGTGGCCCTGGGAGCGCGGTCGGCCGCGGTCAGCCAGGTCCAGCCGGGCGTCCACCCTCCACCACCCAGGGCCCTCCCTGCACCCTCAGCCCCACCTGGCGGATGGGCTCACCCAGGGCCCTCCCTGCACCCTCACCCCCACACCTGGCAGATGGGCTCACCCAGGGCCCTCCCTGCACCCTCAGCCTCAGACCTGGTGGATGGGCTCACCCAGGGCCCTCCCCACACCCTCAGCCCCACCTGGCGGATGGGCTCGCCCAGGGCCTCCAGAGTGCCGGGGTAGTTCTCCATGAGCGACACGTGCAGCTGGTTCTCCGCTCGCTGCGGCAGGGCCGATACCACCGCGTAGGCTTGCTCAAGCAGCGCGCAGTTCTGGCCGTTCCGTGCCTTGTTTCGGATCAGCTCCTGCGGAAGACTGCAGGTCAAAGCAAGGCCTGTGGTGGCTGGGCACGGGGGCGGCCCCACAGCCCCTGGACCATACTGCCTACCTTGAGCAGGGCCTGATATTGCTGGACCCGCTCTACTGGCTGCTCCAGGAAGTGCTGCAGCGGTGGGGGCGGTGGCTGCGAGGGGTCTGCGGCTGACAGCACCTCCTCAGTGTATTTCTGTGGGAACCACAGGGCTGGGCTCAGGGAAGGAGAGTGCAGCCTCCAGGGGGTCTGTGTCCCCAGAGTCTGAAAGCTGGTGGACTGGGGGCCCAGGGGAGCTTACATGCGCACCCACAGACCCTTCTCCCCAGGTGGGTCCCACCGCTTCCCCAGGGGGTGGCCAGCGTGACTGCCTAGCCCATGAGCAGGGCTGGTGGGAGAGCAGGTTGGCAGTAGGACCCTGCCTGCTTTTCTAACCTGGGGGTTAGGGGTCTTGGGAAGGTGAAGCGGAGCCTGAGCAGGGTCAGGGAAGATGACCTACAAGCCAGGAGCCAGAATCAAGCCTGGGGAGTGGAGGCCGGGCTGGCGGGCAGAGGGTCACCTTGTAGAACTCCTGCACGGCTGTGCTGACCATCACCGACTCGGCTTGCACTCGGCCCACCAGGAACTCCAGATACTTCTCAAAGGCTGCCTGGTTCTTGATGAAGCACATGGCCACGTCGTCATCTGTGTCACAGCTACGCAACTCCTGTAAGAAGCTGCCACAGAGGGGAACCGTGGTCAGGTGAGGGCTGACATCAGGACACCCTGCAGACCCACAATCCAGCCCCAAACCTGAGGGTTTGGGAAGGAACAGGCTGCTACCGAGGCCTGAGCTCCTACGGCTGAAAGTCAGTGCTCTCGGCTGTGATGGCCACATGTTTGCACGTGTGCTGCATGTACACATGTCTGTGGGTGTGTAAATATGTAAGGAACGACATGTCTGTGGCTGTACGTGTATGTGTGTGTGTACCATGCACATGCATGCCCACACATGAAGCATGTGTGTGCGTGCAGGTATGCACACATACTTGTATGTGCCCACGTACATATGTGTGCACACTTCTGGGGCATGCCTGCAGCCTTGGGTTGCAGTGGGTAGGTGTGCTGCACGCACTACTGGGGGTAAGCCAGGCACACATGCCTGCGTTCCTCGGGACACGTGTGTCCTTGTACAGGGCTGTGGTGCACCAATGGGTCAATCAAGTCATACAAGGTTCTGTCTCTTTTCAACCCCTGCCCACTCCCCTGAGGCCCAGGCCTGCCAGTACACACGTGTGCAAGTGTGAGCATCCACCTGAGCATGTCCTGTGCACGTGTGACTGGCGTGTGCATGCAGGCATCTGTGTCTAAGCACGCACACATGTACATCCATGTACACACACAGACCAAAGGAGACGCCTCGAGGCCCACCCTGCAGGCCCACCTGCTGTGGAAGTGGCTGATGTCCTGCACATTTCGGAAGAGGACTGCCTTCTGGCTGGCCACGGCTGCGGGCACGTGGGGGCAGCTGTCCAGGTACTGCATGTGGTGGCTCTGCAGGAACTGCAGCTCACCCACGAAGGACTGCTCGGAGCTCAGCAGGTCCCGGATGACGGCACTGGCAGGGCGACAGCCGCGCAGGGGAGACCCGAGAGTCAGCTGCTCAACGGGGCGCTTCCAAGTCGCATGCACTGTGCTGACCACTTTCAGGATGGGCCAGGCCAGGCAACCGAGGGAGGGCACCCCCACACCCACCCGGCAGCCCCACCATAGAAAATTAGCATCTCAGAGCTCCCCCACAGAAACCCACCTTCCCACCTGTCTGGGGGCCCCTCACCTCAGCCTCGTCTTGTACTCGTCCTCTGACAGAGCCTCCCCAGGGAACTCAGGGGCCTCTGCTGGCCCCCACTCAGGAGACAGCTGGTACAAAACAGGGCGGAGTCACAGGCAGCCTGAGCACTGGCCTGCCCTTCGAGGGTCAGGCTCCCACCTGCGACCCCAGGACCACCCCTCTGGCCACCTAGTTACCTTGAGCCGCTTGTCCAGGTAGGCAGGGGACACCCAGCCCTGCCGAGAGGGGCTGTTTTTGGTGGGTTTGGTGCGCACGAGCCAGCGCAGGGGGTGGGCAGAGTCCAGGACCTCCACGTACTGGCCCTCCCGCAGCAAGATAGCATCCTGCTCAGCCCCCAGGGGCAGGTAGTCAGCGGTGACCACATAGATGTCAAAGATCTGTGGGTGAGAGGGAGGAGCGGCTGTGTTGGGCCTGCGCTGGGGTCAGCTAGGTCCCCCAAGGCCCCAGGGAGCCCGTGCAGACACCAGAGGGGAGCGGGGTTGGGAGAGGGCCGATGGGCCTCCCAAGGCCTCAGGCTACAAGGCCCCGAGGATTCAGTGGAGAAGACACAGCCATCCTAAGATTCTCTGAAGCTCTAGAACAGGCCTGACCCAGCTCCAGGTAGGGAGCTCCTTTCAGGGATGTAGGCGGCCCGCTCCAAAGGGATCAGGAGGAGTCTGTGGGGTGCTGGGCATGTCCTGAGTCAGGGTGGTGATGCTGGCCACACAGGGGTGCTCCCCACACCTCCTTTCCCCCCTGTACCAGCTTGGCCTGTACCCTGACCCCAGGCTCTCACCTCCCCTTCCCCCACCCCTCGCCTGCCCATGCACCTCTCCCCGGGAGTCCCCATCCTCAGACTCTGAGGACGACTCCTGGACACTGGAAGACGGGCGTGAACGGCCATGCCGGGGGGATGCAGATGGCGTCTTTGACTCCTCGTCACTGTCAACTCCAGGCACCTGCAGCTTTGCTGAGGGACACAAGACACATGAGGGCCCCACCGGCCGTCTCCCCCGGGTCTCCAGGGCATGCAGGTGGGGAGGGCCCAGGCCTGGGGGTGTGGTCTTGGCCTCCCCTGGAGCTCACGCCCTCATCAGCCAGCCTTACCCTGTGTGATCTTGGCCGACACCATCTCTGTGATCTGCGAAGTGAGCTTCTTCAGGAACTCCTCTGTGCCCACCTCGGCCAAGGACAGGTGGCTACGGGCCTCTGCTGCCAGGAGCTCTGTTGGGGGCCAGAGCCTGGCTCAGCCAGCTGTGTGCTCCACAGATGTGCCTGAACACCTGCCCCCAGGCCCATCCTGGGCTTGGGGTCAGAGGTGCCAACGGACACACAGAGTTGGGCCAGCGCTGCCAGAAGCAGGAAATACTGACCACGACTAGGGGTCTCTTTGGCTCAAAAGCATCTGAGCCAAGGTGGGATTTACGGGACCATGAACTTGGGGGAGCAGGGTCTGGGCAGTGGAAGCAGTAGGTGGCTGGAGGGAGAGCAGGCAGTCAGAGGGCAGCAGGCAGCCTGCAAAGGTGGAGGGCGGTGGGTGCAGGGGAGCTGAGCGCAAAGCTGAGCAAGTGGTCAGGCTAGGCTTGGAGCTTGGAGCTGTGGGGTTCCCCAGGGGGTCCATGCCACTTTCACTCCTGTTGTCCACTTGGCCTTTGGTCTAGGAAGGGGCTCGGGAGGGACAGAGATCAGAGGGAGCCCCGCCAGGCAGCATAATACGAGGACAGGTTCTGGACACCAAAGGCAGTGGGCTCAAGGGCTGGGGGGCCAGAACCCTGGCAGCTTCAGGTTGACCTTGATGGACGTGGGATCCTTTGCAGGGGTGATGGGTCAGTGGAGGTGTTGGGGTTAAGGGGCAATGAGGATGACCAATGGTGGGCAGCACAGGAAAGGGAGGAGTGGGTAGATTAACGAAGCAGGTCAGTGAAGAGTGATCCCACAGGCAGTGGGTGTGTGGGATGCATGGCTCCTTCCTCCTGACCTCTGTGAAGACTCAGTATTTTCCATAAATTACAAGTTTAAAACATGCCAAGGTGCTGGGGCCCTGTGCAGGTCAGAATTGGGGCCACAAGAGGCCAGGGAGCTCCGGCCTCAGCTGAGCCAGCAGTGTTCCTGGGGCCACACAGTCTGGAGGAGCCCCACAGGCTGGGGGCAGCCCGCCGAGCAGCCTCCTGCATGCCCCCGCCCCTCCCTGCACAGACGTGTGCCCACCCTGCCCATACCTTTCTTCTGCCCAGCAAGGCCCGTGAAAGCTGCAGGTTCTGACATCTGTGCAGCAACAGCTTGGGTCCTAGAAGGGGAGGAGATACCCTGAGGAGCCTGACAGAAAGGAGGGTCTGGGGGCCGTGGGGCTAGACGCCACAGTCAGGGTCCTGGGGAAGGACTCCTCTCCAGTGGGCAGCCGAGCCCCAAGACCCAAGCAGAGCAGAGCTGGGCGGGGGTGCAGGATGGGGCTCCTCCCTGGTGGCAGCACCACCCCACTCCCAGGACCTGCACCCCGGGGCCCACATTCTCGAGCCCTCTCTGCTGGCCCCTGGCTCCTGAGCAGCCCCTGACTCACCCCTGCAGGAAGGTGGAGATGAGGGCCTCCTTCACCTCGGGCTGCTCCTCCGTGGCCCCCGCCTCCTTAGGCACTGTTGGGAGAACAGGGCGAGCCACCGGAATGACGCCACACACCCTTGAGCGCGGGTTCTGGCCAGCACCCCTGCCAGTGATGCCTGGACCACCCACCAGGGGCCCTGTCCCTGTCCCCTGGGGCCCCGAGGAAGCCTCTGCCCACTGCCCCAATTTGTCTATAGTCATCCCACCAGTGGCAGGAAATGAGGAGCTGAGAGGGCCCAGGGAAGAAGCCACTCAGGGTGGTGGGGGCTTCTAGGAAGGTCTAGCTGAGAGGAGCCCACAGGGTAGCGGGTGGGGACTGGCCCAGGAGCTTGGAGGCTGCACGCTGCCTACTCTGCCCCCGCTCCCACGCCCACTCACAGCCAGACACGTGCAAGCCTGCGGAGCAGAGGGCCTGGCCGGCAGCATTGGAGGCGATGCAGGTGTAGGTGCCCTGGTGCTGCCGGCCCACATCCAGCAGGACCAGGCTGTGCTGCTGGGCGGAGCTGGCCACCGTGTAGCCTGGCGTGTGGCGGCCAATCCACAGCACACCCTGCTCGGCTTCCTCCCGCAGCCAGTGCACAGTCGGCGGTGGGATTCCTGTGGGCAGGAGTACACGGTGGATGGTCCTTCCCCACACCGGGAGGGCGGCTCACCTCCGAGCCTCTCTAGAAGGGTCCTGTGTGGGGGCAGGGAGGCGGGACCGCCTACCTTCCACCTTCACGGAGAAAGTGATGCTGGAACCCTTTTTCACCTTCTTGGAGGTGAATTTCTCCAGGAACCGGGGTGGGACCAGCTGCTGGCGTGCATCTGGAAAGACACGTGGCACGTAGTGGCAGACAACACGGATCCCCAGTTCCACAAGGGAATTCACAATTCCCCCTCACGTTCCCTTACTGAATCCATGCCCAGGGCCTCCCTCTCTCTGCCCTCTGGATTCAGCTCACCTAATGCTGGCTTCTCTTCTGGTTCATTGGGGCCTGAAAAAAGCACGCAAGTCAGATCTACAGCACCAAGGTTCCCCCTCCCCTGAACAAGCCTGCCTATCAGGGTGAGAGTCTCGAGGGGCCCCCCCCCCCCACTTCCACACACCACACACAGCACCTTTCCTACACCTGGCTGGCCACGCAGCCCTGGGATTTGCACTCAGGCCCCACGGACCAGATGCAATGCTACCCCATGTCAGCCCAGGGGTCTGGGGCTCAGCGCTGAAACCAACACAGGAACAGGTCTGCTCAAAAAGTCACACTGAAGCCAAGCCACAGGCAATGTTGGCTCCCTAGACCAGCGCAGACTTGGGTGAGACCAGGAATCACCTTGCAGTGCTCAGAACTTGGAACAGTAAGGAAGTTCAGACTTCGCCTTCTAAAATGACTATGAGCCTCTTCCTCCCCAGAGTCTACCGAAGGCCTCAGGCTTGCCTGGGACGCTAGCCTTCTAGCTAGTCAGTTTTCATGGACCCCTTGCCCCCTCAGCTTCCCTGGTGGCTCAGACAGTAAAGAACCTGCCTGCAATGTAAGAGACCTGGGCTCAATCCCTGGGTTGAGAAGATCCCTTGTAGAAGGGAAAGGCTACCCCCTCCAGTATTCTTGAATGGAAACTTCCACTGCCAGAGGAGCCTGGAGGACTGCAGTCCATGGGGTCACAGAGGGTCGGAAGTGACTGAGTGACTAGCATTTTCACACACACACTTCACCCCTTAGGGGCACATGCTCTCTGGGAAGCAGTTTCTGGGCACCTGTGACTTCTGTACACAGAGGCAGTGACCACTGGGTCCTGGCTTCCAGGCCTGCCACAGGCGTGCCAACCCAGGTGTGGACGCCAGGCCCTGCCACATCGCTGGGCACCCACCTCGGACCAGGAGCCGAGCAGAGGAGTAAGCAGCACCCACGGCGTTGCTGATGTAGGCCGAGTACTGGCCTGCATCCTCGCTGGTGACGGAGACAACCTCCAGGGTATGCAGCGTCTTCCTGTCTGCCATACGTATGTGCGCGGATGCAGTCAGGGGCTGCCCATCTTTGAACCAGTAGAGTCGAGGCGTGGGGTAGCCTGAGGCCACAGGGGGAGCGGTGAGCGCAGGGCCCCAGCCCAGTGGGCACCGTGCCCCCGACAGGCCCTCAGAGAGCCCGGGGTCACCGGTGACCACGCAACCGTGGCTTGGCAGGAGACAGCGCCGTGCCCTCCGTCCCTCTCCCGCTCACCTTTCACCTTGAGCTGGAACTTGGCCAGCCGCGTGCCGGGGGCCACCTGCAAGTCTTTCAGCTCCTCCACAACCTGGGGCAGCTGCCCCTCCTCTGAGGTAGACTCTGTACCCTCTTGTTCCCGGCTGGCGGGGAGAACAAAGAAGTGGCAGCCGTGAGCAGAACCAGTGAGGGCTCCGGGACAGGAGGGGTCTGGGGTTGGGGTGGGTCAGTCCTGAGTTCTCCTCTGTGCTGGGTGGAGAGTACGGTGGGCTGGCTGAAGCCACCCCACTTGGGATGCTGTCAGTCCAAGCCGGCACTGCCACCCCAACAAGGACCCGGGACCACCAGCCCACTAGGCGCTGCCCACCTCTGCCTGGCACTCTACCTGGACAGGTAGCCCTGGGCGCTGAAGTAGGACGAGGTCTCCGTGGCGTCCGCAGCAGTGTCATAGTCGGTGCTGGTCACTGCGGGTGAAGGGTGGGGCTGAAGCGAGGCCTGCACCTCATCTTCTTCCCAGGCACGACCCCAACCCCCCGAAGGCACCCAATTCTCACTGTGCAGCCATTCCCGGGGCACACTTACACTTCTGTAGTTCTGAGTCAGAAGGAACGGGCGACACGGCTACCTGCAGCCCCTCCCTGTCCCCAGGCTACTTACCAGCCCATATTTCCAGGGCTGTAACTGACTTTAAGACCCAACAAATTATCAATATTGGGCCTCATAATAGCAGACAGTGGCAATTAACTTAGTTTCTTAGTCCCAGCCAACTAAGGAACAAGGGTGACACAGGTCTCAAAACCAGCAGCTGGGATTTCCTCTTAGAGCCACAATGAAGAATAAGGGCTAAATTTATCCTCTGCTGTGGTCTGAGTGCTGTATCCACCCCCCCAAATTCATATGTTCAAGTCCGTACTCCTACCATGATGGTGTCTGAAGGTGGGACTTTTTCAAGGTGATCAGGCTTAGATGAGGTCATAAGGGTGTAGCCTCATGAATGGGATTAATGCCCTAATAAGAAGGGACCCCTTCTCCCTTCCCCCACGTGAGAACACAGTGAGAAGACAGATGTTGGCAACTTGGAAGAGGACTCTCACCAGCACCCTTCTGTCTCCATAACTTCAGGCAGTGTGCTTCTATCATTTAAGCTGCCCAGTCTATAGGACTTTGTTACAACAGCCTGAAATAAGACACCCACCCCCGAAACAACCAAAGGAAAACAAACACAATAAAGAAAATAATGGCTGTGATGTAGTGATTTATAATAAGAAACAGAAGTTTGGTCTTCTTCCTGTTCCTGACTCAGAGTTCCTACACACTTGGAATTTCCTAACTGGACAGGTGTAGAGGTGGGGATTTTTTTTTAATTTATTTTAATTGGAGGTTAATTACTTTACAATATTGTGGTGGGTTTTGCCACACACTGACATGAATCAGACATGGGTGTACATGTGTTTCCCATCCTGACCCTGCCTCCCACCTCTCTCCCCATCCCATCCCTCTGGGTCATCCCAGTGCACCAGCCCTGAGCACCCCGTCTCATGCATTGAACCTGGACTGGCGATCTGTTTCACATATGATAATATACATGTTTCAATGCTATTCTCTCAAATCATCCCACCCTCACCTTCTCCCACAGAGTCCAAAAGTCTGTTCTTTACATCTGTGTCTTTTTTGCTGTCTTGCATACAGGGTCATCATTACCATCTTTCTAACCTCCATATATGCGGTAGTATACTGTATTGGTGTTTTTCTTTCTGGCTTACTTCATTCCGTATAATAGGCTCCAGTTTCATCCATCTCATTAGAACCAATTCAAATGCATTCTATTTAATAGCTGAGTAATATTCAATTGTGTATATGAACCACAGCTTTCTTATCCATTTGTCTGCTGATGGACATCTAGGTTGCTTCCATGTCCTGGCTATTATAAACAGTGCTGCGATGGACATTGGGGTACACGTGTCTCTTTCAATTCTGGTTTCCTCAGTGTGTATGCCCAACAGTGGGATTGCTGGGTCATATGGCAGTTCTATTTCACTTTTTTTTTTAAGGAATCTCCACACTGTTTTCCATAGTAGCTGTACCAGTTTGCATTCCCACCAACAGTGTAAGAGGGTTCCCTTTTCTTGCACCCTCTCCAGCATTTATTGTTTGTAGACTTTTTGATAGCAGCCATTCTGACTGGCATGAGATGGTACCTCATTGTGGTTTTGATTTGTATTTCTCTGATAATGAGTGATGTTGAACATCTTTTCATGTGTTTGTTAGCCATCTGTATGTTTTCTTTGGAGAAATGTCTGTTTAGTTCTTTGGCCCATTTTTTGATTGGGTCGTTTATTTTTCTGGAATTGAGCTGCAGGGGCTGCTTGTATATTTTTGAGATTAATTCTTTGTTAGTTGCTTTGTTTGCTATTATTTTCTCCCATTCTGAAAGCTGTCTTTTCACCTTGCTTATAATTTCCTTCATTGTGCAAAAGTTTTTAAGTTGAATTAGGTCCCATTTGTTTATTTTTGCTTTTATTTCCATTACTCTGGGAGGTGGGTCATAGAGGATCCTGCTGTGATGTACGTCAGAGAGTGTTTTGCCTATGTTTTCCTCTAGGAGCTTTATAGTTTCTGGTCTTAGGTTTAGATCTTTAATCCTTTTTGAGTTTATTTTTGTGTATTTTAGAAAGTGTTTTAGTTTCATTGTTTTACAAGTGGTTGACCAGTTTTCCCAGCACCACTTCTTAAACAGATTGTATTTTCTTCACTGTATAGTCTTGCCTCCTTTGTCAAAGATAAGGTGTCCATAGGTGTGTGGATTTATCTCTGGGCTTTCTGTTTTGTTCCATTGAGCTATGTTTCTGTCTTTATGCCAGTACCATACTGTCTTGATGACTGTGCCTTTGTAGTATAGCCTGAAGTCAGGCAGGTTGATTCTTCCAGTTCCACTCTTCTTTTTCAAGATTGCTTTGGCTATTAGAGGTTTTTTGTATTTCCATACAAACTGTGAAATTATTTGTTCTAGTTCTCTGAAAAATACCGTTGGTAGCTTGATAGGGATTACATTGAATCTATAGATTGCTTTGGGTAGTATACTCATTTTCACTATATTGATTCTTCCAATCCATGAACATGGTGTATTTCTCCATCTATTTGTGTCATCTTTGATTTCTTTCATCAGTGTTTTATAGTTTTCTTTATATAGGTCTTTTGTTTCTTTAGGTAGATTTGGATTTAACATTAATGATGTGATTTTTTTCTGAAAGCCCCTAAGGATGTGGTGATTCTTCCATAAGCCAGGGTAACCAACCACAGGAATAGAAGGTTGGGAACCTCTGACTGCCAGGAAGGAGAGAAGGGCTGGAGATTTAGTTCAATCACCAATGGTCAATGATGTAATCAGTGTGTCTGTATAATGAAACCTCCATAAAAACCCAAGAGAATAGGGTTTACAGAGCTTTCCCGTTGGTGAGCACACAATCAGGGGAGAGTGGCAAGCTCGACCTGGGCCCTTCCCACCTGCCTGGCCTACACATCTCTTCCATCTGGCTGTTTCTAAGTAATATCCTTTTATAATAAACTGCTGACATAGTAAGTAACATGTTTCGCTGAGTTCTGTGAATCACTTTAGCAAATTAATCAAATCCAAGGAAAGAATCACTGGAACCTCTAATTTATAGCATATTGGCCAGAAGCACAGGTGACAAGCTGGACTTGCAGCTGACACCTGAAGTGGTGGGAGGCAGCTTTGTGGGAGTGAGCCCTTGACCTACGGGATCTGATGCTATCTGGGAAGATGGATCAGAATTGAGTTAAACTATAGGACACTCAGCTGGTGGCTCAGAGAATTTCTTTTTGTGGGAGAAAAAATACCCACATGTTAGAATTGGGTACAGAATCAGCAGAATGGTTTTCAAGTCACAGGCATTACACAAGTGAAGGACAGTAATCTGTTAGAGACAGGAATGCAGGCGGGTTGTTTACCAACTGAGCTATGAGGGAAGCCTCAGGAAACAACACTGGGCCCTATAATTGCCCCATCTTCCTGCCTGAAGTTTACATGAAGGGGAAACTGAGGCAGAGCCAGGCAGATTCTGAGTGGGGGAAACAAGAGCTGATGTCCTGAGAGACAAAGGCAGTCTTTGTCCATGGAACAGAAAATCAGAGAAGAGAAAGCTGTGCAGAGAGAAGGCCCCCTTTCTTGAGGATTCAGCAGAGCACCAATTGGTACATGCATACTGGAGAGCCATCTGAAAGGACCAGAGGAGCACAAGGGCTGCAGTAATATCTGTCCACAGGCAGATTGGGCACTTTCATAATTCACAGGGCATCAGGCAGAATGCTCAGGAACACTTACTTCAGCCGACAAAGACAGTCAGCCTTGGACTGAGCACTGCCTTGGCCCCATCTAACAAATCACACAAGGCAGATCCAAAAGGATCCAGCTGCTTCCAAGTAACTCACTGTATTACTCAAGAAGACATGCAGAAACACAAAACACTCACCTCCCAACCGGGTTAAATTCACACTGTCAGGCATTCAGCCAAGACTGTCAAGACAGGCAAGGAGTCAGAAAACACAGAACCTATAACATGCAGAATAATCTTTCAGTCGAAACCAACTCAGACTTGACATAGATGTTAGAAGTGAGAGAGAAGGACATTCACACAAGCACTAGAACTGTGTTTCATGTGTTCAAAAAGTTAAGATGAGATCTAGAACATATCAAAAAGATTCAAGTAAGGTGGCTTCCACAGTGGTCTAGTGGTTAAGAATCTACCCACCGATGCAGCAGACATGGGTTTGATCCCTGATACAGGAAGCTCCCACATGCTGCAGAGCAACTAGACTATGCATCACAACTCCTGAGCCAAGCCTCTCGAGCCTGTGAGCCTCAACAAGAGAAGCCACCACACCAACACAAGAGCAGCTCCCGCTCCACGCAACCAGAGAAAGCTCACATGCAGTGACAGCCCAGTGCAGTCAAAACCTAAAAAGGAAACAAGTAAATCATTTTTAAGAAAAATGATTCAAATAGAATTTCTAGGGATAAACAATACAGTGGATGGCATTGAGAGCAAATTAGATACTATAGGAAAAAAGGACAGTGAATGCAAAAGCACAGCAATAGAAACTATGCAAAATGAAATGCACAGAAAACAAGAACTTTAAAATATAAAAGGATTATTAGTAAGCTGTAGTACAACTTCAGTGGCGCTCAGTTCTCAGTCATGTCTGACTCTTTGTGAACCCTTGGACTGTAGCCTGTCAGGCTCCTCTGTCCATAGCATTTCCCAGGCAAGAAAACTGGGGTGGGTTGCCATTTCCTTCTCCAGGGGATCTTCCTGACCCGGGGATCGAACCTGCATCTCTTGCATGTCTTGCATTGCCAGGCTGATTCATCACAAGATTCTGCAAGATAATTACAGAAAACATCTACCTCTGCCTCACTGACTAGGTCAAAGACTTTGACTGTGTGGATCACAACAAATGGTGGAAAATTCTTACAAAGATGGGAATACCAGACCACCTTACCTGTCTTCTGAGAAATCTGTATGTATGTCAAGAAGCAACAGTTAGAACCGGACATGGAACAATGGAATGATTCAAAATTGGGAAAGGAGTACGTCAAGGCTATATATTGTCACCCTGCTTTTTTTTTTAACATATAAGCAGAGTACATCATGAGGAATGGCAGGCTGGATGTCTCACAAACTGGAATCAAGATTGCCAGGAAAAATATCAATAACCTTTGATATGCAGAAAGTGAAAAGGAACTAAAGAGCCTCTTGATGAAGGTGAGAGGAGAGTAAAAAAGCTGGCTTAAAACTCAACATTCAAAAACCTAAGATCATGGCATCCGGTCCCATCACTTCATGGCAAATAGATGGGGAAACAATGGAAACAGTGACAGACTTTATTTTCTTGGGCTCCAAAATCACTGCAGAAAGTGACTGCAGCCATGAAATTAAAAGACGCTTGCTCCTTGGAAGAAAAGCTATGACAAACCTAGACAGCATATTAAAAAGCAGACATCATTTTGCCAACAAAGGTCCATATAGTCAAAGGTATAGTTTCTCCAGTAGTCAAGTATGGGTGTGAGTGTTGGACCATAAAGAAGGCTGAGTGCAGAAGAACTGATGCTTTTGAACTGTAGTGCTGGAGAAGATTCCTCAGAGTCCCTTGGACTGCAAGGAGATCAAATCAGTCAATCCTAAAAGAAATCAACCCTGAATATTCCCTGGAAGGACTGATGCTAAAGCTGAAGCTCCAATACTGTGGCCACCTGATGCAAAGGGCCAACTCATTGGAAAAGACCCTGATGCTGGAAAAGATTGATGGCAGGAGGAGAAGGGGACGACAGAGGTTGAGATGGTTGGATGGCATCACTGACTCAATGGACATAAGTCTGAGCAAACTCCAGGAGATAGTGAAGGACAGGAAAGCCTAGCATGTTGCAGTGCATGGGGTTGCAAAGAGTTGGACATGACAGGAACTGAACAACAAGTGCAACTTCAAGTGCCTCGATTGTGTATAAGTCCCCAGATGAAGGAGGAAAGGAAAAATATTTCAAGAAATAATGCCTCACAAATTTCAAACTTAACGAAAAATATTAAAAGTGCTAGTTACTAAGTTGTGTCCAACTCTTTTGTGAACCCATGGATTGTACAGCCCACCAGGCTCCTCTGTCCATGGAATTCTCCAGGCAAGAATACTGCAGAGTAGCCCTTCCATTCTGCATGAGATCATCCTGACCCAGGGATCAAACCTGAGTTTACTGCATTGTAGGCAGATTCTTTACCATCTGAGCCACCAGGGAAGCCCCATTAACTCAAGAACCTCAATTAACTGCAAGATAAGGAACATAAAGACAAGTGCACCGAAAATTATGATTACTCAAAAACCACTGATAAAAAGGAAATAATAAAATGTACCCAGAGATTATGTTTGCAGGAATTGACAGGCTGATCCTAAAATTCATTAAAAAAATACAAGAGACTCAGGATGGTCAAAACAATCAAGTTGGTGGACTCACACTTAAGAGTTTCAAAACTTAATACAAAGCTACAATAGTCAAAACAGTGTAGTAATGGCAGAATGACAGATATCTGGACAAATGGAAGAGAAATGAAAGTCAGAAATAACACGATACATTTAATGGAAATTCATTTCTGGCAAAAAGAGTTCCAAGACAATGTTATAAGGGAAAATATTCTTTTCGACAAATAATGCAGGTAGTTTTCCCCAGCCATGGCTTTTCATCCTCAACACTTGATTTTTCACAGAGCAAACGGTTTTAAGTCTGAGGAGGTCCACTTTACCAATTTTTCGTGCAGTCTAAGTAGTCTCTTCCTAGCCCTTGATCCTGAGGATTTCTTCTCACGTTTTCTCTAAAAGTTTGATAGGTTCATATTTTACATTTAAGTATGTAATTCATTCCGAAGTAATTTTCAAACAAGGTTGAAGTTCCTATTTTTGGTTTCTTTTTTTAATTAATAAATTTTAATTGGAGGATACTTCCTTTACAATATTGTGATGGTTTTTGCCATACCTCAATGTGAATCAGCCACAGGTACACGTTTCCCCCATCCTGAACCCCGCCTCCCTCCCCACCCCATCCCTCTGGGTTGTCCCAGAGCACTGGCTTTGGGTGCCCTGCTTCATGCATCAAACGTGCACTGGTCATCTACTTCACATATGGTAATACACGTGTTTCAATGCTGTTCTCTCAAATCATCCCACCCTCGCCTTCCCCCCCAGAGTCCAAAAGTGTTCTTTACATCTGTGTCTCTTTTGCTGCCCTGCATATAGGATCATCGTTACTGTCTTTCTAAATTCCATATATATGCGTTAATATTGGTGTTTCTCTTTCTGACTTTACTCTGTATAATAGGTTCTAGGTTCATCCACCTAATTAGAACTGACTCAAATGCATTCCTTTTTATAGCTGCTGCTGCTGCTGCTAAGTCGCTTCAGTCGTGTCCGACTCTGTGCGACCTCATAGGCGGCAGCCTACCAGACTCCACCGTCCCTGGGATTCTCCAGGCAAGAACACTGGAGTGGGTTGCCATTTCCTTCTCCAATGCATGAAAGGGAAAAGTGAAAGTGAAGTCACTCAGTCATGTCCGACTCTTTGTGACCCCATGGACTGCAGCCTACCAGGCTCCTCCATCCATAGGATTTTCCAGGCAAGAGTACTGGAGTGGGGTGCCATCGCCTTCTCCTTTTATAGCTGAGTAGTATTCTATTGTGTATATGTACCACAACGTCCTTATCCACTCATCTGCCAATGGACAGACATCTAGGTTGCATCCATGTCCTAGCTATCATAAACAGTGCTGCAATGAACACTGGGGTACATGTGTCTCTTTCAATTCTGGTTTCCTTGGTGTGTTCATATTTTTGCCTACAATTGTTCAAATTACTCCAGCACTATTTGAAATTCCATCCTTGAATCTGAAATTCTGGGTTTCCTCAATTTGTTTTTGGATTTTTGTGAAAAATCAGATGGATTTATTTGTACTGAAGCTATCTAGGGGCCCACCAGGAATCAGGAACAAAGATCAAATATATATATTTCTCATTATGCCACAGTGCCATTAACCACCCACTGTGCCCATGGGGTACCTCCAAGTCTTCCCAGGTTCTTCCCCAACCCATTTACCTCTCAAGGGGGCTCCAAGAGAACTCTCTATCTGCCACAAGACCTTCCAGCCCCAAATTCTGCCTGACCTGAGACCAACGCTGGGCTGGTCATCCTCCAACCCGGCGCTGGCTCTCACTGCCAGGATCCCCGCCCTGCCTGAATCTTCACACCCAAATGTGCACTCACGGTCCACACGGAGCTCTGCCTTTGTAGAGGACACACCCACACTGTTCTCGGCCAGGCAGCGGTAGACACCCATGTCTGCTGGCACCACAGCTGTGATGATGAGCTGGTGGCCACCCTGTTGGTCCTCACTGATCATGTAGTGGTCATCCTCCTCCAGCATCCTCCCATCCTTGAACCAGCGCACAGTGGGCACAGGCTGGCCTGTCACCACACAGTCAAAGCTCACAGGGTACCCATCCAGCACCTCCTGATTCTGTAGCTCGGTCAGGAACACCGGGGCTAGAAGAGAAGGGCAGGGCATACAGCACGTCAGCCCTGGGTTCCCCTCAGCTACCCCAGCTGCCAGCAGTTCAATGCTGCATGGCACCCATTCACGTGAGTGCTCACAGACTGGTGGCCAAACAGAATTCTCTCTCTGCCAATGGAGCTATCCCCTCCTCCCCATGCTCCAGAAGAATCCTCTCTTTGCCAGCCTGGTTCCCAAGCTCCCATGAGGTCAGAGAGATAGCAGACAAGAAATGGGGAGGAAGGGGAAGTAAAGGGAAGGCCAAGGCTGGCAGTCTGGAACTGGAAGCACACAAGCAGCTCAGAATTGAAGAGGAGGAATGATGCTGTGGGTTGTCAACGATACCTCCTTAGGGTATCATTACGATGGTAATCATTATGAGGGTAATGATGTTCCCTGTTAGAGAGACAGAAGTAAACTGCGAAATGACTTTTCAATTAACTTTAGTTGCCGGAGTGGGAAATGGGGTTCAGACTGGACTATGTGGGACCCTACTTTATATATAGATTACATCTCAAATCCTCATGGGGGAAAAAAATAAATCCCTAAACTCTAGGAAGTCAGTATTCCCGAACATATTTCATAGAATAGGACTCTGAGGCTCAAAGAGGCAGAGCTGGAATTTAAACTGAGCTTTGTCTCACCCCAAAGTCAGGGCTCTTTCCAGCTCAGTGGACCGCATCTGTGCACAACCAGAAGCTAAAGCCCAGCCACCTCCTTGAGTCTTCAGCTGATGCTGGATCGCCAGCCTGGCTTTGCTTGTCCTCCCCGCGTACAGCTTGCAGACTCACCAGCCTCTGCCGTCAGCACTGGCTCCAGGGGGGCTGAAGCGGGGGGTGCCACCTTGCCAATGCGCATCTCCACCCTGCGCGGTCCCAGCTCGGACAGGCTGATGTCCACGTGGATGCCCAACACGCCAAACATCTCCTGGAAGCGGCCGGCTGCCCGGCGGGCCTCCGCCAGCGTCTCAAAGCAGATGCAGATGGAGTGCTCGTCTTCGTGGTACGTCTGCCAGTCCCCAGGCTCCTCAGGCTCTGCCTTGCCCTCGTCAGCGCTGAAGAAGATCTCCTCGTCCGAGACCTCCGCCGGGCCTTTCGTGCGGAAGAGGCGGTGCAGCCGCCGGGCGGCCCGGCGGAAGGTGTCATCCAGCTCACCCCCGGAGGAGCTCTCGTTCTCACTCTCCGTGCCACTGACCACCACGTTGGCACTGTGGGCCACGTGGCCAAACTTGTTGCTCACCTGACAGGTGTAACGGCCAGCGTCGGCCCGGCCCAGGCTAGTGACCAGCAGAGAACAGGTGCCGTCTGCAAGCTGGTCAATGTGGTGGTGCCGGCTGTCCGTCAGTTCCACACCATCCTTCAGCCAGCGGGCGCGCACATCTGTCTTGCTGGACACGACACACTCCAGATGCAGGACGTCTCCCACCTGTGCCACGGTGTCCCCAAACGTGCAGCGGAGCACGGGCCCCTCCTGCTGCTGCATCTCCTTCCGGACCTTGTAACCCTTGAAGGCCGCCTGGATCTTCACTGCGGCCTGGTCCAAGGTCGGGTCACCCAGGCCCCCAGCACTCAGGTCTCCTGGTGGTGGGTGTACTGCAGGTGGCTTCTCCTGCGGCTTCCCAGAGGGGGCTGCTGGGGCCCCAGCCTGTGTGCACAGGCAAGGTAGGGTGCCTGAGGCCCAGGGCAGGCAAAGGGTGCGGCAGGGACACATGCAGGGCAGGGGGCAGCAGAGCCCGGGCCTCCTGCCCCAGCCCCACGCCTTGCTGCAGCATGCCTCCCGCCTACTAGTGAAGTCGCTCAGTTGTGTCCGACTCTTTGCGACCCCATTGGCTGTAGCCTACCAGGCTCCTCTGTCCATGGGATTTTCCAGGCAATAGTCCTGGAGTGGATTGCCATTTCCTTCTCCAAGGGATCTTCCCAACCCAGGGATCGAACCCAGGTCCCCCGCATTGTAGACAGGCGCTTAACCGTCTGAGCCACCAGGGAAGTCCTCTCCTACCTACTGCTTGCTCTCAACCACACTCCCTTCACTGAGGCCGAGCACCTGAGGGCTTCTGCTGCTGACAGAAAGCAAGTCTACCCTCCCTGAAACTGCTTTCCCCAGAGGGGGGCAGAGCTGTGAGGAATACCACAGAGAGATTGGTTCCAGCTCTTCAGGAAAAGCGCTTTAACAGCCACATGGGTGGATGGATGGGTAGGGGAATCGTAGCTGGGTCGGTAGCTGGATGACCCATAGATGGGCAGATGGTAGGTGGGAAAATGACTGGATAAATGAGTGCTGGATGGACTGACGGACAGACAGTGGGAAGACGATGTGTGGATGAGTGGCAAAAATCTAAGAAACGTGGGCCTCTCCTTGCAGGTCAAGCGGGAGACTCACCTTGCAGGCCAGTGGCGAGGTGCTGGGCCTCCCAGCCTTCTTGAGGTAGGTAACCAGCGAAGGCGTGCCTGCACGGGACTCATCGTCAGAGCTGGTGTGCGAGAGGTCGGCCTCGCCCGTGCGCGCCAGCTCGTCGGCCGTGGAGTACTCCTCTGAGAGGTCAGGCGCGGCCTCCTCGGCCTCCTGCCGTGGGCCCTGCGGGCGGCCGTCCTCCTCAGGCAGCTCGCTGATGGAGTCTAGCGTGGGCTCGCGGCTCATGCGGCGCTTCCGGGCCAGCGCCTCCCACAGCAGGTGCAGGTCGCCCTCCTGGGCTGCCTCAGGGGGCAGGCTGGGCTGAGCAGGGCCCTCCTCCCCAGATTCTGGGCTCAGCACCACTGAGGAGGACGGGAGACTGGTCAGTTAGACAAGCACAGCGACGCCAGGCCGGCCCTGGCTACTGACCACAGCTCCCTTTAGAGGCCTCTGCTGCCTGCCTGCTCCAGTACTCTTGCCTGGAAAATCCCATAGATGGAGGAACCTGGTAGGCTACAGTCCATGGGGTCGCTACGAGTCAGACACGACTGAACGACTTCACTTTCACTTTTCACTTTCATGCTTTGGAGAAGGAAATGGTAACCCACTCCAGTGTTCTTGCCTGGAGAATCCCAGGGACGAGGGAGCCTGGTGGGCTGCCGTCTATGGGGTTGCACAGAGTCAGACACGACTGAAGCGACTTAGCAGCAGCTGCCTGCCTGGGCCCCGAGAGCTCAGATGCACAATCTTGACAAGGTTTTAGAGGCTCTGAACGGCCCTCTCTAGGCCTCATTCTCCCTCTTGCACGAGAGCGAGTGAACACAGGAAACCCCAGGCCAGGGGCAGAGCAGGTGCAGGGGGCTCAGACAGCAGGCATCCAAGGATTCAAAGAGCCAGCAGGGGGCACCAAGGGGGGGCATCGACCAGGGGACAATGTGACCTCAGATGTCAGTGATATGGGCTCTGACAGGAGGCTGAGCCACACTGATTGGTGCATCTCTACACCCTAGGCCTCAGTCCTTAATGTGAGGGATGTCTGTCCAGCAGTTTCTCAAGAGAGGGCCAGTGAGGAAGCGGGTTGGCCCACTCCACACCCCAGGGCTCCTTCCTCCCTTCCACACAGCAGGCCCCGGGAGACATACCTTGGAAAGCAGCAGCTGACCCAGAGGCTGAGTCCCGTGCAGGGGCGCAACGGTACTCTCCCTGGTCCTCTGCGGAGAAGCCCCGGATCAGCAGCATCTGCCGCTGGCCCTGGTGGAGCAGCTGGAAGTGCCCGCTCGGCTGGACGCGCTCTGTCCCCTTCAGCCAGACGACCTCACCCGCCTCAGCCACCTCACACTCCAGACATACGTCTTCCCCGGCCACCACCTGCCGGCTCTCGGGGGCAGGGGCTGCAGGCCTGGGCTCCAGGGGCTCTGCTGGGAACACGAATCTGGGTCAGCAAGGGTGCGGGCGGGGACCCTCAGCTGAGAGAGGCTTTGAGGGCTGCAAGCTGGGCCCCCGCCCTCGTCAACCAAGACTAAGACAGCCACTCACCGAGCTTCACCATCTGGGGCAGGTACACGGGCTCCCCAGCACCTGCCGGGCCCACTGCAGCCACACGGAAGCGGTAGGTCTCCCCAGGGGCCAGGCCAGCCACCACACACTCAGGCCCGGGCACCAGATCCTGGCACAGCTGCCACTCTCCCGTGGCTGCTGCCTTCATCTCCACCCGGTAGCCACGGAGACCCCCTCCGCCATCGCTCGTGGGGGCCACCCAGGACAATGTCACGGAGCTGCCGCTGCGCCCCACCACCTCTGCGTCCTCTGGGGGGTCGGGGAGGCCTGTGGGCCGGGGAGGAGGTGGTCAGGGCAGCAGCGGGCAGCCTGCACCCGCAGACCTGCCCACGCTGGTGTCTGCTCCCGAGTCCTGTGAGCAGCTGTGCCCTCAGCCTCGTCTTTCTGCGGGGCTGACAATGGTGCACTGGAGTCACAGGAAGAGTGTGTGCCCCGAGCCCACTCCGCGGGTGGGGCCACAGACAGCCCCCAACAGCTTCTGAAGTGGAAATGCCTCGTCCCCCCACCCACCTCCCCCAGCGCCCTGGGCCCGAGCTGCGGCAGGCAGGCTCAAGCCACCCACCCAGGACAGTGAGCCTCGCGGAGGCGACAGCATCGTGAGCAGCAAAGGTGACCTCGCCGGCGTGGTGCGGCTGGGCCCGGTGCAGCAACAGGGCGTGGTGGCTGCCGTCAGCAGCCACGGTCCAGTCCGCGTCATCGGGCTGCACGGAGGCTCCGTTTATGTACCAAGTCGCCTCGCCCACAGGCACCGTCTCACTAAGGGTGCAGCTGAAGCTGGCCTGCCCCCCGGCGCGCACGGTCACATCCTGGGGCGCCTCCAAGACCTCCAGACGCCAGCCTGTGGGGCGGGGTAGGGTGGCAGTGTGAGCACAGGGCCAGGGGGGCCTGGGGGCACTCAGAGACACCCACGTCACCCCCGGCCCACAGCCCCAGAGCAGAGGAGGGCGCCTAGCCTCCCGCTCCTCCCACCTCTGGGAGCAGCCTCAGAGATCAACGTCCCCAACACGACCACCCCGCACTCTCCTGTCTCCGAGATCACTGCCCTTCCCAGAGGCCCCAGCTCCCCCAGCTCCCTCCACCCCCCACCAAGCAGCCAGGTGCCCAGTGGAGGATTCCCTATGACCCCTGCTGCCCCAGCCCTTGCCTATGACCCCCAGCCAAATATCCAATGGGGGGCGTCTCAGGAACCTAGCCCCTCTCCTGTGACCCCAGCCCCCACACCTCCCCCACAAGGTGACATCTCCTGGGGGGGCTCTGAGAGGCTCAGGTGCCCCGTGTCCCCAGCCTCCTCACCACCCCCTGCACCCGAGCAGCGTGGGATCTGGTGAGAGAGGTGAAGAGTCCCACACAGGGGCTCGAGCCCACCCCGTCCCACCCCGCTGCGGCGTGCAGTATTTAGGAGGACGGGTCTGAGAGAGATGCACCCCTGTGGTCCCAGCATCAACTCCAGCACCCCTGATGTGGGTCATCCCCTGGGCACCCCCGACCCCTACCCTCCTGCACTCCCGCAGGGGGACATCAGCTGGGGGACCACAGAGAACCGCCCTCCCGAGCCCACAAGTCTGACCTCTGACGGTGAGGAAGGCAGACGTCACCATGTCCCCCGCCAGGAAGGTCACGCGGCAGCTGTCCTGTGGCCGCAGGTTTTTGAGCAGCAGCAGGTGCCGCAGGCCGTTCTCGAAGTAGACCACCTCGGCATTGTCAGAGGTGTGCACGGGCTCATCGTCCAGCAGCCAGGTGTGGGCGGCCACCTCCGGCTGGGACAGGACGCACTCGAACAGCGCCTCGCCGCCCTCGGGCGCCTCCACGTTTTCCAGGCCCTTCACCACCGTGTTCTTGGCTGCAGAAAGACAGTGGCTCAAGGCGTGCTCAGGGCTTTTCCTACCCAGCACCCCAAGAGTCGTGTGGGAGAGCCCCCCTCAGCACGAAGGGCCTCAGAGGATGCGGCCAGGGGAAGGGTGTCTGGGTGTCCACCAGGAGCCACACAGGGACGCCCTAAGGCCCTGGCCATCCCCACACAGGGACGCCCTAAGGCCCTGGCCATCCCCACACACGGACATCCTAAGGCCCTGACCATCCCCACGCCGTCACCAGGCCTTGGTTAGGAAGGAGAGTCCGCTCCACCTAACAGGTAAGAAGCCTCACAAATGTTCACAGACTGAAAACTCACCCGAGGGTGCAGCCAGGCTCAAAAGCAGAGGCTTATGCCTCTCAGCTCTGCTGCAGCATGGGCCTCCGGAAAACTGTTCCCTTCCTTTCCTCCCCCAGCCAGGGCTAGCAGACCCACTGGGCTGCTCCCCTCACTCACTCGGACCAGACATATCTGTGCCCTCATTCTCAGCCTGCTCCAGCTCTCCTGTACACAGAGGCCAGGAGTCAGTGACGAGCAGCTATGCACGTTCTGCGGAAGCCAGGGTGTCAGGCCTGGGCATGCCAGGCCCCAGATTCAGCTCAGCACCTGGGCCCCAAGGGCTTGCCACCTCCGAGAGCCCATTCCCATGACGGGCCCCTGGTACTGACACCAGTGCCTTCAAGCTCCGGGGGGCTTCTTGGAGGAGGCAGATCTCTGAGGATGGGCGTGACTGAGCCAGGAAGGGGAGGTGTCCAGGAAGCAGAAGCACCTGGAGGGGACACTATGGTGGGAATGAATAGGGATGGGTGGGGGGCAGCAGGGAGCCAGGCCAGTGGAGCAAAGGACACAAAGCAAGGTGAGGGGCGGCAGCCAGGAGAGGAGTCGGGCAGGAATGGAGCACAACGGCACCCAAGGCTGCACAGGACGCTGCGGAGGTCTGGACCTCCCCAGAGCCGAGGGCCCACAGCGCCCATCCACATCCTTCTCGCTGCACTCCTGGCCCAGGTCTGCTCACGTCCTAGGCCAGACTCCCCCGTATCCCTGGCTCCTTTATTCCCCGAGTCAGAACTGACAGAACCCATAGGGACTTAGGGATGCAGTGTCCCACATCGCCGCTGTGCTCGGATGGCCGTGCCAGCCAGATCAAGGCTGCGGCTGCTCTCGGCAGCGATGAATGGTGGGGGTGGGGGTCGGGGGAGGGGGAAGGTTGGGCCTACAGTCACTGCTGGAGCTCACCCTCCTTAACTCCTATTTCTACACAATCCCAGATTTTACAGCAGCAGTGGCGAGCCCCTGAGGCCTCCCTCCTGCCGTCTCCTGCATTTCGTTCTCTACTCCCCGCCTGGGGCCCAAAGGCTCTGCCCCAGCTGCCTCCTTCAGACCAGCTCACACTGCAGCTGCTTCCCACAGCTCCCATCACAGTCCTTCACCTTCCACAGGAAAGCCACCAGTGGAGGGAGGGAGCTTTGTCTGCCCACTATTGGGCCCCCAGGGGCCGAACAAAAGGTGTTTAACAATGTAGCTGTTGAAGTAGTCTGTGAATGGAATCTGAGTGACCTCAGGGGGACCGTGACCCAGACCGGGCCCCACCGGCTCTTCCCGTTTTGGATGGCCCCTGACAACTGCCAGCTCTCACCACTGGGAACATTTCAGGTTTTCCCAATCGAACGTGGCTGCAGCCAAATGACACCCCCTCCCCTGCAGAGCTGCTCCGTGTCCCCCATGGGGTATCCCTGCTGTGCTGCAAATGGGGAAGTGGGGCTCACCAGCCCAGGAAGGGGCAGTGCTGGGGTCTGAACCCGGGACTCAGGGAGTCAGCCCAGTGGCCCTCCTCTGCTCTAGGACCCAGCCCCGTCTACGGTCCCAAAGGCCCCAGACCTGCTCATCTACCTGCCAGCCTCGGCCTCCATCCCTCCCCGACAGGGTGTTTGGGATGCAGATCCTTCGAGCAGCCTCTGCCCCGTGTTTCCCAGCTGTTCCATCAGACTGCTTGGGGACGAGAAGGGGTCTGGGTGGGTGGGCTCAGGGCCTAGGATCTGCCTCCTGGGAGCCCCTCTTTCCCGCGTCCTGTCACTGCCTGCCACTCCGCCGGCACGGCTCGGCGTGGGCCTCAGCGCAGCTGTCCTGGGCCCGGGGGCTGCCCGCCAGGCGGCCTCACCTTGCACTTGCAGCAGGGCCACCACGCGGGTGCCCGCGGCCTCGCAAGAATAGATGCCGCTGTCACAGGGCAAGGCCGGCCTGAAAGACAGCCTGGCCACGGTCCAGTCCTGCTCTATGACGACACGGCGCCCGTCCGCACACACCGCCTGCTCGTCCATCTTCCAGGTGGCCTGCACGGGCCGTGAGTACTGGCAGAGGAGCTCGGCCGGGCCGCCCTCCTCCACTGCCAGGTCCCGCATGGCGCTGACCACTTCCACCGTGGGATCTGTCGGCCGACAGGCCGGGCACGCGTCAGCCGGAGCCGCGTGGCTGCGGCCCGCCCACCCTCTGCAGTCAGCGTCAGCGACTCAGAGGCAAGCAGAAGCAGGGCTCCGGCGGAAGGGGGACCCGCCCAGCGACCCAGAGCCCTCTGCGTGGGGCCAATCTTGCCCCCTCGCCCCCCCGCTTGCAGCAGACTGCACTGTTCGTTCAGTCTCTATCTGCTGGGTCCCTCCTACCACTGGTCCCTCTGAGCCCCCACTTCCTCTAGCCCTGGTGCCCCAGTAGGACACAAAACCCACACCTGAAAGCCCTCGGGCCCGTTCAGGATAAAAACCTCTGCTGAGCACGGGGCATCCCCAGTCCAACTCACCCCTTCTCCAGGGGCCTTGTCGCCCACCCCCTCGGGGAGCCCACCCCACCTCCACTTGCTGACATCCCATTCTACAAATAGGCTGCCCTGGGATCTGGGCAAGTGCCCACGTTTACTGTGCAAAAGCACAGAGGAGGCCAGTTGAGAAACTGGGCCCCAGGTGGTTGAAACAACACTGGGCTGTTGTGCCAAGAATGCCCAATACCTCTACTGAGAGCGGGCTGAGGGAGTTCCCTGGGAAGTCCGCTGCCCTCTCCAATGGCTAGCTCTTTCCCAGAAAGGCACAAGACTCTGACCAAACCCAGAGCAGCAGAAGCAGCTACAAGCAAGGACAGTGCAGGCCAAGCCCGGGGCTGGGAAGGCTGCCTTCACCTCCAGGCTGCTCTCTGGATGTGTGCCCGAGGAAGGGGCAGCCAGGCCCAGGGCCCCGTGAGCAGGTGGGCACGGGGTCGGCCTCCAGCACCACTGCTGAGTCCGACCTTCTTTCTCATCCACCAGCTAGGACTGCTGCCTGCCCACAGCGCCCACCCCTGGCACACATGGAAAGATGCCCCCTGCATCCTGGGGGTCAGTCCCCAAATCCCCACCCAGGAAGCCCGCAGGAAGCGTGCAGGGGTAGCAGAGCAGAAGTTCCAGCACAGGGCAGGGTCCCATCGGCTGGTACCTTTGACCAACAACTTGGCCCTGGAGACCAGGGACCCTGCTCGGTAGGTGACGGTGCCTGAGTCAGCCACCCCCAGGCCTGAGAGCGTGAGGGAGTGGACGGTCCCATCACGCACGGAGATGGCACTCTGGGGGCCGTCCTGCAGCAGGGTCCCATCCAGCCACCAGTGGGCCTCCGGCCCACCTGCACGGGACACCTCGCAGGAGAATGTGGCCACCTCCCCCGCAAAGACGTCCACGTTCTGTAAGCCACGTACCAGGCACGGTGCTGCCTCTGTGCGAGAGGGCAAAAGGAGGGGAGATGGGGTGCCCTGGGTCTGCGGGGCCACACCACGGTCCACCATTTGGGGCTAACCTGGGTCCACCATGCTGGATGCAGCCTGGGGATGGGGTGTAGAGATTGACCCTGGCCAGCTGGCACCCCCTGCTCACGGGATGAGACAAGGAGACCACCCACAGTGAGTCTGTGGAGAGCCATCTCAGCCCCCCTGCACCCTACAGCGCCCTTCACGACATGTTTGACTCCATCAAATGAGACCAATGTCCGCATCTACACCCTTTTCAGTGAGGGAGAACTGACAAACCTCGAGTCCCATGGAAGCGATCCTTAAGGGTTTGGGGCAGCAGAGAAAGGGGAAGTCGTGGGACCCACCTCTCTGAGAGGCAGAGGGTCTGCTAGGGAAGTGAGCCCTACTTCCTGGGCTTCGGAAGCAGATGCTTCTCCCATCCTCAGAGGGCTATGTGTCCAGAGGTCCCCTAAGGTGCCCTGGCCCCGAGGTTCTGGGGCCCTAGTGCAGAATGGCATCCTTCCCTGACCTGCTACACAGCGTGTGAGTCCAGGGGGCTTCCCAGACCCTGCTGTGTGCTGGCACACCCACCCCAGCCAGGCCCTCCCCCACCATGTCCCTCCCAGGCATGCACATCGACACGCCTGTCCCAGGCCCACGCCAGTCACTCCATGTCCTCACAGGCGTGCACATCTAACCACACCCCTAACCTGTCCGCCAGCTCCCTATTCCATCTCCAACACGGTTCCCGAGTCTGCCCATCCTCGCCACCCTAGGCTCATAGCTCTGTCTGAAGCCACAGCTCATGTCTGTATGTGAGCCAGCTCACCACAAACGGGCAGGGCCAAGGTACGACCCTGCAAGTGGGGCCTGCAAGACCCAACCCCGCTCCATGCTGCCCCTCACAGATGCCCACTCTGACGACACACGAGGCCCTTCCCACCCAGCTCTGCTCAGGACACCCAGGATACGGCCCTCTCCCGGCGTCCAGCTTGAGGACGCTGCATTCTGGAGCCTTTCCCAGCCCTAGAGGCCACAGAGCTGGCACAAGAAAACTCATGGTGGGGACACCAGGGGCTCAGGGCACACTTTCCTGCCCCACTCCTCCCCCAGCAGACTGGGGACTCCCTGAGGGCAGAGCTGCATCTGGCCCCTCTCAAGGTAGACAATAAACATATGATGGACAGATAATGGGTGGATGACGGGTGGAAGACTAGATAGTGGACGGATAGGTGGATGAACAGGTAGATGGTAGACGTACGGATGGGTGGCCAGACGGACATAAGGAAGGATGGCAGCAGAATGATGGTTAGATGGATGGGCTGATGGCTGATGGTGCGTGGATGGTAGACAGATGGGTAGATACCAAATGCATGGGTAGATGGTGCATGGATGTATGGATAATGATGAACAGACAATGGTGCGTGGATAAACACATACCTCATAGATAACAGACTGTGGCTGGATAGACAGAGAATGGATGGTGGATGAATGGATGGGTAGTTGAATAGATGGATGTGGGATAAACGGATGGACAGACAGAATAGAAGGAGGGATGGATAAATTCATGGATGCAAGCACAGGCAGATGAATGGATAAGCGGTGGATGGGTTGATGGTCAAGAGATGGCAGAGGGATGGGACCAATACGCAAACCAGGAGCAGAACAGCAGGTGAGGGGGAGGCATTCAGAGTTGACCAATTCTGGGGACAAAGTATAACAAGTTGAAGGTCCTTAAATCTTATTTTCCATGTCTGGTTCAGCATCTTTCAAAGCACTCACGTGTCCCAGGTGTGCTATTGGACCAACATCTGAGAGCCTGTCAGGTACGCAGGTGTGTATAAATAAGAGCACGGGAACCTAAATCGCAGGAGTAGCTATATGGCGGGTAGAAGCCCAGAAGACCCTGCCTCGACCTCAGGGCCCAAGTCCCCACCTTCCCCCTACACACAGCCCGGCTCCTACGTGAAGACTCCCTCACACACCAGAATTTCTCAAGCTTATCTTCACTAGCCCACCTCCAGTGGCTCTAGCGGTCAAGGGTGCAAAATTGCCAACCCGCAGCAAGATCACTGCAGGAAGGCTCAGATTTCTGGCCTCAGCACCTGCCAACAGTTCCTCGAGTAGGGACATGCACAAGTGGGGAGGCTGGCTGCAGGAGGGGGCTGCCCACCTGTGACCTTCAGCTGGGCCTCCGAGCGACATGAGCCCACTTGGAAACTGATGGTTCCAGCGTCCTCAAGGGTCACCTGATGGAACAGAGATGCACGTGTCAGGCTGGCACTGCCACTTCGACCACCCCGACTTTGCAAGTCCCCAGCCCAACTGCACTGGAGCTGGAAACTTCCCTCTCTCCCAGCCTTTGGGGGAGCAGGCGGAAGGCCCCGGAAGCACTGCAGGGCACAGGAGGTCTGGGAACACCACCTTGTGCAGGGTGAGCGAGTGGAGTGTGCCGTGCTCCACCGTGATGTCGTTCATCTCGTTGGCCTGCAGGGGCACGCCTCCCAGGGCCCAGTGGGCCTCCTGGCCCAACGCCCTCGACAGTCGGCACCGGAAGTGGGCATCCTGGCCCTCGCTGAGCTGAGCGTCCTGCAGGGGCTCCAGGATGGTCACCTCAGGAACTGCACGGGGTGAGGGCGGGGTAGGGGCACGGCATCAGCCTCCGTGTCGGAGATGCCCCGCCCCGCACCATAAGAGCCACCTCCCAGGGCCCCGGGCCTGCCCCCAGCATCCCAGCCCCAACTCCTGAAGACAGGCACACACTGGGGGCCACTCTACTGCAACATCTTGGGTCACCCCAGAATCAGTCATTTAGCGCCAGCTCCCCACCCTCAAAGGCAGGAAGCCTTGCCATCTCTCACTGTCCCCCGACAAGGTCTTAACCAAGGTGGGGGGTTCCGGCCTGCAAGTGCAGTGAAGCCCGGCTCCTGCTACCTCGGACGGTGAGCTGGGCAGAGGACGTGTGGCGGCCCACGTGGAAGGAGACAGTGCCCGCGTCCTCCGGGGTCACGCTCTTCAGCCGCAGTGTGTGGGTGCGGCCACCCCGCACCGCTACTTCGGTCACCTCGTTGCTCTGCAGCGGCAGGCCCTGCAGGCGCCACTCCGCATCCACGCCAGCCTGTGACACCTCGCAGCTGAACTCTGCTTCCCCATCAGCCTGGACCTCGGTGTCAACCAGGCCCCGCACGATGGTCACCTCAGGCTCTGGCGGGCAAAGGGGGCCTTCACCAGCCAGGTCAGAGCACCCAAGCCAAGCTCCCATGTCCCCGACCCCAACTCCTTCCCAGGAAGCCTCCCAGGCACTCTCACACTCATCTCCTGCCACAGCCTCTGCCTGCCCCATGGGGGATTCAGCACCCACTGTGCTCACAAACACAGCTCCCTCTCGTGACACTGAGCTCCTGGGGACAGGGCTGGGCTGGGGGTGCCTCTGCTGGGAGGAAGCAGGCGGCTGTGGGGTGGGGGGCTGCTTGTGCGCCTTCCCAGCCTGTGGCCAGCCTTGCCCTGGCTGGGACATGATGGAAGCGAGACCTTCAGGACAGACAGGAGCTCAGAGAGAGTGAACCAGGCCTGGCTGCCCCGCCTGCAGGCGGGGGGTGGGGGTGGGAGGCAGGGCGGTAAGCGGGGCGACAATCCCCTCCAGTGACGCTCTCCTGTAGGCACACCAGCACAGAGCAGCGCAGAGGTGGGCAAGCCTGTGCCCCAAAGGCCTGAGAGCCACCCCGGAAGAGCAGCTGGTGAGGGGCTGCTGAGGGAGCCGGCGTGCCCCCGTGCCCCCACGGCAGCGGCAGCTGCGAGGGCGGTGGGTGAGGCAGGGGGCGCTCACCTTTGACTTTGAGGAAGGCCAAAGTCTTCTGGCTGCCCACCATGCAGCTGTACTCGCCCACGTCCTTGGCCTCAAGCCCATGGATCAGCAGCTCACACGTGGCCCCCTGGCGCCGCATCTCATACTTGGGACTCATGTGCAGCTCCACACCCTCCTTGAGCCACAGCACGGGGGCCCCAGCCTCCGAATCACTCAGCTGGCAGCAAAGCCTGGCCACACCGCCTGCCTCCTGCTCTGTACTCTGCAGCTCCGTCTTAAACACGGGCCTGGGGGCTGGGGGGAGCAGGGAGGGCACTCAGAGCTGCTCAT